>NC_091825.1:15676551-15980086 GCF_038994185.2 Dermacentor albipictus | reverse complement strand
GTAATGCTTGTCGATGGAAGCAGTGACAGCTGCATGCACACAGAAGTACGGCCCACGTCTAGCTACATTAAGGGATTCTGTATTTTCTGTCTCACGGCAGCACACACCCATTCGGTAGGACGGGCCAAAAACGGGCACACACTCAGTGCCACATACCGAATGGCTAAATCATAGCAAAGCAAGTAAACCAAGAATTTCATGAATTAACTCACTATTGCATTAGGACCACGGTGTGCAGCCTGTGACCCGCGAATAAATGATCAGGCTTGCGCTGAAATTTTTTTTCTTATCACGCACTACAGAAATGAACCTATTGGCATTACTTTGTCGGTCAGCATGCCACGGTTATGTAAGCCCGCTTGCTGGTACTCGCATTCGACACTCTAACACCCTTTATCAGTTCACAGTCTTCTGAGGCAGAAATTCAGTCCCCTACCCAATGGTCTGAAGCAACAATAGTATTTCACACATGTACTATCAGCGCTTGAATACTATGTTGTAACCCTTACACTTCAGAATTAACGAACTCCAAAAAATACAAAACAGAGCGGCCAGGTTTGTCCTTCCAAACTACGACCGAACACTCAGCACGTGAGAGGCTAAACATACTCCTTAGTGGTCGGAACTAAAGACTCGCAGAAAAAACCTGCGTTTGAATTAGTATGATAGCATACATAATTCCCACAATGCCATTAGTCGAGTTCAATAGATGAAACCTCCTTCAAATATATTCCACAGAGAGGATCACCCTTTTCTCGAGATATAAAGTCAAGAAAGTTCCTTCGTTTTATTTCAAAGAGCTCAATGAGCTTGCTTTTAAAGGTGACGAATCCCGGTTTGCAGACAGTGTGCACCTAGAACCTTCCTGGGCCTGAAGTCACACAAATTACATCTGTTGATGTTTTTTACTACACTTCGAGTGCACAAACGCCTAGCACTTATGAATTTAGATTTTTCATTTCGATTGAAATCCCCCTGATGTAATTAATGCCTCAGTAGCGAGCACATACTGAATATATATATATATATATATATATATATTTATATATATATATATATATATATATATATATATTGTTACGAAGAGTTGCGAAGAAATGGTGTTATTTACAGGAGATGGACGATGATCGTAGCGTGATCGCAGCGTGGCCCGGCCTCTCAAACTCCTCGTTCTCTTCGTCTTCTCTTTCTTTCCTTCTTGTCCATGCCTTTCGTATCTGCTACATTACCCCGCAAGCAGACGAAGCCCGTGGGGCGCGTCAGGATGGACAAGCACGGTAGAAAGGCTTCAGGCGAGCAATATGAGTTAGCTGAGTTCTGCTTGATCACCGACCATTGCACAGGAGGCGAGCTATGACGTAAGTGATTTCGCTCAGGCGGTCTACAACTACAAATGGGCCTGAATATTGTGACAAGAACTTTTGGCAAAATCCACGCTTGCGTTACGGTGTCCAAAGAAGGGCCAAGTCACCTTTTTTCAACGATACTTGTGCGTGACGGTCGTCGTATCGCTCTTTCGAACGACTTTGCGAGGCCAGAGTACGAAGACGAGCTATTCGACGCGCTCCTTGGGCGAGACACAAAGTCTTCGATACAGAATCGTCACTGTGCAGAACGAAGGGTAAGAAAGTGTCCAGAGGGCTTCGCGATAATTTTGCACAGAGGAGATAAAATGGGCTGTAGTTTGTGGTCTCGTGCTTCGCCGTGTTGTATGCGTAAGTGATGAAGGGCCGCACGTTTTCCCAGTTCTTATCATTGGAGGAGACGTACATGGCAAGCATGTTGGTCAGCGTTCTGTTTGTTCTTTCAACGAGGCCATTGGTCTGTGGATGATACGGCGTGCAATGACGGAACTGTGAAGTGCACAAACGAAGTAACTCTTCAATCGCATTAGCCGTGAACTGGCGACCACGGTCGCTGATGATGACACGTGGTGGGCCATGACGAAGGACCACGGAACGCAGCAGGAAGACCGCCACGCAAGCGGCGGTGGAAGACGGTATGGCTGCAGTTTCTGCATACCGTGTAAGATGGTCTACGCAGACAATTATCCAACGGTTCTTGTTAGATAACGGGAATGGACCCAAAAGGTCAATGCCTACTTGCTCGAACGGCGTACTGGGCGGTGTCAATGGCCGAAGGGGACCCGGGGCTGCGGTGGTCCGTCGCTTGTGACGTTGGCACGTTTCACAACTAGCGACATAACGCTTCGTTGCTTCGTACATCTTGGGCCAGTAAAAGCGCTCCTGCGTGCGGTGCAGCGTTCGTACGAAGCCGAAATGGTCGGATGTCACATCGTCATGCATGGCGCGTAGAACGTCGGAGCGGAGACTCTCGGGGACGACAAGCACGAAACGCGCTCCATGACTGGTGTAATTAGTTTTGTAGAGCAATTTATCACGGACAGTAAAGCGACCGCTGCCTTTAGAAGTACGGGCGGCGACAAAAAGCGGATCGAGGGTAAGATCATTCCGTTGTTCTCGCTAAAAGTCTGCCGCGTCAATGAACGTAGAAGTAACACCACCGAGACAGTCGTCGAAATTCTCAGCATCGCAGTCGGTAGTCGCAAGAGGAATCCGAGAAATGCAGTATGCGTCAGCATGACGACAGCCACTCTTGTACGATACCACAAAGTCGTATTCCTGGAGGCGCAGCGCCCAGCGTGCGAGGCGACCAGAGGGATCACGCAAACCGACCAGCCAGCATAAAGAATGATGGTCGGTGATAATCTTGAATGGTCTACCGTAAAGATAACACCGAAACATTTCTAAGGAGCAAACGGCTGCCAGGCATTCCTGTCACGTAACCATATAATTGCGCTCAGATTTGCTCAGGCAACGGCTGGCATATGCGACATGTTCTGCGCCACTGTGACGTTGTACAAGCACCGCTCCTATCCCGATTCCACTAGCATCAGTGTGAACTTCAGTCGGGCAAGATGGATCGAAGTTATGCAAGAGGGGTGCTGACGTTAGTATAAACTTCAGTTGAGAGAAGGATGCGTCGCACTCTGGTGTCCAATTGAAGGATGCATTTTGTCGCAAAATACCTGTCCACGGGTAAACGATGTCAGCAAACCGTGGAACAAAACGACGGAAATACGAACATAGGCCAATGAATGAGCGGAATTCTCGTGCTGACTGCGGTGGTTTGAACGAGCTTACCTCTTCAATCTTACGAGGATCGGGTCTGACGCCATCCTTGTCGATTAAGTGTCCCAGGACCAGTGTTTGACGTTCGCCGAACCGACACTTTTTTTTTAGTTTAGAACCAGTCCAGCTTTTTCAATGCAGTCGAGAACGAGGCTGATGCGCTCGTTATGTTCTTCAAACGTGCGACCAAAGATTACAACAGCATCGAGGTAACACATGCATATCTCCCACTTTAGACCACGTAGTACTTTGTGCATGAATCATTCGAAGATGGCAGGAGCATTGGAAAGGCCAAAAGGCATAACATTAAATTTGAATAGGCCATCTGGAGTCACGAAAGCAGTCTTTCCTTTGTCGGCAGGGTGCATAGGCATTTGCCAATACCCCGATGGCAAATCAAGTGTTGAGAAGTAAGAAGCAGCGTGTAAGTAATCAATGACGGCATCGATTCGCGGTCGTGGATAGACATCCTTCTTCGTCACTGCTTTTAGATGTCTGTAATCTACGCAGAATCTCCAGCAGCCATCTTTTTTTCGGACCAGGATTATTGGGGCTGCCCATGGACTACACGACTCTTGAACGACACCTTTGTTCATCATCTCCTCGACTTCCTCTGCAATAACTTTGTGCTCGGACGATGACACTCGGTAGGGCTTCTGACGGATGGGGTGTGCTAAGCCAGTATCTATTCTGTGACGAGTGCGAGACGACGGCAAATGAAGGGGTGCATCTCCATGCGTGAAGTCGAATGCAGCATCATGCCTGGCAAGGACCTGTACCAATTCTTGCCGTTCCAATGTACAGAAAGCCTTGCTGATCAGGTGAAGCATTAGCTCTTCAGAATGACGATTATCGCAAGGGGAGAAAGTTGTAGAGACGTCCGCAGTTAGTGCCGCTATTGAGCTACATGCGGCTTCATCGAAGAGAGTGATTTTCATACCGCGAGGAAGGACAACTCGCGTGGCGGAACAGTTCAGCGCCCACATTGTGGCGACTCCTTTCGTCATGCACACGACAGAGCAGGGCACAAGTATATATATATTTTTTGCACACTTTATGCGGAGAGGCCTAACTACAAGGTCAACACAATCAGCGTCAACAGCAGTTGCAGAAACACGAACGGGCGTCCGGCACCACTATGGTGCAATCACTTCATCAAGAACACTGAATGTGTCTGTGTCACTGTCTTCACCACGCGAGATTTGTTCGGAATGTGCAGACATAATTAACTTGTTCAATGATATTTCGCAAAAACCACAGTCCAGGGAAGCGCCGCACTGTTCACGAAAATCTATAACAAGAATAACATCGTGTGAACAACGAGAAAGAACAAGGAATTCCGACACAAAAACTTTCCCAGCCAACAAAACACTCACAGCACAAACACCAAGGGGGTGAAGCTACTCGCCGCCTACTCCACGAAAGGTAATACCGTCGTTCCAAGAAAACATAACTATGTGGCCAAGCCAGTTTTTGAAAGCGAGGCTCATCACAGACACAGTCGCCCCAGTATCAACTAACGTCATGGTCGGTATTTCGTCAATCCAGACATTAACTTTGTTTTTGAACATCACAACAGGCAGAGGCATTTTTTGCAAAGATCGTCTGGCGACCACACCTCCATTGGCCACGGACGCTAGTTTCCCGGCGGCGTCGAGGAAGAACGGCGCCGGGGGACGGAGAGCGACGGGGACGGTTATTTGGTGGCGTCAAACTCCGCTCAGATGCTGGCAAATCACTACGTCTAGTCTCTTGTGAGAAGTGGTTCATTCGAAGCAAATCGGTCGTCCGCAAGTCATATGAAGTACGGGTTCTGGGTGGCGAGAACACCGGTGATGTCCTACGTGATTGACGGCCTTGGCGACAATACCGAGCTATATGGCCTGTGTAACCGCAGTTGTAGCACACGGGAGGGTCGCGGTTCACAGCGTCTTCCTCGAAACGAATGGTAGGCGGCTGCGGTCGGCGAGAAAGTCCGTTGTCATGTGGATAACGTGTCTCTGCTGCTTTCTGAAATCCGTTATATCGTGCATAAGTCGCGTCGTGGTAGTAGGGTTGGTGCTGTTCTTGTCGCCGCCTGACAGAAGTCGCAGGGCCTCGGGATGAGAACGCGGCTGCTCTCGTTGTGGCCGAGCGTCATAAGTAGGGCCTCTGTCGTAGAGACGTGGCTGCTGTCGGGGCGCGAGTTCATAATCCTCAGTGCCCCTCGCCGCAGGATACGGGGAGAAGGATGCCACGTTTGCCTCGATATCTGGTGATAAGCGGAAGCTATGAGTGCCTGGATTTCCGCGTGCAGGCTGAGCTCTTCCCGAACTATTTGTTGGATCATTGATGCCAGATCGAGGGGCCGTTTGCTGTCCACGCTTGCAACTGTCGTCACATTGGCTAGCCTGCCAAACTTTGGTGTGTTTGTCTTCAGTTGCCCGAAAGTACGACAGTGCCGAATGATGTCAGCGACGGAAGCCAGGTTGTCTTTTGCGATGAGGATATTATAAACATCCTCCGAAATTCGTTTTAGGATGTGCCCGACTTTGTCTTTCTCGAACATTCCGGAGTCCAACATCCTACGCAGTTTTATTACTGTCTCAAAGTAGGTCGTGAAGGTTCCGCCTCGCACTTGCGCACGTTGCAGTAGCGTCTGTACTGGCTATTTCTTTTTCGACGCGGAGTCGCCAAATCGCTCTTTGATTTCCGAAACAAATCTTCCCCATGTTGTGAACGTTTCCTCGTGATTGTCGAACCACAACAACGCAGTATCCGTTAGAAAGAATACGACGTTCGAAAGCTGACAAGCGCTGATCCACTTGTTGGCTGCACTCACCCGGTCATAATGGATGAACCATTCCTCGACGTCTTCGTTCGATCTTCCGGCGAAGGGACGCGCATCTCTCAGTTGTAGAACGTAACTGGTTGGTGCAGCAGTTTGAATGGGCCGTTGTTCGTCTGCGTCGTGGGACATATTCAACTCCGGTGGATTCGGTGGGAGTCCAGCAAGGCGACGGCTCCGTCGAAGAACTTGTGGTTCAGCCTCCGTCTTCGGGTGTCGATTACCCCGCACCTTCCACCACAACTGTTACGAAGAGTTGCGAAGAAATGTTTTATTTACAGGAGATGGACGATGATCGTAGCGTGACCGCAGCGCAGCCCGGCCTCTCAAACTCCTCGTTCTCTTCGTCTTCTCTTTCTTTCCTTCTTGTCCATGCCTTTCGTGTCTGTTACAATATATATATATATATATATATATATATATATATATATATATATATATATATATATATATATATATATATATACAGTAGAATCTCGATAAACGGAACTCGGTTAAACGGAATCAACGCTTAAACGGAACAAACTCCTCGCAGTTGGTTGGTTTTGTATTAGGGCAATGTAAAAAAAAATCCCGTTAATCGGAACTCGAATTTTCAGACTACCGTATAAACGGACGGAACCGAAATTAGACTCGAAACCGCAACTTGGCGTTCACGCAGAGCCCCATCGCGGTACGCATCACTGTCTCCCCTTCTTTCTCGCACACTGTAACCGCATCGCTTGCTTTCTGTCACGGTGCGCTTGCTGTTGTTAGGCTTAGGGCACATTCACACCGGTGACTTGAGGAGGTCGCGCGACCATTTGCGACTCGCAATCAAAAAGCGACCAAAGGCGACTGATGTTCACACCGGCAAGCCCGGCTGAGCGCGACCCGCAAGTCGCAATCCCGGAGATTATCGTTCTCAGCGAGAACTCTCGGAATCTACGCGGAATTTGAATGCGACGCCGGAGGAGGCCGGATGTAGACACACGAAAGATCACTTCCGGTGCGCCGCTGATTGGTTTATCAGTTTTGCGACCACGGTCGCGCGACTGAAAAATCGCGCAGAGAGCGACTCGCCCAAAATGGTCGCTTTTCGAGAAAGGCGACCGTTTGCGACTGGTCGCAAAGCGACCAACTTGGTCGCGCGACCTCCTCAAGTCGCCGGTGTGAATGTGCCCTTAAGCATTACATCCGCTGTTTAGCGTCGTCTGCGACATTTCGTCGCGAAGTCAGCACCTGGTGGCAGCGCAGAAGCGACCTCACAATGCCCTTGCGCTGGAATGGAAGATGGAGATAATCAACGACTTCGAGACTGGTCGCTTCACAAAAACAGGGCTTGCGACGAAGCACGCCGTCCCCAAAAGCAGCCTCACGAGGATACTTCAGGACGAGGATAAGCTGCGGCAGGCTTTCCAGACGTCACGCTTTGGCCCTGAAAGAAAACGACTGCGGATGACCAACCACGAAGATCTGGAGAAGTGCCTGCTGGTTCAGCTGCGGAGAGCCCGCAGTGAAAACATTCCGATCAGTGGTCCACTCGTTCGCGCGAAAGCAGAAGAACTTGTTTTGAAGAAGTCGAACACGAGACTGCCGACTCTGATCCGGTGGTGACACCTGCGCAGGCGGAATAGGCAGTCCAAATGCTGAAGAGTTTCTTTCAACGAGAAGAAGGTTCTGAGCTGTTTTTGAGCAGCCTGTCTAGCATGAGTGGTGCCATTCAAAGAAAACGGTTGCGAGAGCTCAAACAAGCAAACATAAAGTCCTTTTTCACAAGCCAATTATTCGCAGTTCCCACTGATTTCCGCGGAATAAGTGGACTATTGAGATTTTTTTTTATTTTAGTAGTGCTCTGAAAAAAAGTTCATTGCCTGCCGCTTTTGTGCAGTAAAGGTTGTGCCCATAGCGTACCGTCCTCTTTAATACCTAGATTTTGCACCTGAGATCCGCTTCAGCGGAGACTGCCAATTGCGCGCACGCCTGCCTCGTCGGGACCAAGCAGTCTGGAACGGATTGCGAAATCCTGAACCTTCTCTCTCTAAACGAAACTCCTGATAAACGGAACATATATTTTCCCGGTCCCTTGAGGTTCCGTTTAACGAGAGTCCACTGTATATATATATATATATATATATATATATATATATATATATATATATATATATACTCATATCATAAGAAGCCAACAAACACTGACACCAAGGACAACATAGGGGAAATTACTTGTGCTTAATGAATGAAATGAAGAAACGATAAATTAATGGAAATTAAAGTGGATGAAAAAACAACTTGCCGCAGGTGGGAACCGAACCCACAACCTTCGCATTTCACTTGGTGTCAGTGTTTGTTGGCTTCTTATGATATAACTAATAAAAATCGTGCCCCTCGGTTAACCCCCTTTCTTCTCGTATATATATATCGGCGGCGCGAGAACTGAGCTCGGGCTGCTGATGTGAAGGGCAAGATTATCGTAAAGACGGACAACGCTTTCCGCCTAATTCGCAGAATCGCAAATCGGCATCGACGCATGAAGGAAAGAAATCTTCTCAGGCTGATCAATGCCCTCGTACTCTGCCACCTCACGTACACGATTTCTATGCACAACTGGCTCAGAGCGGAGCGAGACAAGCTCAACGTTCTTATCCGCAAAATAGACAAGAGGGCTCTCGGGCTACCCATCAGGACCCATACCGAGGATATCTTGAAGCTGGGGGTACATAACACCACCGAGGAGATTGCCGAAGCCCAAGAACGCACGCAACTCAGTCGCCTGGCCACCACAGCGGCAGGTAAACGCATCCTCGAAGAGCTGTGTTACCACCCTGCGGAATTCTCGATGGACAGTACCCCGATCCCTAGGTGCATTCGAGACAAGTTCGTAGTGGCCCCTATGCCCCGAAACGTCCATCCCGTCCACAAAGAGGGCAGACGCAAGGCCAGAGAACCAGCCATCCTTAAACAGATAAAGCGACACGACTTTAGCGCAAGCTTCGTCGACGCTGCGGAGTACAGTGACTGGAAGACCTTTGCCGTCGTTGTGGTCGACTCGAGCGGAAACATTTCCAATAGCGCCTCGATTCGCACTTCAGACCCCGGAGTCGCCGAGCAAGTCGCCATCGCCCTCTCCCTGCTAGATGGTCGTGGGTCCGAACTCTATAGTGATTCCAAAACGGCAGTTAGGGCTTTTCAAAAGGGTTGCATCGCCAAGGAAGCTGTTCGTCTTCTTAGCGGCTCGAGTGCACATGCTCTCGCAAACCATTCAATTCACTGGTTTCCCGCTCACGTAGGATCGGTCGAGGGTGCTCCCCCGAACCTCAATGAGTCTGCCCACGAGGCTGCGCGTGACCTCACCGACCGCGCTTCCTCTATAAGGAGCACTGACTCCCCTCCTCTCTACGGTCACAGGGACGCTCCCGCTACTCACAACGAGATTATTAAATATTTCTACATGTCCAGAAGGGTCTTTCCACCCCCTCACCCCAAGTTGAATAGGGCGCAAGCCGTTTCGCTTAGGCTCCTACAGACCAGCACATATCCGTGTCTGTCCGCTCTCCACGAGGCTTACCCCAACGTGTATCGCATCGACGCCTGCCCGTCCTGCGGCCAGACCTCCACTCTACCTCACATTCTCTGGGAGTGCGGGTCGACATACCCCAAGTTCATCAAGGAGGAGTGGGACTCGCGTTTGCGTAGCCCCGCTCTAGAAAAGCAAATCCTGGCCGTCCGGCGTGCCCGCGACAGCGCCGGTGGGCTAGACCAGCCGGTCCCGACGTGGGACTAGCTGGGTGCGCGACGAGTTCGCGTCCTCGCCGGACCTACAATAAAGTTTATTCACTCACTCACTCACTCACTCACTCACTCACTCACTCACTCACTCACTCACTCACTCACTCACTCACTCACTCACTCACTCACTCGTGATCAAGAGCTACTTGCGATTCCTCGTACGAGCTGCAATAAACTCCATTTAATTTAGTGGAGCTGTTTGGTAACCTCGGAAACTGGAATCCCGAAGCCGGAAGCTACCGACTGCTGTGACCATACCTGACGAAACCACCCAGGAAGGTGCACCACAGCCTCGGGCGGTCATCGTTTCTGGTGTGTTGCGCCAGCGTGATCCTGCCATCTTTAGCGGCACCGATGATCATGACGTGGAGAATAGGTTGTCATCTTAAGAACGGCTGAGCCAGCATAACAAGTGGTACGACGTGACCAAGTTGCACAACGTGCTGTTTTACTTAACCGCCGTCGCGAACCTCTGTTTCCGAAACCAGGAACACGATTTCACAACATGGAGTGCATTCAAGACAGGTTTCCCAGAAGTGTTCCGCCGCCCCGCTGTGCGCAAGCTTCGCGCAGAACAACGCTAACGGAGGCGTGCGCAACATCACGGTGAAACTTCCACAAGTTGCGTCGAAGGTTTCACTGTGTAAGCGCGTGCATCCGTCAGTGGCAGAACAGGACAAGATAAAACACATTATGAAAGGCATTGATGGGAACGCCTTTCAAATGTTGTTAATGAAGGATCCGCGTACCGTGGCCGAAGTTATCAATTTGTGCCAAAGTTTTGACAAGCTACCGAAACAACGCATCTCAGCCCGACGCTCACCGCGTACGGAAGATTCGTTAGTAGCATTGGTTATTGGCGACGACCACACAACTTTCCTGACGCAAATAAAGGAATTAGTGCGTGTGGAGGTCGCGCGGCAGCTCTCGGTTTCGCCGACCGCGGAGAAGCCTCCTCAATATTTGGCTCCAGCGATCCGACAGATAATTCAAGCGCATGTGACCGAAGCTCCTCCACCTCCGTGTCAGCCGGCTCCCGTGACCGCGCCTCTGACGTATGCTGAAGCCGTTGTATGGGCGCGTGTATGGGCGCCTCGTTTGCAGGGGTGGTTCTCTCCTCCACCTCCAGCACCTCGCCCGCCAGTGTTCTCTCCTCCGCATTCGCCTCGCCAGCCGGCGGCTCCCTTTTTGAGTGCACAGCAGCAGGGTACCAATCCATGGCGCACTGCTGACAACCGCCCAATATGCTATGCCTGCGGCACCCCGGGACATGTAGCGTGCTTCTGCCGCCGGCGCTTGCCGGCCTTCGTGGGCACCCCGCGACCACCAGCTCCGGCTTCCGACCATTCCGTATGCATCAACGACCACCATTGGAAGTCTACGCTGCTGATGACATACCAGCACCGCATTCACAGGTCTGCGAAACTCGTCGCTCGCCTTCATCTCGTCGGCGGTCACTCTCACCCATGTGTCGTAGGCCGAGTACCAGTACTACTGAGGCGGAAAACTGATTTCCGCAGTTCCTGAGGCACGAACTGCGTCATCGTCGGAACATCAGAGTCCTCGTTTTCCCCCGCCAACGTTATTGAAGTGTCCCTTGATGGCATCAAAACTCTTGCGCTCGTGAGAAGTGAGAAGCTTTGTCGTGCATTACGGAAAGTGACCATGATGCCTTCGGTACCATTGCTTAGAACAGCCAGTGCACAACAACTTCAGCCAGTCGCTATGTGTATTGCCAGGGTGCTGATTCGAGACATTTTGTATTCGATTGATTTCTTTGTGTTAACTCGTTGCTCCCACGATGTGATTCTCAGTTGGGATATTCTGTGGCGCCATCATGCCGTCATTGACTGTGCACGTGCTGAGGTTCAGTTCTCCGTTCTGTGCGATTTGCCATCTCACGACTCTCAAGTGCATGTTAGCAGGATCTGTGTAGCTTCAGATACTGACCTTCCTCTTCACAGTGCTGTATCTGTTTCTCTTTCATGCGCATCGCTTGCCGAAGCGACGGTCATGTTTTCACCCGCTGCCGTCTTCATTCGCCGCCAGCCTATATTGTTGCCTTTCGCCCTTCTTACGGTTCACCATGGTGCTGCAGAAATATTGATTTCTAACGCAAACTCGTACACTTTGGCTTTCCACTGTGGCAAGATTATAGGTGCTATCCAGACTGTGGACGCTGACGTTATTGTGCATTTCCTGTTGCCGACAACGTGGATACTGCCAACGTAACAGCACTAACACCCCATATGCCATCCAACCGACTATCACCGGATGTTTTTTGATGCTCTATTGCTGATGACCTCGAGCCTACACAACGTGAGCGGCTAATTACTCTTTTAAATGATTTTCACGCCTCTTTTGACTGCAACCAAGCATCATTAGGCCGCACAAGTACCGTCTCTCACCACACTGATACGGAACATCGCGCACCATTACGCCAGCGTCCGTACACTGTAAAATAATTTACACCCCTAAGGGTTTTTTTCGGTGTCTATAACTAACCCCCTAGCACCCTTGAAAAAGCTGGGTTTTATAGGGAATTACACCCTTATGATGGTTATTCTATATTCCAATAACACCCTATCCCTTGAGGGTGTTTTGAACAACATATTACCCTTCGACCCATGGGGTGTAAGGGTGTGATCAGGAATATATTACCCCTTCACCTATCGGGTGTAATGAGCAATATAATAGCCCTTGAAGTACGGCATGTGGAAGCGGGTACATATGCACTTCATTGTTTGTTTCTAAGTCTACACTTAGGCTAGCACACAGAAATGTTATGTATGGTGTGCATACAATAAGTAATGTGTTTACAAACGCACTGCATAGCAACTTTGAGAGAAAACACATTATCGCTTGTGAGTGTTCTGCGTGAAATGGTCCCATTTATCACAGATACAGAGTGACTGCATGGAGGGTCATTTATTCTAGCCTCCTGTACAATATTTTGAGCTTGCACTATGCCTTGTGGTGACAAGTCTTGCGGCCGTTCTACATTGAAGAACAGTCTCATTCAAACCAAAGTTCCAGGGCACAGGCGAGGATGATGATGCCTTTTTTAGCTCCATTCCAATGTCCTAAGGTGAGCCATCATAGATGAAGCCATTTCTTCATTGATCACTGTAGCCATCTGCTTCTTTTCTACCTGCAAAATGATTTGTTGCAATTTAATGTCAGGAAAAGTACACGAAACATGACTAGCAGCGCTTCCCTGCATCATTCACTTTAATATTTCAAGATCACATGAAGAGCAGGTTAAAGAAAACAAGCACAGATAATGCTTACTTCCAGGAAATCGTTATTTCGAAAGAATAAGGCATTTAATCTGCCACATCATGAATGTAGGAGAGACAGGATACACAACTATATGAGGGCAATTCAGAAATTATTGCCTCCAAGCCCACTACTTTGCCAATATTATAGCAAACATTTTGAACTTTTTCTCATTGATGCACTTATGCTTAAGCTATCGAATGTCACTTGCCTCGCCTTCCTATCTCTTCTCGTTCCAGAGTAATCGAGCAATTCATGGCATCCAGTGGTGATGTCCAGTTGAAACAACAGGCTGTAATTGAATTTCTGACTGTGGAAGGTTGTGTGCATATCAACATTCATGGCCATTTGACTGCAGTTTACAGGAATGCCTGTGTTGACGTCAGCACTGTGCAGAGGTGGGCAAGGACTGTGAAAGACCAAAATCCTACCACATCAAATCTCCCGGATCAGCACCGAAATGGATGGCCCACAATGGCTTCTGATGAGGGTCATGAACATCAGCAGATGAGTTGACTCGGTGCAATCGCAGGATCAAGCAACACCAGATTGCAACACTCGCCATTTCCATTGCCTCAGTGAACCACATCATTAAAGACCTGCGTTACAAGAAGACTTGCGCTTGTAGGGTGTCACGGTAACTGACGACTGACATGAAAAAGTCGAAGCATAGCCAACAAGTTCAATTCTTGTAACCCAGGAGGTTTTTAATTATGTGGTTCACTGAACCAATGGAAATAGCGAGTGTTGCTGCAATCTGGTGTTGCTTGATCCTACGATTGACCCGATTCAACTCGTCTGCCTGATGTTGATGATCCTCATAAGAAGCCATTGTGGGCTGTCCAGTTCGGTGCTGATCCTGGACATTTGATGCGGCTGGATTTTGATGTTTCTCAGTACTTGCCCACCTACGCACAGTGCTGATTTCAACACAGGCATCCCCGTAAACTGCTTTCAGATGGCAATGAATGTTGAAGGGCGCAGAACCATCTGCAGTGAGAAATTCAATTACAGCCCACTGTTTCAACCGGACATCACCACTGGATGCCATGCATTGCTCGATTACTTTGGAACGTGAAGAGATAGGAAGATGGGGCAAGTGACATTCTATAGCTTAAACATCAGTGCATTAATGATAAAGAGCCAAAATGTTTTCAGTACTACTGGTAAAGTAGTGGGTTGTGCATCAGTGCACAACCCACTTTTGTGCCTCAGTGCATAAAAGTACATTTTGTTAAAAAAGTAAGTGGAACAACAGTGCATTTTTCCGGCAAGTTTGATAGTGCATATCTCCAAACTGACGCCATTCTGGAAATCAATTCCAAGTAGATACACCTTGTAATCTCACTGGCTATGTTTCGTAAATTACAATATGTGCCCCAGATATGTGGTGGCGCTGGCAAACACTCCCAGCGTTCTACTAGGAAGCATAAATACCCAAGAAAGTGATGGGGAAACGGCGCCCGCAGTAGCTCAATTGGTAAAGCATCTAACGCGTAATGCAAAGACGTGGGTTCGTTCCCCACCTGCAGCAAGCTGTTTTTCATCCACTTTCATTTCCATTAATTTATCATTTCTTTATTTCATTTGTTAATCACAAGTAATTTACCCTAACTTGTCCTTGGTGTCAGTGTTTGCTGGCTTCTTAGGATATGATTAATAAACATCGGGTTTCTTGGTTAAGCCCCTTTCTTTTCGGTTATATTAGCTATAATGTAATTCATTCGAAAGATAATAATTTTTTTATTTAGTTTAATATGTTTCGATTTCTTGTGCTAGATATATCTGCGTGTTTGAATATTCCTGCTCAAGGACTGGAATTATGCTATATGCAACAGGACTATATTTAAAAATTCCACAAGACTGAAAATCATCACCCTGCATAAAAACAGTGTGAATTTAAAAACAAGCTTCAGTGAACCTTATTGAATCAGCAAATGGCCAGTGTAACTAGTCTGATCATCCTGGAAATCTTTTGTAGCTTATAAGCATAGTGAATTTCAATTCCACATTTAGGAGTGCAAATTTTTCTAGAAGTCAGCTTTTTCTTTTTAACAGCTAGCATCCCTGCCAGTTTGCTTAAACATAATGTTGCATGACTTCAACAGTACTGCACAATCACATTTTCTGCTCACAGTGTCTAGTGACGTGTCTTTAGCAGCTGAGATAATTAATGTTCATGCAGATAAACATCAGAAAATATTGCAATAACTGCCAAGAAAATGCAATCATGCGTTTTGTTTACAAAAGAGCATGTGCTCTACCTTCTGCCAGGTTTGTTTTCCGTGTCAGGCTAGAACGGAACTTGCACAAGAGGCACCTTTTGCATCCATGAAGATATTTTATGAGGTTATGGTGGTGTCGAAACATGACATCAACCATAACACTTTAAACTATTTTATGAAACAGGTATTTGTACAAAGATAGAAAAGGCACCAATTTTGAATTTATCACATTTGGATTAGAGTACCATAGTATAAATGGCTCAACTAGTACAGGTACGCAAACGGGCTAGTTGGTATTGGTCGATGACGTTAGACAATGTGAACTCGACAAAGGATGGAGAAAGAGGCGATAGCATTTGTTCCATTTCTCGCCCCTTTTGACGTCCCTTGTACAAGTCTGCGCTGTCTGTCGAACATCATGGATCAACTAGTACAGCCTGAAAAAAATATGTCATGAAAGAAAACTTGACTTTCAACCTCGACAATTCTGCCTGTTAGGTATTATGGTTTCTTTAGAACTTAATTCTTTATACAAAGGCAGACCCATCAAGTAAAGCTTACTGAGAAAGAAATGAAGAACAACGTCAACACCTCTCAAGGCACATGCATCAAAGGAGTCAGAGCATCATACACATTACCTTTAGGTGCAAGAGTATTCTCTTTCTTAGGCAAACTGCATTTCTAGTTTCTTAAAGCCTATATATTTATTTGCCACAGCTATGGGAAAATCACAAGGTGGAAAAGATGTGTTGGTGTAATTTCAACTATTATGTACAACAGCAAAAGGTAAAGCACAGGAAGTCTCACTGCTCCTCTGTCTAAATGACATTCAGTTTCATTTGTCATGTCCACTCCTATCCTGATGGCAGCAGAAAAAGGAAGACAGCAGCGTGGTTCAGAAAGTAGATGAAGGAGCTGATATCCTAGCTGACATAAAGAGTAAAAAAAGGGAGCTGGTCAGGCCATGTAGTGCAGACGTGAGACATCATTAACTAGCGCGAAAAAGACAACGGACGACAGCTAGAAGCACACAGGACAGAACTCTAGGCTTCAACTGAAATTTTGGCTACACAGAAACATAGGATTCAGGGGATGCGACCTCAACGCATGGAAGCAACATTTATCTTTCCTTTTCCCTGCCTGACACAGGAGGTATTGGAGCCAATCGATGGGCAGGTTCATTTCGAGATACGAACACTCTTTTTTGGCGAGAGCAAGGGAAGGGGTGCTTAAACACTTATCACCCGCTTTTCGATGCAAAGTGCTTCGAATATTTTCATGTCGACCTGCACCTAGAGCCGCCTGGGCAGATGAGTGCTTTGAAACTGCTCAGTGAATGAGCACTTACAGCAATGATTGGCCAGATGGCCACCAGCCATGACAGCTGCCCTATCTTTGTTCCCCCAAGCGGTCGTTTAAACACCGACCTGTTTGGCTTGAGGACACATAGGGCAGCTTTGAGTGCCTTGGTGGCTGGTGGCCACATGGCCAATCATCGCCATACGTGCTCATGCACCGAGCAGTTTCAAAGCAATTGTGTGCTCAGGCAGCTCCGGAAGCAGGTACATAGGGAAATATACGAACCACTTTGCATCAAAAAAGTGGGAAATAGGTGTGTAAGCACCCGTCTCTGGCTCTTACCAAGAATGTTCGTAAGTGAAATTAACCAGTTCATAAATTTGTTCCGATAGCTCCTGTGTCGTTTCTGTCCGTCGACATTCTGTGCATTCCATGTTTCTGTGTAGCAAAAATTTCAGTTGAAGTCTAGACTTCTTTCTTATGTGCTTCTTGATGTCTTTTTCACGCTAGTTATTGATGTCTCAAGTCTGCAATGAGCACCAACTAGCCCAAGTGCCTTCTTCAACCATGTAATGCATAGGGCAGATAACCGGTGGCACATTCGAGTTACAGAATGGATGCCAAGAGAAGAGAAGGGTAGTCAAGGACGGTAGAGAAGTAGACTACGATGAAGTCAAAAAATTTTGCAGGCTTCAGTTCGAATCAGCTAGCGCAAGACAGGGGTAATTGGAGCTCACTGGGGGAGGTCTTCATCCTCCGGTGGAAAAAATATGTAGGCCAATTGTGATGAAAAAAGTATACCTGTCGGGTCAGACGTCTTCACTGTCTTTTCAGCAACGTGTAGGCCCAAGACAGCCAGTCGGTTCCCATGCAATTGCTTCGTGCTGACTGCAACTGCATGGGCACAAGAAAACAACCCACCATTAATACCATTCGAGATTGACGACTCAATAAAAGAACCTCTCAAAACTGCAAATACAATTAAGCATTTACCAGCTTAATAAATACATATATAAAGGCCAAGAATAGTTACAATAACCATACACTTTATAACTAGACATTAATAAGGTAGTGAAGCGTACAATAACCGTAGGACGCTAAGTGCAATTCATTTCAGAAATACTGTTGACAACTGACAGGACGCCTTAGGCAGGGTTCGGTCACACAAGAAAACAAATAGTAGTAATAATAAGCACGCCTGCGTGAAACCAAGAAACGAGTACAAGTACGAGAAAAAAATTGATTAGGCTCGGTGTGCTTATTTATACAAAAAGATAAATTTATAAACAAATAGCGCAACCACGCATTCATCCGCAACAGCACGAGAGCGTCTATAACAAACGAGCACAACTTAAAGCGATTGATAAGTACATAGCCGGGACGGTCGTGGTTCTTTTGTTTTGCATTAGTTCTAGTCATGAAACCACAAGCATTGCAAGCTGCCTGCGCCATTACCTACCACGGGACCTCCGACAAAAAAATAAATAAATAATAACAATTGAGTGAAAGTACACAAGCGACATTTAATACGGTTGTCACACTGCACACTTTTGGCCGCGATCGATCCTGACTGGAATCGAATTTCTGGACGCGTTTGGCCTCGTTGCACAATCGGTGGACGGGAGCCAATCGCGGTCGACAATTTCGATCCAGAACGCGCTCAATCGTGCTCGAAAGTGGCCGTGTGACACCGGTATAAGTCTGCGCCCATCTTTGGTAACAGAACGAACCAATTAGTCAAACCAAAGCATTATTTCCTTGCCTGCGCCGAATACTGACGCGTAGCAGTACTTAATTCTCTACAACTCTAGTTGAGGACACGTGAACAATGAAACATTCATTTTTTTTTTCTTTTTCACATTCGGTGCCCATAGGCTACGCCTGGAGTACATATACTACACTCGCATCCAACACACCTTGCGCTGTCCTTTAAATAAATTACACGAAAATTACTACCACAATGACGTACCATAAAAAACGCGACGCTGAACGTGGCTGCGTACGTACCTTTTATATGAGCAGTTCATGCGCCTTGCAAAAGGCCCTCGGTTTGAAGGCGGAGCGCTGTCACGATCTGTACTCTGGGCACGCCGTTTCGTTTACGTAGTGGATGGACCATGTTGACGATGCATTCCGCCGAAAAACAAAACGTCCACTTTATCACTGTTCAGGCCGAATGGAAGGTGTTTTCTCCTTCGCCACGAATGACGGCCGTCGTAGGCGTAGTAAACACACTGTCACAAAGAAACACCGATGTCGTAGGCCGCTGGTGCCCTTCTTTCTCACGCATAATCGCGTCGCCTTCACTCCGGACGCTCACTTCGCGTCGATGAGCACAAAAGTACACGAAAACAACGAGGTGGTACAACCTAAACGCAGCAAAAAACAATCTAATGACTCACAACTTCAAGAATGTCACGGAGAACACACACATGTGCTCCCGGCGGCCCGCCGCGAGACGCAGGAAATGACGTAGCGGCGATAGCGGCGACACCCGTCGGGGGAAGTTATTTCAATTTCGGTTTCGTTTTCAAGGCATAAAAACAAATATTCTTTTCAACTATGTGTGTGTATTACTTTCAAATCTATTTATTTTACGCTACCTCTAAGCCATTTTCTGTGTTTACGGGTAGTTTCACTGGAAATTTATTTCCAGAAACATGGGCTGATATCAAATCAAATGGGGCAAAGGTGGGCTGGTAACTGCGTGTAAGTGAATTTATTTGTCGATGCTTTCTTTTTTGTTTGTTCGCTTGGACGTTCATTTGTAAAGAGACGTGGCCCTTCCTGATTGTATAAGCTTCAGAGGTACTCGCGAGTCTGTCTTTTCGTTTATGCACAGAGAAACAGAGAGAGAAAAAAAAGCTTTATTGGCATTTTCAAGAAGTTCACAATGCTCATATTTCTGAACTGGAGTGCTCACTCAAATTTTAAATAGCTTGGATTAACGGCAGATATAAAAGTACTTGCATAATAGCTTTCTAAACGTATAGGAGACACCACGAAATTTCACATGTGCAGAATAACACGAAAACCTTAAGTTTCCAAGTACGAAAAGTCTTTCTTTGCCTGCTGTCGTGAAAGTGCAACCGAAGCGAATCCAGATCTCGGGGTTTTTTTTCTTTATTTTTATGAGCGGGTGAGCGAGTGGGGCCTATGACCGCTCAAAAGAAAGAACAAAGATAACAACGATTCCCCTCTGGTGGACAGCACCATGAGTTGTCGTTGTCATAATCTGATGTCGGTCTTTGTCTTACTGCAGTTGCTTATAATAGCAGTTTGACGGGTAATGAGGAAGATATATTCAAAATCGAGGTATTTTGTGCATGCGGTAGACAAGTCATTTTCGACCCAACTACGCTCGCCCTCAAACTACCACGAGCAGAGCAATTTAGTATTGTTCCCATTCAATATCTGTGCCTATACCATCGCCGAACCCCTTTGCTCGGCGAGGGTGCAGCTGTGGTAAAGGCTATTGAATGACAACAACAATTTCCTGGCAAAGTGTGGGAACTGTGATGACATTTCGTCTGGGTGTTGGCTTTAAGCATTCTCTTGTCTCGATCCCCTTAGTACCATACTGTCTCTCCTCTGCGCTGTTGCATGTGAGTACAAAAAAGTAAGTGCTGCACCTTCTGCACTACTTTTGCGGTGGGTGGGGGTGAGCAGAAGGGGGCTAACGCGTAATTAGTCTTCCAGAGGGCATTGTGTCGATGGCCAGGGTGTTTCAGTGGGCATTGTGACGGCCAAAGAGGTCCAAAGAGTATTGTAGCGATGCCCACGAAGTTCTCGCTAAAAGGACTCGCACACGCCTTCCCCGCGTCCCTCTCATGTTCATTATGCACGCTCTCAAACCACCCACCGACCCGGCTGTCAAGCCAGTGACAGCAGCAGCAGCAGCAGAATTGGAAAAAGTGAGGGAGGAGGCACAGAAAGCTTCGATTTAAAATCTGGCAGAGCGCCCCTGTGCACGCTGTAACCTGCAATCCAGAGCTCTGGTGTTTTGACAAAATTCAATTTCATTCTGCAAAGTATTTCTTTCCCGTATTCAGCATGTGCACCTGTCCTACCCGTCTCGCGAGGGGAGACGGGCGAGTCTCGCGCAGGTCTACATGTGCCAAGACATCGCGAACGTACTTGGCAGATGGGCAGTAGCGCGCACACTTGAAAAATGCCTCACCACTGTTCCGTGAACAAAGATGGGTCTGCAAATGCCCCGCAAATTTCTGGAATCTCGTTATATCTACAATGATTGGCTTGTTATCCTATTCATGCATGCAATAATACTGTCTCCAATTTGGGAGGGGAAATATTTCAGTAAATACCGTTGTTAGTCGGTGTTGTAAATACTTTATGCATCGCAAGTTGTACGTTAGTTCTCTATACTTTCTGAGATTATTCTCCCTTTCTTTTTGAGCACTCCGTTCAGGCAGCTGTTTGTAAGCCAGTAGAACGTTCCTTTACTATACAACTACAAATAGTCACATGCGACCACCTGTGACTATTAAGGCAATTTTTGTAAAACCACACGCGTCAGCGAACTTGCCGTAATTTCCTTCTTTCCTTCCCTCCTCTCTCTCCCTGTGATCTTTGCTTTCCCCTTTCCCATTCCCCCGGTGTAGGGTAGCCAACCGGACGATATTCTGGTTAACCTCCCTGCCTTCTTCTTTTCTCTTTCCTCCTCCACAAACTTAATAGTTTCTTTTTGTACAGCCAGCTTCGTAAATTGACGCAGACGCGAAGCCATGAGCGTTTTGCACGGCTCTTTCTGCAGATGCTGCTTGAGCAAAGCATTGTGGTGGATGAGAAGGCTAAAGTTTGCCAACGAACCTACCTTGTTTATAAACTTGAGAGAAGCAGAACGAATTGGGGTTATTGATTCGGCGAAAGAAGGTCAGGTGGGGTCAAAGCTACTCGAATCGGCGTATCTTTTGTCCGCGTATGGTTCGTCGCACCCTTTTCTGCCTGTTTTGTCATGCTTGAAAGAAACCTAGACGACCGCACTGCTTTAGAGCAATTGTGGCGCGTCCAGCTGCATGCTGTCACGTGGCCTATTCATTTTGCTAGATTCCTGGCGTCCCAAAAGCAAGAGCTGCACTAGTTCTGCCTTGCTGAAAACATTTTGAACATTTTTCTTTTGGTTAAGTATTCAATACTAGTAAAAGTAGGTGCGCGCTTTTGGATTCCGCGGAATTTGTGCGTGACGACATTTAGGAACTGTGTGCCACCTAGAACACTGTGACATAATAGATAGTAGTACTTCAGCAACAGGTTTTTCCCAGGACATATTTAAAATGGCTTATCAAAACAGACAGTGAAACGGAGGGGGACTCTCTTCAGGAGTTTTGTCGGCTTTGAAAGCCCGACATGTCTCGGGGGGGAAGGGCTTGGGGTAAGGCAGGGCCAATTTCTGGATCCGCCACTGGTTTTTAGTGCCGTGGGACACGCCGTCTCTTCGTGCAATTGTATGTTTGTGAATGTGATAAAAACAAACAAAAACACCCTTGCACCCACCCCCGATATTCTTAGTCAGTGCACCCTTTCGGTGGGTAAAAGGGTGTTATGGCATCTAGAACTGCCCTATGCTTCGCAAAAAGTCATGATGATGGGATGTTTCTTGAATGAAAACACCCTTCAAGGGTGTTATGATTCGCAATTCTCACCATCAAGGGTGTAAATTATTTTACTGTGTACCCCGTGTCATTCACCGAGCGTCGTGTCATCACCGAGCAAGTTGAAAACATGCTTGACCGTGGCGTTATCAAGCCATCCTGCAGCCCTTGGTCGTCGCCCGTAGTACTCATTAAGAAAAAAGATGGCTCGATTCGTTTATGCGTGGACTATCGTCGCCTCAACAAGATTACACGAAAAGATGTCTATCCTCTACCGTGCATAGATGACGCCCTGGATTGGCTTCATGGTGCCGAATTCTTTTCTTCTTTGGAATTGCGATCGGGCTATTGGCAGGTGCCAGTGGATGAATCCGACCGCTTGAAGACAGCTTTCATTACGCCTGATGGCCTGTATGAGTTTACAGCAATGCCATTCAGCCTCTGCAATGCGCCCGCGACATTCGAAAGGGTGATGGACAATATTCTACGAGGCCTCAAATGGAAGATGTGCTTGTGTTATTTAGACAACATGGTAGTTTTCTCCCGTGATTTCACCACTCACCTCTCTCGTCTACGCGAAGTCCTTACTTGCCTTACCACCGCAGACCTTACTTAACTTGAAGAAGTGCCGCTTCGGAGCCCGCCAGCTGACCATACTTGGCCATGTCGTTTCCAAAGACGGCGTTCTTCTCGATCCTGACAAACTTCAAGCTGTCGCAGAATTTTTGCGGCCCACTACACTGAAAGAGCTCCGAAGTTTTGTCGGTCTTTGCTCTTATTTTCGACGCTTTGTGCGCAACTTTGCCTGCATCATCGCTCCCCTGACGAAGCTCCTGGCTGGCCCTGGTGACCTTCGTGACTGGACTCCGGCATGTGACCAAGCATTCGCCAATTTACGTCGTCTGCTATATCACCGCCTGTTCTAAGCCACTACGACCAGAGTGCACCTACCGAATTTCATACCGACGCCAGCGGCGTTGGTCTTGGAGCCGTCCTTGCGCAACGCAAGCCTGGCTTTCCGGAATATGTGGTCGCATATGCGAGTCGTGCCCTCACGAAGGCAGAAACCAATTATTCTGTCACAGAAAAAGAATGTTTGGCTACGGTTTCGGCCTTAAACAAATTTCGCCATTACTTGTATGGCCGTCCGTTAGACGTTGTGACAGACCACCACGCGCTCTGCTCGCTTGCGTCACTGAAAGACCCGTTGGGGCGTCTTGAATGTTGGGCTCTTTGGCGCCACGAATTTGACATTCGCCTCATCTATCGATCCGGGCGTCAACCTTCTGATGCAGATGCGCTCTCCGATGGCCCATGCGATCCGACGAAATGCCGAAACTATCAGCCAGATGGTCGCAAATGGCTACTAGTCATCCCTCGCCATTCGCGTTCCGACATATTCACGTATTTCCACGCCGACCTGCAACAAGTTCATGCTGGCGTACTGAAAACCTACGACGAAGTTATTAAGGAGCTACTCGCCGTGTGCCACACTATTAACTGCACCACTACGGCGTGTCACCCACAGCCTAACGGTGTAACGGAACGATTCAACCGCACTCTTGGTGACATGCTCACCATGTATGTTGCGTCTGATCATTAAAATTGGAACGATGTCCTCTCTTTTGTCTTTTGTGGCGTACGCATATAATACTGCCGTTATGGCTACCACAGGCTTCTCACCATTTTTCCTTCTTTGTGGGCGTGAACCATCCACTACCCGCGATACCATGCTACCATATCATCCGGATGCCTCTGAATTCACCCCTCTTTTCGAAGTTGCTCGCCATGCTGAAGAGTGCCGCCAACTGGCTTGCTCGTTCCCGTCGGATACCCAAGTAATCCACAAAGATCGCCACGACAACGATCAGCCCACACAGTCCTTCGCCGTGGGCTCTCAGCTCTGGCTTCGGCTGCCCTTCCAACCTCCAGGCCTTAGCTCAAAGCTTGCGCCGAAATATCAGGGTCCGTACCGGATCGTCGAGTGTACACCGCCTGTGAATTATGTGGTCGAACCGGTGACGCCATCTTCGGACAAACGCCGCCGTGGCCGCGAAACGGTTCACATCAGCCGCATGTAGCCGTACCACGACCCCCTTCTCGTGTCATCACCATAGGTCGCCAGGATGGCTCCTTCGTCGCGAGGGGCAATTGTAGTGGGTAATACGCATCTGACGCTGTGCGGACTGCCACCGCTGCGGCGCAAGGCCCAAGCGCGGATTGCTGTTGCGAAAGGCTAGGACTCGTGATCAAGAGCTACTTACGATCCCTCGAACAAGCAGCAATAAACCCCATTTCATTATACTATATATATATATATATATATATATATATATATATATATATATATATATATATAGTGGTCCGCTTTGTCCGCCGAGATAAGCGCCATGCATTTCTTTCTAAGGCCAGAAAGCACGCGCTATCTAACAAGGACCTTGGTCTCACTGATAGCGGGCACATCTATGTCAACGAATACTTGACTTACGGCAACGAGCAACTGTTGGGAGCAACCATAGCCCGTAAGAAAGACGTAGTTTGGAAATTTCTTTGGACGAACGGAGGCAAAATTTTTGCACGCAGGGATGAAACTTCTGACACAATAAAAATTTGTGCACGATCTGACCTGAGTAAAATGACCCATTAGGCATCCACATCTTTGTCAGCTGGTGACTAGCCAGTCGATGTCATGGATTGCCCGCCCGACTGTATTCATTGTGATGCTTCTTGCTTTAACAATAAGGGTACTCCTCTCACAGAAATGTTTTCTTAAGCATATTAATGTCCGCAGTATGAAGAACAAACGCGACGGTCTAGATATGTTTCTTGGGTCAATAAACCGCGCGTTTGATGTGCTTTTGTTTACCGAAACATGGCTTACAACGCATGATGATCATCTTCCATTCAAAAATTAGCAGTATCATGGCCTCCTTCGTTCGGATATGAGAGGTGGTGGTCTTGCCGTGTATGCAAACAGTTGTTATCCGCAGTGTGTGTTAGACGAAATTTCTGTAACAGATTCCAATGTTGAGTGTTTAGTCGTATCACCGTCCAGTGTCATTGTAGCTGTTGTGTACAGACCTCCCATAGGGAACAAACTAGCTTTTTTCAAGTTTTTCGAAAGCTTACTCTTGAACCTCGCCGATTCCCGGTTGCCTTTTGTAATAATGGGTGATATTAACATTAACCTCACGCACGATGATCACACTACGCGCGAATTTAATAGCCTTATAGCATCTTGTTGTGTTCATATAGGAGGTTGAGTTGCTTAGTAACTCAGGGGACCAATTGCAATGCATGCTCACTGACCTGGAGAGGCAAAGCAGAAGAGTGGGTCTAAAAATTATTCTGCAGAAAACTAAAGTAATACTTAACAGTCTTGGAAGAGAACAGCAATTTACAATAGGCAGCGAGGCACTGGAAGTCCTAAGGGTATACGTCTACTTAGGGCAGGTAGTGACGGCGGATCCGGATCATGAGACGGAAATAATCAGAAGAATAAGAATGGGTTGGGGTGCGTTTGGCAGGCATTCTCAGATCATGAACAGCAGGTTGCCATAATCCCTCAAAAGAAAAGTATATAATAGCTGTGTCTTACCAGTACTCACCTACGGGGCAGAAACCTGGAGGCTTACGAAAAGGGTTCTACTCAAGTTGAGGACGACGCAACGAGCTATGGAAAAAAGAATGGTAGGTGTAACGTTAAGGGATAAGAAAAGAGCAGATTGGGTGAGGGAACAAACGCGAGTTAATGACATCTTAGTTGAAATCAAGAAAAATAAATGGGCATGGGCAGGACATGTAATGAGGAGGGAAGATAACCGATGGTCATTAAGGGTTATAGACTGGATCCCAAGGGAAGAGAAGCGTAGCAGGGGGCGGCAGAAAGTTAGGTGGGCGGATGAGATTAATAAGTTTGCAGGCACGGCATGGCCACAATTAGTACATGACCGGGCTGGTTGGAGAAGTATGGGAGAGGCCTTTCCCCTGCAGTGGGCGTAACCAGGCTGATGATGATGATGATGGTGATGATGATGATAGCATCGTATGGTTGTTTATATACTATAAACACGCCTACCAGAATTAGCGTTGCTACAGGTTCCCTGCTGGATGTTTGTGTCACAAATATGTTGTCTCCAGAAACGGAGTCTGGCCTGTTATCTTGTGAAATCAGTGACCACATCCCGATTTTTTGTTTTATTTCTGTGAAACGCATTAACACAGTATCCAAAGATGCCACGAGGGTAGCTAGGGTCATTTCCAATGAAAATCTCGCCACATTTATGACTCTTATTCAGAATATATTTTGGGAGAACGTCTACAGCATATCTGAAGTCAACGCGGCGTATACTGCTTTTCTTGCCAAGTTCATGGAATGTTATAATGCTGTATTTCCTGCAATTGAGGTAAAACACAACTTCCGAAAATCTAGAAAGCCGTGGGTTGATAACGTGTTATATAACAGGATACGTATTAAAAATAAAATGTATCATAACTTTGTACGTACTGACGATGCAGCCCTTTTTATAGAGTTCAAAAAATTTAGGAATAAACTAAATAAAGACCTCAAGTTTGCAAAAACAGCTTACTATACAAAACGGTTCTCTAGAAATTATAATGACCGCAAGAAAGTTTGGAGCGAGATAAACGAACTAATAAACAAACACAAGTGCAGGGACCACTCAGAAATCACTGCATCTAATTCCCAAGCTAGCGGAACTCAATTAGCTAACACCATAAACCGCTTCTTCATTGAAGCTCGCAAGCCTACATTAGGTCAAGCTCTTTCTAATGCTCCCGTATGCAACCTCATTATCACTTTACCTAACTCTATCTCGTTGCTGCCTGTGATCCCACAAGTAGCAGCTACCTGCATTGGGAAAATAAAAAACAATGTCTCAGCAGGCCATGACGACATCAAAGCGATACCATTGAAGTATGTGTCTGCATTAATATGTGAGGTTCTAGCGTATATTATAAATTTGATGTTCACAAGTGGTGCGTTCCCAGATGAATTGAAGATTGCTCGTGTTTGTCCTATATATAAAGGAGGAAATAGAAATGAAATCACAAACTATCGTCCCATCTGCGTGTTATCAGTGTTATCGAAGGTATTTGAAGGGGCCATTAATAGCAGATTACAAAAGTTCATTAGCGTACATAACATTATTAACCCTTCTAAGTATGGTATCCTGAAAAATAAATCGTCTGAGCAAGCATTACTCGCCGCAGAAAACATGATTGACAACATTGAATCCAGAGCATACACTCTCGGTCTGTTCTTAGACCTCTGGAAAGCTTTTGACTGCGTACAGCATGAAATTCTTTTGAGCAAACTGAACAGTTACGGGATACGCGGAATAGCTCTAAACCTGCTGAAAAGTTACTTAAATAACAGAATACAATACGTTAAATGGAATACTATTGTTTCGGACCGTTTGCGCATTACCCAAGGGGTTCCGCAGGAATCTATATTAGGTCCACTTTTGTTTTTATTGTATATAAACGACGTCTGTAACTTACCTGATTCTCCAGATTTGGTTATGTACGCTGACGATACAAATATTTTTTTCACATCACGTACTCTGCCGGAATTAGAAACCATCGTGAACGCTTATTTGGTAAAATTATACGCTTGGATGCAGGCGAATAAGCTTAGTTTAAACTTGTCAAAAACGAGGTACATAATTTCAGACCTATTAATGCCTCTGTTCATTACACACTTAACCTATTAAACGCCAATACAAAACTGCAACAGGTAACAACCCAGAAATGTCTTGGTGTCTGGTTTAATGAACATTTGTCATGGAACACACATATTTCAAGATTTTTTACGGACCTTAGTAAAACTGTAGGTTGTCTCTACCGGATCTGCGATCTCTTGCCCGTTTTCCTAAATGTGTCCATATACTATGCACTATTATTTTTTTTCCAAATTGTCCTGTTGTGCACTGGTGTGGGGCACTACAACAATAAGTAATTTTCAGAACTTATTGCTTTTGCAAAAGAAGGCATTGTGGGTTCTTGAGGGTTACCAATGTAGGCCCCAAACCCTAAAAACATTTACAAGCATAATTACTTAATTACAAGAATAATTTACTTAATGCAAACCATGTTTACATATATCGCCTGTTAAAGTACATCCATCGTAATCGTTTGTATTCCATTGCTCCAAACCGCCCTCCTTCTAAATACCTCCTTTCGGCAACACAGAAGCTTGGTCCCTAAAACACGGACAAATTACGGCAAACGAAAGCTCGATCACCAGATTCCAGTTGTTCTCAATAACCCATCTTTAAGTGTCATGTTTGATCTCCCTAAGAACAAATTTAAAAAAGACATAAAAAAGTTACAAATCAGCACTGACTCAATATAATTTCAATTTTTTACTTAGCGAAGCATCTCTTCTTTTCGTATCAAGTTGTTTATGTGTGTGTTTTCTTTAGCGACCTCATGCCATGTTTATACACTGCCTTTTGATTTATTGTGCACTGTCTTTGTATCAAAAGCAATATTTTTCACGGCAATACTGTCGTTTGATGAAATGTATTTTGTTCACTATCATACTATGATGCAATGTATTTGATGCAATGTCATTTTGATGCAATGTATTTTGTTCACTATCATACTATGTTAATATTTATTTCTGTGTTGCTCACTGCTGTATCGATTGCTTTGGGGGACTGTGACCTCGTCAGGCTTTACCGCCTTTTGTCACAGTTCCCTCTTTCATCTTTGAAGGAAAATAAACCTCAACTTCAGCTTCATATATATGCACACACACGTCGAGATACTGACGAACATTGCCGCAGTAACGCCCAAATCCGGGAATGTATGCGAAGAAATACTTGTTCTAAAAAGCAGGCCACACGTAGCGTGCCAGGTAGGAAAGAGAAAGATTTATTTCGTTTACTTCGATGAAAATGAGATGGCACCAAAAAAAACAAAAACAAAAGGCAAGTTGGAATGATGTCTCGGCTCCCCCACTGGAGCTTTGTTCACAATGAGGCAGGACGGTTTTTCGCCGCTCTTTAAGAGGAAGCTTTAACTCCTGCCTAACTCCAACGACGCCTATTCAAACAGATGTAAAACACAAAAATGCTTTTCCTGAGATAACCCCTGGACCGATTTAAATGAAATTTGTTGCATCTGGGAGCGAAAGGTAAATTCTAGTGACTATATCAGTTAACTTCTATTTTAGGGGCTGAATTTTGTGACAAGTTTAAAACTTTAAATGCTTGAACAAAAACAGAACCACGAAGTTTGGAAGTTAATAGCTGTGCACCAAGAACCAATATCCCGGTTCTGTAAACGGAATCCATTAGATCATTCAAAGCGTACAAATTCAGTATGTCAATTTACATCTTACGTGAATTCGTCACACTGCGTACAAGCGTTCTGCAAGAGCTCCATCTCCATATTGCGACACGCGTGTGGTATTTTATTGTTTGAACGAGGCGCGAGGGCGCCATCACTCGAGAAAAGAGGACGAAGAACGAACTGCGCTCGCGCTGTGAATCTAACCGGTCAGCGCTGCAACCGCAGTTGTAAATATAACCTGTAAACAGTTGCTCGTCTTACTGACTCGTTCTTCGCATAACATTGTGGTGGAGGCGGAACGTTCCCCGTCCTCGCCACGGAGCACCCAAGCGGCTGCAACGTCGTCTTGTCAGCCATGGCTTCCGATGGAACCACCCCGTCGCCACCTACACCTGCGGCGCCAACCACAACGTACGTTACGGACCCTAGTCTTCGTGATCCTCGGACATTCTTCGCCTAAATGACGTTGACGTCGACGACTTGCTCAGTACATACTGAGCGTGTTATGCGTGTACATATGAGCGTGTTAGCCAAAGCCACCGATGTGATCTTTTATCTCGACGGGACACCACGTGTCTGGTTTCGCACCCATGAGATCGAGCCATCCAGCTGGTACATTTTCAAAGAGCAGCTTCGCGACTTATTTGGCAACCCGTCAGGTCGTCAACAGGCTGCGCAAAAAGAGCTTGCCACCCGTGTCCAGTCATCGACCGAATCGTATGTCTCCTACATACAGGAAGTGCTCGCGCTTTGCAGGAAAGTCGACGAGCACATGACCGAGGTTGACAAGGTGGGTGATATGCTAAAAGGCATCGCGGACGATGCCTTCAATTTGCTCGTCTATAACGACATTTCTACCGTCGACGCCATCGTCAAAGAATGCCGCCACTTCGAGGTAGCGAAAAGCCGCCGCGTCGTCCCACAGTTTTCCCAGCTCCCAAACACCCCTGCCACGTCCTCTTGCTCCGCTCTTACTGCCGCACGACCATTTCAAGAGAACGCCACACGTATCGTTCGCCGTGACATTGAAGCGGCGAGTCCGGCGCCCCTTCATCCACGACCCCTTGACAGTACCTTTGACCAAGCGGCCCCCACTATTTCCGTTATTCAAGCAGTTGTGCGGCAAGAAATTGCACACCTTGGCATCCCTACCACCTGCTCTGTCTCCCGATCTGATTCGGCACCCATTCCCATGTCCACAACCTGCAATGACCAGCATTTCGCTCCCAGACCACGCAATCCGGCTGAATGACGAACCCCAGACGACAAACCGATCTGCTTCAGCTGCCACCGCGTTGGTCATGTATCCCGCCACTGCCGCACCACCTGGATGCCGCCGTACCGGAGCTCATTCCCTGCTTCTTGTTCATACGCCGACGCTCGCCGTTATTCACATCACCGTCTGTACCCTACTTCTGACGCCCCTGACAGCCGCTCGTCCGTGCGATCGCCGTCGCACCCCGTCACCCCCATCTCCCCGCGTTTCCTTGCCACACCGACGGACGGAAAACTAGGGCATGCAGCTCTTGGAGGCAGTGCTGCATCACGTTCGTCCTGTCCAAATTCTCCGTTGACGCTCCTCATCAACACGAACCTAATTGAAGCAGATTTAGATGGTTTTTTTTCTTTATTACCTTCATTACAACACCGCGCAAACGCCTACAAAGTAGGTCACTTTGTACAGAAAAATAATATTACATCATATCGAGAGACGGTACATATTTAAAAGGCCCTCAAAGAAGAAATCACGGACACCAAAGTATCAAGCTCCTGAAACCACTGTGGCGGTTCAATCATGTGCTTGAAGGCAGCGCGCGTGTAGCTAAGACTTTCACTTAGGTGTTCCCTCACAGACTTTTCATTTACGCGGGCATTCCTGACATCAATACGCGTTTTCCACACGCTGCTCATACACAAAAGCCTTATCCAGTCAGCCGGCACTCCCCGTGTGTCTGTAGATGGTAAGAACTGAATACCGAAAGGACTTAACGGCAGTTCTTTCTTCAGAGTTCGTTTGAGAACATCCCACAAGAAAATGGAGTCATGGCAATCCAAGAAGATGCGCTCGATAGTTTCAGGTTTCTTACATATGATGCAATTAACAGACCACGGAACAAAGAAACCGTTGCTTTGCAGCCATGACTTTACAAGGAAAGTGCCCGAATGCAATTGAATAAAGGTGTTCCGTTGACGGCATTAATTGATACTGGAGCCCCAGAGGACATAATGAGCGCTATCCTATGTCGTTGCCTAAAAAAATTCTTACGCCTGCCATAACTCGAGCCGCACGCGTCGCCAATGGCGCCACTGTTGCCGTCAGGGGTAGGTGCACTGCTCGCATATAAACTGGTGGCCGCCAAGTTCCGGTCCTGTTCACCGTGCTGACCAGTTGCCCTCATGACCTTATCTTCGGGCTCGACTTTCTGACGACGCATTCTGCCCTCATCGACTGTTCCACCGGGACGCTGTGCCTCGAGCTTCCTCTTCTTTCGAACTTTCGCCCCGAACAACCGAACACCCTCTGCACTACAGCGTTTGTTCGCTTACCCGCAAAAGCCCTAAGCTTCATCGAATTGGCCTCAACGGCAACCATGCCCCATGGCGACTATGTCGTCGCACCTATTCGTGATGTTCTCCTGGCGCGCGACATCTCTGTGCCACACTCCATCCTAACCCTTGCCGCTAATCGGATGTGTCTCCCCGCTATCAATTTTGGTTTGATGAAGCAAGTGTTACCTGACGGCATAGAGGTGGCCACGCTCCGGTCAGTGACAGACGACCACGTCACTGCTTTTGCATCCGACGCGTCTACAGATCCTGCTGATTACTCACAGGATGCCTTGAACCTCGACGGCCCATTACGTCCCATGCTCACTCCGGACCTCGCACGTGACCAAGCAACCGCCCTATATCGAGTTTTACTTTCCTACCACGACATATTTCACACTGACAATGGACCACTTGGTCAGACGTCCCTTGTTAAGCATCGGATAAGCACTGGTGATGCTGTTCCCATTCACCGCCGACTATATCGCTTGTCCCCGGCAGAGTAGCAAGTTATTCAGTAGAAAATAAGCAAGATACTCGCCAGAGGCATTGTTGAGCCCTCGTCGAGTCCTTGCGTGTCGCCGGTCAAGCTCGTTAAAAAGAAAAGTGGCACGTGGCGTTTTTGCGTTGATTACCGCCACCTAAACCGAATTACTAAAAAGGACGGTTGCCCTTTGCCACGAATCGGCGCCGCTCTTGATTGTCTTCACGGCGCCAAATACTTTTTGTCCATCGACCTTCGATTTGGTTATTTGCAGATTTCCGTCGATGAGCAAGACGAAGAAACGAGCGCTTTTGTCACTCCAGATGGCCTCTACCAATTCAAGGTTATGCCGTCCAGTTTGTGTAATGCCTCCGTCACGTTCGAACGGATGATCGGCTCACTGCTTCATGTTTCAAATGGTCAACTTGTCTTTGTTACCTAGACGACGTCCTTGTGTTTTCTTCTACATTTGAGACGCACATTGAGCGCGTCGCTGCTATTATTGACGTCTTCCGCAAGGCTGGGCTCCAAATAAACTCATCAAAGTGCCACTTCGGGCGCCCACTGATTAAAGTGCTAGACCATCTCGTTCATGCTTCTGGAGTGCAACTCGACCAAGAGAAGGTTCCAGCAGTAACGGCTTTTCCTGCACCTCAGTCTGTCAAAGACGTTCGGAGTTTTTTGAGCCTCTGTTCTTGTTTCCGACGGTTCGTGAACGATTTCGCAGCAATCGCTCCACCACTCACTGAGCTTCTGAAGACGTGCCTTTTACGTGTGGCTCCCCTCAGACTGCCGCATTTTCACGCCTTATCACGATTCTCACCAATCCACCGCTCTTGGCCCACTTTGACCCGTCCGCACCTACAGAGGTCTGAACCGATGCCACTGGTTATGAGATCGGGGCCGTCTTATCGCAACGCCAACACGGACACGACCCCGTTATAGCCTACGCTAGCCGGCTCCTGACAACTGCAGAGCGCAACTATTCGAGAACCGACCGCGAATGTCTTGCTCTAGTCAGCGCTGTTTCAAAGTTCCGTCCATATGTATATGGCAAGCCCCTCTCAGTAATCAGATACCATCATGCCCTCTATTCGCTTTCGTCGCTCAAGGATCCTACTGGCCGGCTCGGACGTTGGGCCGTCCGACTACAAGAGTATCCCTACACAGTAACTTACAAGTCCGGATGCCAACACAAGGACGCAGATTGCCTCTCTCGCTTCCCAATCGAAGACGGGACCTCTACGTCTGATACTGACACCGAAGTCCTGTGTGCATTCTCTCTGTTTTTCTGCTGATTCAGGTCGCCGACGAGCAGCGCCGTGACTCGTTCTCGCGTATCATCATTGACCGCCTGCAATCGTCACTTGCCGACAAATCCCTTCGCTTATTCACACTTCAAGATGGCGTACTCTACCACCACAACATTCACCCCGACGACCCTGCATGACTCCTTGTGATCCCTAAACACCTTCGCTCAGCTGTTCTCCAAACTTCACGACCTCCAAACTGCCGGCCACCTAGGTGTGTCACGTACCTACGAACGGAGCCGCCGACGCTTCTTTTGGCCAGGGCTTGCTCGCTCCATTCGAAGGCACGTAGCTGCATGTGAGAAATATCAGCGACGCAAGACAGCATCGACGCTCCCTGCTGGGTGCTTTCAACCACTCGACATTTCCGCGGAACCATTCTTTCGAGTTGGTTTGGACTTACTTGGCCCTTTTCCTCTTTCCACTTATGGGAACCGGTGGATCGCTGTGGCCACAACTTACGCCATCACCCGAGCGCTTCCTATAAGCTGCGCCACAGATGTCGCCGATTTTCTTCTACGCGACACCATTTTATTACATCGAGCTCCACGACAACTTATCACAGACCATGGGCGGACATTCCTATCAAAAGTTATGGCGGACATCCTGCAGTCCTGTGCCACGAGGCACAAGCTATGCACGTCATACCATCCGCAAACAAATGGCCTTATGGAGCGCCTCAATCGCACTCTACAAGACATGCTCGAGAAATATGCCTCTTGAAGCCACACTGACTGGGACCTCACTTTACAGTTTGTCATATTTGCTTATAATTCCTCGCGCCATGACACAGCTGGTTATTCCCCATTTTTCCTTCGGTTCGGCCGAGAACCAGAGTTGCCCCTCGACACAACCCTCCCTGTTTACGCGGCACCGACCATTGAATATGCACTTGACACCATCGCCCGCTGGGCCCACGCAAGGAAAATTGTCCGCGGCTGCCTTCTGAAATCCGAAGAGAGTCAAAGGCGTTTGTAGGACCAGCGACACTGAGACGTGCACTTCCCGCCTGGTTCTTTAGTACCTCTATGGCCTCCGTCGCGTCAGGTCGGCCTGTCAGAAAAAATACTCTCGTTACACAGGCCCATACAGAGTGCTCGTGCCGTGATTGCGGTCACCTACGAGATCGGCCCTGACGCCCCATCTGCTTCCCAGTTCAGTGATATCGCGCACGTTACACGACTGAAGTAGTATCGCCCTTCCAGTAATGACATTTAGACGCTCCGGGACGTCGCTTCTACCGCCGGAGGATCATGGTACACGCGTGTGATATTTGATTGTTTGAACGAGGCGCGTGAGCGCCATAACTCGAGAAAAGAGGAGGAAGAACTAACTGGGCTTAAAATATTAAGGTCCTGATAAAGTCTTAGGCTACGGGACCGCTTTCTCCATGCTAAGTACTTGTAATGTGACCCAGATTCTAACAATAAATTCTGATCCTGAAATGGAATGAACTCAATTGAAATTGCTTCGGAACAGCTCTCATAGCGTTCACGCAACAATGGTTTCTTGTGTTCTGCTCATGTGCTGTGAGCTAAAGCTGACGGCAGGGAGGGAAAACGCGCTCGCTGCGAAAGCGAAACATTGCGAGAGAAGCATGCACGCAGGAGACGCGCAGGCGGTCGCTGCGAACCCGTGCGATCGCTGCATCGAAGCCTCGCACTGTTATGCTCCATTTCATTGCACAGACAGCCCACTACAACAATATGTTTCACATAGTTTGCTCTTAACAATCTCGTACATTCACGCAGGAAACAGGTTCGGGATACTCCATCACGGCGACGGCGCACAGTGGTAAAGAGAGAGCGTCTGTAAACCACTCTGTGCTTTCTGTTTGCCCAAGATTATTATTTTGACAGTAAAAGCCCCCTGTCATTTGGAGAGTCCTTACAGAAATGTCCAGGAGGGCTCCCGCATGGTGTTTTTATTCAGCACCGACAGCCAAACCTATAGCGATATATGTGAGGAGCGCGCCGGCTAATCCCTCATACTACGCAAGCGAGGCACTTCTGACAGATGGTGCCTCCCCAAGTCCTCGCCAAATGAAGCTGTGCATGGTGATATGCGCTGGACTAGTTTTGACGTGAGGGAAGCTCGCAGTAAAATTGAGTATGAAGAACGGCTGAGGAATATGGAAGAAGGTAAATGGGCTGGGAGAGTGTTGAGGTATCTGTACAGGAAGAACATTGATTCACAATGGAGGAAAATAACTAGGAAGCTTACCAGCAAATATTTGGCCTGTAGGGTGGGCAACACAGCAACAAAGAACGTCAAGCGGAAAGTCAGAGAAGCTGAAATAATCTCATGGGTGGCGGCAATGGAAAAGAAACCTGCCATGAGTAACTACTTGAAAGGAAAAAGCGAAATCAGGAAAGAACCAATTTATGATAATCGAAGGAAAGCTCATTACTTTTCGAAGCGAGATCGGGATGTCTTAGAATACGCACCTCTAAAGCGAGATATAAGAAGGAAGAAGCATGTGTTAGATGCGGTAAAGCTAGAGAAACTATGGAGCATGTTTTAATAGAATGTGAAGGCGTCTACCCAACGGTCGATTTATGCACCAGTGGCCTCCTTGAAGCCCTTGGGTTCAGCGAGAGCGGTGCAAAAGTAAACATATCCGCAATAGGAATTACAGGCGAATGGAGCATTGGTGGAAGAAAAGTAGGGAAACGACAAAAAACGGAGACGTACAAGATGACAGTTCGCAACAGGGCATCAGAAAATTTGGTTGTGATAGTTCATAGTGTTTTTTTTTATTGTTTAACCTAGGTAGGACATTAGGCAGTATAATGGCAAGAGCTTGGTGGCGCAACCCACCGTCCCGTTCCAAAGGGGACGCTCATAACATCCATCGATCTATCCAGCCGACAATAGTGCGCTACGTGCCCAAACCAGTCCGATTATCAGGCACATTTTATTGGGAGCCTTTGGATAAGTTTTGACCATTTGGTGTTCTTTAACGAGCACCTAAATCGAAGTACGCAAAGGTACCATTTTGAAATGCGGCCGCCGTGGTGGGGATGAAGCCACTGCTTCCAGCTACGCCGTAGCCACTAAGATACCACATGGGGAACACAACTGCGAATTTGCAGGGCATCCACCTGTGTGGAGTAGTCTTCCCGCTGTTGTGTTTTACTGCGGGTTTACGTCTGTGAGGCCTGCGTCAGTTCTCAGCAAGACAAATTTTCAGGGTGTTTACTTGCAGAAATGTCATTGAACAAACCGTACCTTGAATTAGCATTTGTCCACTTAGTCATATACAGTCACCACGTGTAGTAGCAGCTTTTCCTTTACTGAAGAGACCCCAAACAACGCATGCTTTCTTACTTGGCGTTTCCGCTCTCCCACGCCGCGTAGGCAAGCCTGCACGAGCGAAGACTGGTAGCGTTGTTCACTCCTTTCGCGACTACGTCGGTAACTGAATCGGCAGGGCCTCAGGTTCTGCTGTCTATCTAACTTCTCTCTCTCCCTACTCCTTCTCCCAACTGTTGTGCGTTAGCGCAAAGGCAAGTGCTGGCGCTCCTGCAGTGCTTCAGCGGAGACAAGAGGGCTTTGCGGCTACATTTTCCTCGAACCATGCGTGCCTTCTGACATCACCGGTGACCGCACGCCTACCGCCTGTTTTAACAACCTCTCGACGCTACATGCGATACAGCAACAGTAGCATCAACAGCCTTGAAAAAGCGGAGAAAGCATAGAAAAGCCACGATTTCAACAGATACCACAAAAATTATTTGTAGGTTCCTTTAAGAACGCATTTTCTACGTTTTACCACCACAAGGTCAAGCAGATTAGTTGACACTGCATTTCCCGACCAGCTACTAGGAAGCTTAACAAAAATGCTACTGGAAGCTCTTCGCAAGAGCATGCAGAACGGACGGAATGGAATCCTCACGTCAGCTAGAAGCAGGCAGCAGGCTTGTACGACCTTGCAGAATCGCAAAGCAATTTTCAGCGAAGATGTTTCTTGAGAGGAGTAGAATAAGAATTTCCTTTGCGTGTAGTTAAAACACGAGCTTTAAAACATTTCCCGCATAGGTCTGGCCCTTTTGGAACCTTCCCCGCATATAACGACTTATAGCAGTTAATAACAATTTTTTACAAAGACTTCTTCATGCACGCACGTTTTACTTCGCCAGAGAATTAGCCGCTGGCTTTATCATGCTGCACTTATTAGTATTAATGATAAAACTACAACCTATAAAGACAAAAAAATGACAATTCCTTGTTCCTTCAACACGCAAAAAACATGCGAAATGTTTCAAAGGTAATGCGTCCTCTGTGTGATAGCAGATGTTTACTGCATACGGAGACATGATGCAAATACTCTAAAGCCCTTAATACTGGTTGGGACATTTAGGTATTCTTTAAAAGAAACAAGGGAATACAGCAAAATTAAGGCATTTTTACCTTTCGCGCATTAAACCGGGTACCTCCTGCTACGGGTTCACAGACTGTTGATGTGGTTACAAGTTGCGGGCTAACTTTTCAACGAAATGACGCACTAACATAATTTCTTGCTGCAAATTTTTCACGGATCAATAACACGTGGCATTTGTCCGAAAACGAAAATCGAGCTCTTGAAAAAGAACCTGTGTCTTCAACTTGGCGTCGTACCTTAAGAAATCTTTTGGAAAGGCTGTATTTGATCCATAATTTAAGTTCAGACACAAATTTGCCAAAGCGTGCCCCTCATTTTCTATAAATTTGATCTCGGTGGCATTTGCAGTTGTACCACGCAGCGGGCTAAATTCTGCGCTGCCCGTAAAATGCTCTCCCAAAGAGCACATGCATGCCTGATTTCTTGCGAAGGTCACAATTAACCGACACGCTTTGAACTTCACCTACATATCACCCATGACGTGCTCCTTATTTTCAGCAAATATAAACAACACGCCTGTTTCACTGAGCACGTATGCCGCATTAAAATAGGGAGGAAATACGCAGATCCCGCGCACTGCGAGAATCGATGTAAGCGAAGCACTGCTCGCATTTATTGACGGTGTGGCGGCGATGCTTACGGCCTTTTTTTATAGAATATATTACTTCAACCCTTCCCTTAAATAAACTCTTTTCACCGCACCAAGTTGTATTTCATCTCGCATCGACCATTAACACAAAATTGAAATGCCGTCTTGTCGAACTTACTTGTGCCATCCTTGCTTTTTGCCAAGATCAGCCACTGAATGGAACCGCCTTCCCACCTCCAGTCTCAATTTGTGACTCCACTAACTTCAAGATCGCCATTCAATGTGCCTTATAGTTTGATTTGCTATTATTGCCCTGTACTGTAATTATTGTACATGGTTTAGCACTAATTTATGTTGTGCCTACTAGGTCGTGAAAGTATGTAAAATACATAAATAGATAAATACGACAGTTGTAGCGTGATGGCAAATGTTACCTTGCGTGCAGCACCTGTTCTGTCTACGTAGTACAGCAAATACATAGCGAGACGTGTTTGGGCGAGGCGTGGTTGTGCGCCACTTTTCTTAGCCTGCACGATTGCTAGTACTGTCAATACTTCACAGGCGCGGCACCTCTCATTGTGGCTGAAGTTTTGATTAGCTGGACGGCCGCTTGGGGCGGCTTTGCGTCTGCACGCCCTGCGTCAGTTGCTCACATGGAGAAACTTGCAAGGTGTTTATTTTTTTAGAAATGGCAGAAACGTGTCCTACAGTACCACAAATCAGTGTTATTATCTTTTCTTTAGCTTGTCCACAACAGTTGCCATACCTAGTATCAGTGTTCTTTATTGATTTATTGAAGAGATCCCGTACGAAACCAGCTTTCTGGCGTCGCCGTTGCCTACTCCCGCGAGCTCCTTATGTATGCAAGCTGCAACGAGCGGAGATTGACAAGGCTGTTATTCCCACGTATCGTCGCAGCGTTGGGTGTACGCCCATTCTCTGTGTGCTGTCTGCTGTTCTATTCGACCCTCTGGGCGTGCGAGGGTAAGCGCTGCAGCTTCTGCAGTACTTTCTTTTGGGGGGCTCGCGTGTAGCTGTTCAGAGGGAATTGTACCGACGTACCAGCAGCCGCAGTCGAAGGAAGGGGCAAATAAAGCGTCGCTTTAAAAAAGCAGGATTTAATAATTATTTGCAACGCTTGCATCTAGGCGGTGAACGTACAAACTACAACACAACTTCCTTCCTTTTAACTAAATTTTTAGTTAACGCCTCAAAAAGAATTATGGGGTTTTACGTGCCAAAACCACTTTCTGATTATGAGGCACGCCATAGTGGATGACTCCGGAAATTTCGACCACCTGGGGTTCTTTAACGTGCACCTAAATCTAAGTAAGTACACCGGTGTTTTCCCATTTCGCCCACATCGAAATTCGCCCGCCGTTGCCGGGATTCGATCCCGCGACCTCAAATCAAATCAAATCAAATCATATTTTATTCTCCAGCAAGTATCTGGATGGTCACCTGGGCTAAAAGCTGTACGAACAGCTTGACGAAGGCCCCAGGAAACCATTACATGGCAGTAGCAGACAGAACGAAACAACAATAGTAATACAGAAGTAGTCATCGAATCAAATGCAGTAAGCAATCAAGTACAGCATCAAATCTCAGCAGCCCAACAGCCCAGCAGCAGCATGGTGGTGGGCTGGGCTCAGTGGCTATGGTGTTGGGCTGCTCAGCAGCCCTACACTATAGCCACTGAGCAACCACGGCGGGTGGTTAGTTAATGTCTAGGACAGCTGATATAGGACTCTGGGAAACGTTGCATATGACGGCAGTATGACACCCTAGAACGCTTGAATAAGTGACTTTCTTCAGAGGGTGTAATTAACCTACACATATTAAACACTCATATTTCGTGACCGAGAACTTCATTCTTACTTCGACCAAATATAAATAGCTTCACCGAGGAGATCACCAATTTTTCACCGAGGAGATCGGGATGACCTATTCCACAGGTCGAATATGTAACACGTAAAATTTGGAAAAGGCCGGTATTCATTAATCAATCTTAAAGCACATACTAAACCTACACACTTCAGCTTTAAGTACAGGTCACCCACAGAGTGGCCCTATTTCTTCTAAATATAACATCGCTGCCATTTCTGGCTTGCGCAGGGAAGCTGGGAAACTTTGCCAGCGTTTCGTATACCGGCTGTAAACGAACCGGAAAGAGGGGCTTAGTTTTTTTTTTTTCATTTAAACAATAGTTAACACACATGCTTCACAATTTTCTTGTCCATCTCCTATAAAATTCTCAACACTCCCTCAAAATGTAAGCTTGGTGAGCAATTTAGTTAACTTATAAGACCGTGAAATCAGTCAGATACCGTTTTTGAGCTTTTCTCTCATAAAACCCTTCGCAGTAAAAAGGAGTATCCATTCTTTTAGCGTCGCACATTTGATCAAGATTGCCACACTATGGGTAGGAGGTTCAAGTGGTGTTATCAGCCGTGAATAAGCTGGGCAGCCTTCCCAGGCGAGTAAATTGATCTGCAAAGAAGCGTACCTCATCAAGCGCACCAAGCCGCGCGTGAAGTCGGTGAAATACCACTCCCCTTACATCCCGTACCCCCCGTACATCGGCCATCCAGGCCTCAACGTTCGCCTCGGTGAACACTAAAACCGCCTGCACCAATATCGAGGAAGTAACTTGGCTCTCCATTTTGTCGAGCATAGGTGCAGCACAAACGGAAGACACAAGCACATGCGCGTCTGACACATGCAATTCACAAAGGTGGTGCCACCTGTGTTAACATCCCCTGAACAGCGTTTAGGTTTCAATTACGTAGAGAGCCATGAGCCATTCGATTTCGTGAAGGTGGATGACCAACGAAGCTGATCCGATCGGCGTTGAGCTTCGGAAGATGCGCCGGGACATGCGGGCACACGTAATAATTGGTCGTCCAGACGAATTACGCGCAACATCGCGGGCACGCTCTTCTCGGGCCGCCGGGTTGGCAGGACGTCGACGGTCTCTCCCGTGCCGCTGCCCTCGCTGTCGCCCCTCATAGATACGCTGCTCTTCAGGCGGACGGATCACGCGTGGCCTTCCCATAACATCGGTTAAGCCAAATGGTACCGAAAATTCCCCTTGGCCGCCTTATCAGGTGTACACTACGTCACGCACTACGTCATACATTCACAGAGACACAGCTACGACGAATGCCGATTTAGACACAGATGGTCGTTAAACCGAGCTCCGACGCGAGCGGCGATATGCGCTTGCTTTTGTTGTTGGCTTCTTCACTCTCACTTTTTAGGGGAGGATTTTCCAACGCGGACGCGTTAAAATCCCAGATACTTGTCATAAAAGCCTTCACTGTAAAAAGAAATAAGGCTCTTGGAAGGTGCATCCTAGATAAGAGGCGGAAAGGTTCGTTTCGGAGGGTGAAAGAAAGTATTTCCCGCGATTTCTTTTGTAGGTACTTTTATTTACCTATTTTATCACTCACCCACTAACCTTTGTGCGGGTGCGTGGGATTTTGCTCAAATATACTAGCTTGTTGCAGTAAAGCCACAGATTTGTCGCCACTTGTGTTATCTTCTGCCTGTCGGTATTCGTCGTGTTACGGCACCTTCACACTTCAGAAGCCATGCCCACAGCATCAGGAAACAGCATGCTCGTCGGCTTTGTCAAATTGAACAGAAACAGAATTACAGCGCCATCTCACGAGGAGGCTCGACTGCAATGCGTTTATCATTCGAGCAATGTAGCACCACGCCGTATTCCTGAAGTCAAGTTTATTTAAGGTCAGCAGTAGTTATTGTTTGACTTCCGTTGTTTTGGCTATATGCGATCTGATGCAGTGACCGGGGTTGTTGGAGAAGTATGGGAGAGGCCTTTGCCCTGCAGTGGGCGTAACCAGGCTGATGATGATGATGATGATGATGAGGATGATGATGATGATGATGACCTAAAGCGGTATCGTCAGCCTTTGCTACGGCACTCGCTTGCCAAAGTCGCCCATGTACATGACGACGCCTGCATGAGGCCGACGCAACAACGACGACGGAAATATTGAGAAGGAATGACGTCGACTGATCGACAAATTCAGTATGACAACCACGCCATGACGACGATGAGTTAGCCAACTCTTCAGCGATGACGACAGTACAACTATGGCAGCGTGACGAAGACGACCCCGGCAAAATGGAAACACGGCGAGTGTGAGAGGCCGGTGGCGTAACGACGACGACCATACGACGACCACCTGATGACGAAGCTGGACTAACGACGATGGCCACGACTATGACAGCGTGAAAATTATGGTACGACAACGCGCGCTTGTATAGCGACCATCTGACGACGACGGGATCACGACGTTGGCATGACAACACTGGCGTAATAACGATTGATAGAAGAAAGCATGTTTATCATATATCGACGAAGAAAGGACGTCGACAGATCAACTAAGGCGGTATGACGACGACTGTGACGACATTGATACTGCAGTACAACCATGACAATACTGCATTTGTCACGCCATCGACGACTGTGCATCGTCAATGGCGTGACGACCACCTTATTACGGTAGTCCAATGTCAAAGTTATTGCGAAAAATATGGAACTGCGACGGTATCACGACGAAGCAAGATGGCAAGTTAGGCGTGTTGGCTAGGATAGATCGTACTTTTGGTAACAGCGCGAAAGCAACACGGATAAAAAAGGAAGAAAATCACGTCAACGTGGCATTCGCTCACAAATGAAGACCGTATGGCAATTATATGACGACGACGCAGCGACATTGGCAAGGCAATGCCAATGCCGTTGCTGTCACACAGGCTTCGCAATACAGCGAAGCCTGTGTGAGAGCGACTGCATTACGAGAGTGGGATGACAAAACAGGAGTGACGTCGACGGCACGATCAAGATGGCAGGAAGACCGTTGTATCGCAACCTATGCATGATAGCGACTGTGCGACTACGAAGGCATGACAACGGCGGTATAGTCACGATTAAATAACGGCCGCATACTTGCGATAAAATGGCAAAGATTGATGTCGATGGCACAATGAAGGCTCATGGCATGATGACAATTTGATGACGTTGGACAAGTGATAGCGATGGTAAAATAACAGTGAGACTACGACGGCATGTAGACGGTGGAATGGGAAGAGTGGGATTGCGAAACTAGGATGACGACGATGGAACTACCATGATTGTATCACGAACATGGTAGAACAATGAATGCATGACGACTTCTGCATGACGAAGCCAATCACGACGATGCCATTCCGAGGATATGAGGACAACGCGATGACGAGTGTATCACGACAGTGGCGTGACGATGAGTGTATAACGAAGCGATGAGGACAGCATGACGAGAATCGAATGACGAAGCTGGGGTAACGACGATAGAATGTCCACGATGGCGTCACGACCCCGAGAGCATACCTTGTAGTTCGAGCTATTTGACTACTGGGGCCACTCATTCGGCGTAGAAGGCATGAAAATGATGGAATTGTGCCACACAACGGCGGGGATTAGACCCGGGCCCGGACGTCTGACTCGTCCGTATCATGACACCAACTGCGCGAGCAGCGCCCTTGGCCGCCGCTCGTGCTCGGCGCCTCTTCTCCTTTTTACTTAGCAACACACTCCCGTGGCCGACAAAATTGCTAAAGGCTGGCAACTTTAAGAAAGTAAGATTTTTGAACGGGACACCTTATCACGGAGCTAGACGCCAAGTGGAGGCAGCATTCTCGAGCGACGCTGTGCGACCAAGAGGTAGTTACGTCACTAGGGCCAGCTTCCACAGGATAGGCAGCGAATTGTCGCCGTACACCAGTACGACGTCTCCAACTTGAAGTCATCGTTGCAGTTTCGGCGTCGCCTCGTGTGCAGAGCGCAGAAGCAGCAAGTACTCCTTGCGCCCGCACTTCCAGAGATGGTCTGTTAAAGCTTGTCGACGTACGCTTCGCTTCGACGTCGTAGATCGATGCTCGTAGATTGGGGTAGCGTGGTGCACCCAACTCTTCAGGCAAACACGTTTCACGGTTGCAAAGTGGGTCGTCCTGGCTCGACGTGACATTTGTGCAGTACGTCTGTCTCCGCGTGTGCCTTTGCTGGACCGTTGTGCACTGGCGTTCTTTCCGGAAGGGTGCCGCTTGTCGGGGCAGACGAATCTTGCTCAAAGTCGAAAACTCGGAAACCGAGGGCTTTCACACGGTGAGCTGCTCCTGAGGAAGGGGCCAATCGCATGGGTGCTGTAACTTTCAGATATCTTTAAAAATCAACTTGGCGCGAAACAAGAATTGCGCGAGAAAGCCGAAGGGATCGTACAGCCTTGCGAAGCCTTGAAGCATAGTTCGTTTCGTTTAGGCATGGTTGGCACAAACTCATCATTTTAGAGCGCAGCTCTTTGGCGTCCGTTCCTGGGTTTCGCGTCGTCGTCGGCGTTGTCGTCGGCCTCGTAACCAGCTCCGCCCCCCTTTCATCCCCCCAGCGCTAGCAGCGACCGACTGATACCGCTGGATGCCGCTGACGCCGCTAGAGAGTCAAGATAACGTGACTGCATAGAACACCGTCGCCGCCATGCAGAAAGAGGAGGAAAGGGTCCCCCCCCTCCTGTTCTTGTGTGGCGGATAGGGTGCTCTTCAGTTGCCGACGCGCCGGTTATTTCACGTAGGCCCCGGCACGTCGACGAATACGTGACCACCTTCCCACGGCTAGACCTGGTTCTTAGCGCTGCGGAAGCGAGGGTATCATATTGTTTGTGTCGGCATCGGCGGCGTTGTCCCTGAAACCAACTCCGCAGCTGGGGTTGACTCACTATCGGCGTCAGCGGCATCAGTCAGTCGCTGCTATCTCTTCCCTCCTCCCTTTATCGTGTTGTCCGCTTGCTGCGCGCGCTTCTGCCCCCATCGTTTGCCGCTGGGTGTACACGCCGCCCCCCTCCCCCCTCTTCCTGCGAGTCTCCGGTTGTCAAAGCGCCGGCTCGAACTTAATTCCTTTCTTCGCTCCTCCTCCAATGCAACCCCTGTGCGGTGGCAATCAGAGAGCCAGATCGGTGGCGGCGGATCTGTATATGTGCACCGCCCGAGCCGAAATTGCCGCTGCCGTTCGCCCTGTGCGGTGGCAGTCAGAGAGCCAGATCGGTGGCGGCGGATCTGTATATGTGCACCGCCCGAGCCGAAATTGCCGCTGCCGTTCGCCACTGCGAAATTATCTGCCAGTTCTTTCTGAGCCATGAGCGAGACGACCGATGGAAGTCCTCCGTCTGCTGCTGCTGCTGCTGCTGCTGCTGCTGCTGCTGCTGCTGCTGCTGCTGCTGCTAAACGAGCTGCCAGAGCAGAGGCCCAGCGCCGTCGCCGTCAGAATCCAGAGGTGCGTGCCGCCGAAGCAGAAGCTTACCGTCGCCGCCGTCGAGATGATCCAGGAGTACACGTCGCCGAAGCAGAGGCTAAGCGCCGCCGCCGAGAAGACCCTGCCGTTCGCGCCGCCGAAGCGGAGGCTCATCGCCGCCGTCGAGAGCAACCAGCAGTAAGCGAGGCTGAAGCAGAAGCTCATCGCCGCCGCCGAGAAGACCCTGCAGTTCGCGCCGCCGAAGCGGAGGCTCATCGCCGCCGTCGAGAGCAACCAGCAGTAAGCGAGGCTGAAGCACAAGCTCATCGCCGCCTCCGAGAAGACCCTGCCGTTCGCACCGCCGAAGCGGAGGCTCATCGCCGCCGTCGAGAGCAACCAGCAGTAAGCGAGGCTGAAGCAGAAGCTCATCGCCGTCGCAGAGAAGATTCTACCGTTCGCGCGGCCGAGGCCGAGGCCAAACGCCAACAAAGGCTCGCAAACAGTCAGGGTAAAGGTGAAACAGCTTATTTGCTGCGCTCAAATTTCGCATTAGGAAGTAACGTAATCGTCGGTAATTTTTTCCTCATCATCGCTTCATCGCTTCTTTTCCAATCGCTTCTTTTCCAATCCACCGCATCTTTTCCACCAGTCATCGCTTATTTTCTACGAAAGTCCTAGTATGGTGTATGGAATGGGGCAGTGTGCCGTGCATACGGAAAAACAATGGGAGAACTGGGGACGCTTCTGCGATGACGTCACCAGCAGGGCGCTGCGATCGACCGGCGTGCAGTGCGCGCGAAATTTAAACACATTGTGCAAAACTTTCGGCATCATTAAACAAAAACACTCTCAAAACACAACTGAGATTGTTATAGGTTGCAAAAAAATAAATAATACAAAATGTTAAGATACATCAATAACGCCGCCTACGCTTGCACGTTTCCGACCACAGATCATGCAGTGTGCATCGTCTGCTCAGCCAATGGCTCAGCGTTTCGGTTGCAGAAGACAGAAACAAACACCAGTCTACCCGTTCCGTTCGGTAAGCACGCATATGTTTTTAGTATTTCGAAACATGCGACGATCAGAAGCCCGCAAGGAGCACCTGCACTGTGCCTGGTGGGTTTCATGGAATTCCTTTCATGTTGCATCAGCCAGAAAGGCGGTTGGCATGCTTCACTGAAAAAAACAAACAAACAAATGCGCACGCACAAGCACACACACATATATTTATAAATGCAGCACTTTCCGTGCACATCAAGAATGTGCAAACACGGCAGGAAGAACCCCAACAAGCAATCAGCGAGCTCCATACGTACATGTATACGTACATGCATGACCTCCGCGACCACCATAACTGCCAATCCCGGAGGCCATGTGTTGCATCATTGTTTTTCCTGTTGCCACAATCACTGTAGGCTGCAGAGACAGATGGCGCTGCAGTAGACTGGCGTGCTCCAGCACTCCCGGCGGTCATCGCAAAAAGAGCCACGTTTTCGCCTCCAGACGACACACTACCCTGTTCCAGTACACCATAGTCCTAGAACCTTTATGGTGTATGGATCGCCACCTTCGTCTTCAAAAGAGAACCGGCCCGATTGGAAGTCTTCTCGCAGTATTTAATGGTTTGCTGCCCATTTACGAAGTTCCATGCAAGCGTCCGCTAAAATGGTTCTTTCCTCCGCATAAATTTGAAGTGCCTTCTGAATGCTGCATGTACCGTACCGGCTACCCAATTGTCTACATAAAAAGATTCACTGAGCCGTGCTACTGTGTCGGTAAATTGGCCTTCAGAGACGGAAAAGTGATGACGCAGCGTTGCCGCTAACAGTAACGGGTTGGGCCTGGCGCGGAAGGAAATCCAGGTCATTCGCAACTGTACAGTTGGTGACAATGGTTGACGCTCTTTCTTTTTTTTTTTGTCAGACAGCCACTGCAGACACTGCATTGGACTTTGCCGCGACAGCAACGATAAGTCAGGAATAAAAAATCATTTGACTCACGGCGCTCGACGATGCGAGGGCGCGAACGTGTAAGCACCCGAAGGTGGGAAAGCACCAAAGAAAAAACCTGTGAAAGCCTGTGTTTATCTGTGAGAATTATCACAGTATCACGGCGCATCCATCGACCTGTGAGAATGCTCATCACAGACGTATCCGTTGGGAGATGAGCGATCCACAATAATTGGAGTACAACTATGTCCTCGGGCCGAATGCCCATCTGCAGGTACGCCTTCTTCATATCAGCCATCATAAGGATTGGATGGAACATGAAGTTTAGAAGGAGTTTCAGTAAGTCAGCGTCCATTTTCGGCCACTTCATAAGCACGCTGTTCAGGACTGGATGATTGAGAGCATGAGACAATGCGTCGAAAACAACTCGCAGCTTAGTAGTCACTGCGTCGATCCGAATCACTCCGTGGTGCGGCATGTAACCAGCATTCAGTTTGAAGGGCTTGCCTTGGTCACGAACTGCTTCAGCGTGACATCCATGAAAAAAGGTCTGGGTCGTCTTGTCTTAGTGGCCGAGAAGGCCTGCTAGTCCCTTGGAACGTCAGAACGGCATCAAGAGCCTCTGCCTAGCCAGGGTGAAGTTGTTGTGGCCGCCGTCAAGACCCGTCTCCCAAATAAGGCGAGGAACCTCGTAGAGTCCTTACTTGTTCGAAACCTGGCGTTGGACTCATCAAGAGCTATGTGGGCGTCATCACTGTATTCAGGATTACCTAGCACTCCGAGATAGTCGAGGCACTACATGGAAGAGATATCCACGTCCCATAAGACGTCGTTTACCGCAGACTCTCCGACAGCAAGGAAGAGTGATGCGGTTTGTACAGCTGAACATTTTGATAAGTCGCGAAGCATTCCTTCTACGGTAAACCCAAAAAGGGTTTCCACTGCTGTGACCTGTGGCGCTAGTCATGCTATCCGTCCGGTAACAACGACCTAGTAGAAGTCGGAGCCTATCGGGATGCTGATCTCGTCCTCCCGCGAAGTCGTCGCCTGGGATCGAGCACCAGCGGGAACAAGACAATGGTGTGTCATCATGGTGACGACCGCGCCATCCGCTTGTGGGCGTGTTACCGCAGAGGTTTCCGGCACTTCGAGGGCATCTATAGTAGTGTTATTGGTACTGCGCTCGCTTCGGAGTGTGACGGTAACTCGGTTGCATTGAATGGTCACACGGCGATGCGTTTTCCCGTAAGTAATTTGTTGAAGCGCTCCACGTATGCCTTGAACAGGAAAATTAAGTGTTCGAGGAACGTCCTGCTAAAAGAAAGTGCGCTGACTGCCCTTGTCTAGAAGCAAGCCGCATAAAAATTGACACTGCTGGTGCGGCAGTCCAAGCTCTGCCCGTGTGTAGAAATATGGGCATGAGTCCGATACCAATCGTTGACACCAACGTTGCATGAGGTGGTGTGTCGGTAGATTGCGGCTCGCTTGCGCGTGGCCTGCAGGGCACAAGCGCGTTGCCCAGACGCTTTCATTGGTTCAGGCTCGAAGTGCACAAGTTGCACAGCGACGTCAAGTGTTGTCCAGCACAATGGGCACATTGCAGGTTTCTGGCACTTCGGCATTCATTGGCGATGTGGTTGCGCTTGGCGCAGCAGAAGCAACGCCTGCGCACCTGAAGTTTCCTGTGTTTTTCTTCTGAAGTGAGCAACGTAGTGCATTTCTGAAATGTATGATGTGACGTGTTGTACAAGAGGCAGGGACATGTGTACGGCGATCTTGCATCAATTGATAGAACCGCCGCACAGGGCGGGTTGAGTTCCGGAGGTCGCGATTCACGCTGAAGATGCCACTGGCTTGCAGATGAGCTGGCTTGGTCGAGACAGCCTTCTTCCCTCACATCGACTTGAACTCGTAGGAAGATCATAAGATGTTCCACTTGCTGGGAGAGAGAGAGACAGAGAGAGACAACTTTACTGGTCCATTATGAAACGGAACGCATTAAGCGTCTGATGGGTGGCTCCCTCTTCGCGGGCTCCATATGCTTCCAGGGCAGCCTGGCCCCTGTGGATCAGTCGGAGCTGGTTTTCCAGGGCGGGGCTGGAGAGCATGATCTCCCATTGCTCGTAAAGGGTGGCGATAGCAGGGGGGGGGGGGGGTAGTTATGGTATGGGTGGGGGATAGTTATGGTATAGGTGGGGCAAGTCGAAAGCTTCTATGAAGACGTCGAATCGGCCATAGGTAGAGTGAAGACAAAATACACTATATTGATGGGAGACTTCAATGCCAAGGTAGGCAAGAAGCAGGCTGGAGACAAGGCAGTGGGGGAATATGGCATAGGCACTAGGAATAGCAGGGGAGAGTTATTAGCAGAGTTTGCGAAGCAGAATAATATGCGGGTAATGACTACATTCTTCCGCAAGCGGAATAGCCGAAAGTTGACGTGGAAGAGCCCGAACGGCGAGACTAGAAATGAAATAGACTTCATACTCCGCGCTAACCCTGGCATCATACAAGATGTGGACGTGCTCGGCAAGGTGCGCTGCAGTGACCATAGGACGGTAAGAACTCGAATTAGCCTAGACCTGAGGAAGGAAAGGAAGAAACTGGTACATAAGAAACCGATCAACGAGTTAGGGATAAGAGGGAAAATAGAGGAACTCCAGATCAAGCTACAGAACAGGTATTCGGCTCTAACTCAGGAACAGGACCTTACTGTTGAAGCAATGGACGACTATCTTATAGGCATCATTAAGCAGTGTGCAATAGAAATCGGTGGTAACTCCGTTAGAGAGGATGCCAGTAAGCTATAGCAGGACACGAAAGATCTGATCAAGAAACAGCAATGTATGAAAGCTTCTAACCCTACAGCTGGAATAGAACTGGCAGAATTTTCCAAGTTAATCAACAAGCGTAAGACAGCTGACATAAGGAAGTAAAATATGGATTGAATTGAACATGCTTTCAGGAACGGCGGAAGCCTAAAAGGAGTGAAGAGGAAACTAGGAATAGGCAAGAATCAGATGAGTGCGTTAAGAGACAAAGCCGGCAATATCATTACTAATATGGATGAGATAGTTCAAGTGGCTGAGGAGTTCTATAGAGATTTATACAGTACCAGTGGCACCCACGACGATAATGGAAGAGAGAATAACCTAGGGGAATTCGAAATCCACAGGTAACGCCGGAAGAAGTAATGAAAGCCTTGCGAGCTATGCAAAGGGGGAATGCCGCTGGGAGGAATCAGGTAACAGCAGATTTGTTGAAGGATGGTGGGCAGATTGTTCTAGAGAAACTGGCCACCCTGTATAGGCAATGCCTCATGCCCTCGATGATACCGGAATCTTGGAAGAACGCTAACATAATCCTAATCCATAAGATAGGGGACGCCAAAGACTTGAAGAATTATAGACCAATCAGCTTACTGTCCGTTGCCTAGAAAGTATATACGAAGGTAACCGCAAACAGAACCAGGAACACCTTAGACTTCTGTCAACCAAAGAACCAGGCAGGATTCCGTAAAGGCTACTCAACAATAGACCATATTCACACTATCAATCAGGTGATACAGCAATGTGCGGAATATAACGAACCCTTATATATAGCTTTCATTGATTGCGAGAAAGCGTTTGATTCGGCGAAACCACAGCAGTCAAGCAGGCATTACGAAATCAGGGTGTAGACGAGCCGTATGTAAAAATACTGAAACATATCTATAGCGGTTCCACAGCCACCATAGTCCTCCATAAAGAAAGCAACAAAATCCCAATGAAGAAAGGCGCCAGGCAGGGAGATACGATCTCCCCAATGCTATTCACAGCGTGTTTACAGGAGGTATTCAGAGACCTGGATTGGGAAGAATTGGGGAGAAAATTTAATGGAAAATACCTTAGTAACTTGCGATTCGCTGATGATATTGCCTTGCTTAGTAACTCAGGGGAACAATTGCAATGCATGCTCACTGACCTGCAGAGGCAAAACAGAAGAGTGGGTCTAAAATTAATCTGCAGAAAACTAAAGTAATGTTTAACAGTCTCGGAAGAGAGCAGCAATTTACAATAGGTAGCAAGGCACTGAAAGTGGTAAGGGAGTACATCTACTTAGGGCAGGTAGTGACGGCGGATCCGAATCATGAGACGGAAATAATCAGAAGAATAAGAATGGGCTGGGGTGTGTTTGGCAGGCATTCACAGATCATGAACAGCAGGTTGCCATTATCCCTCAAGAGAAAAGTGTATACTAGCTGTGTCTTGGCAGTACTCACCGACGGGGCAGAAACCTGGAGGCTTACGAAAAGGGTTCTACTTAAATTGAGGATGACGCAACGAGCTATGGAAAGAAGAATGATGGGTGTAACGTTAAGGGATAAGAAAAGAGCAGGTTGGGTGAGGGAACAAACGCGAGGTAATGACATCTTAGTTGAAATCAAGAAAAAGAAATGGGCATGAGCAGGACATGTAATGCGGAGGGAAGATAACCGATGGTCATTAAGGGTTACCGACTGGATTCCAAGGGAAGGGAAGCGTAGCAGGGGGCGGCAGAAAGTTAGTAGGGCGGATGAGATTAAGAAGTTTGCAGGGACGTGGCCACAATTAGTACATGACAGGGGTTGTTGGAGAAGTATGGGAGAGGCCTTTGCCTTGCAGTGGGCGTAACCAGGCTGATGATTATGATGATGGTGATGTAATTTGTGATAGGTTGTCATCCCCCTGCCTCCTTTTCGTTGGCCCGGGAGTTTAGCGCTCGGGCCTGTTGATGAGCATATTCAATGTCCTCAACTGAAGAGTGATCCGGGACCCAAACTAATTCGATTGCTTGTTTAGGAGGAGTAGCTTTACCAAGAGAGAGAGAGAGAGAGAGAGAGAAAATAATGCAGAGAAAGGCAAGAAGGTTAACCAGAGGTAGTTCCGGTTGGATACCCTGCGCAGGGGGAAGGGTTAAGAGGGATAAAAAGAGAAACAGAGTAGAAGGGGGAGATAGAAAGGGAGACAAGCACGAACAAAGCGCGTACGCTACATAGCGGCAAGGGGCGGCATTCATAGAGTCTGTCGTGAAGCCCCGTAGACCGCAAGAACCTTACCTGCGCGAGTAAGGCCTTCAACGCGGATGTGCTTTCGGAGCATTGGCCTAAAGCTTTTAGTTCTGAAAGTGGACGATTGTCCAACTGGTCCAGTACTCTGCACATCACTTGTCTCTCAGCACTGTATCGCGGGCAGACATAGATAATGTGTGCGAGCGTCTCGTCGATGTTACATGTGTCGCACGTGGGGCTGTTGGCCATTCCTATGAGGAAAGCATAGGCGTTTGTAAAGGCAACGCCTAGCCACAGACGGTAGAGCATGGTCTGTTGACGTCGTGGTAATCCAGGCGGGAGGTGCATCCGTATGTTCGGAGACAATGAACGCAACCGACACATGGTGAAAACATTTGAGTCCCACAGGGGCAAAGTACACTCACGGGACATCAATCGCAGCTCAGCCGCAGCATCTGTTCGTGAAAGCGGAATGACGACTCGTTGACCACTTTCATGTGCAGATCGGGCGGCTTCATCGATGTGGTCATTCCCGCTGATGTTACTATGTCCTGGAAGCCACTGAAAGATTATGTCGTGTCCCTTGTCATAGCTTTGATGATATCTGTGCTGAAGTTCTGAGGCCAGTTGTTCATACGGTCCGTGGCGCATTGGGCTTCGTATGCACTGAAGGGCTGCCTTGGGGTCACTAAAGACTGTCCATTGTTGCGGTGGCTTCTGCTTAATGAAATCAAGTGCAGCACGGAGCGCCGCGAGTTCTGCACCCGTCGATGTGGTCACACATGAAGTTCTTAATTTGATTTCCGCAGATTGTGCCGGGATGATGACTGCAGCAGCAGAGCTGCTGCATTTTACTGAACCATCTGTGTATGCATGTTGCACGAATCTGTGCACGTTGTGAATGTGCTCCAAAGTTGCTTGTTTCAAAGCTTGCAATGGCGCTCCAGCTTTTTTTCTGATTCTTGGAATTATAAGTTGAACTTGCGGCTGGTGCAGACACCACAATGGATCTGACAATCGTGCAGCGGGCGTAAATTCTGATGGCAAGTACGATTGATGTCTTGCAATAGTTTTCGCAAAAGTTGAAAGTGGCCTTTTTGCTGGCAAGCAAGCAAGCAAGATGGTGTGAGGGGATCCGAGTCAGGTGTCGGATGTGCGCTCTCAGGACATCTGTATCAATGTATACCGTCAAAGGAGCGTCTCTGGCTATGGCCACTGTCGCAATCTATGACGTTGTTTTGGGAAGACCGAGACAAGTCCTCAGTGCTTGGGCTTGCACGCTCTGGAATTTGCGAGTATTTTGTAGTGCAAGTATTTCCTATTACAGGTAAGCTGTACCGCAGGAAGCCCAAAAACAGTGCTTTATATAGCTGCAACATTGACGGTACTGTTGCGCCCCAGGACTTCCCGCCGAGAAACGCAAGAAGGCCCACAATGGCGGCCAAACGCTTTGTCATGTACGAGATGTGAGGGCTCCAAGACAAGTCTCTATCAATGATGACGCCAAGAAATCAGTGCGTTCGGCTATATCGTATTATTTGGTCATTAATCCGCAAAGCATAAGGGGCCATCGATTTGCGAGTAAAAGCAACGAGTGCACATTTCTCAGCGGAAAGCTCCAGGCCTTGTTTTCTTAGGTATCTTGACACAGCTGTTGAGGCTTTCTGAAGTCGTGCGCGGACTTGTACACGTGTCACGCCTGAAGCCCATATGCAAATGTCGTCTGCATATACGGAGAGTTGTACGGTTTGCGGTAACGAATCAGCGAGACGAATGAGCACCAGGTTGAAAAGGGTAGGGCTGAGTACTCCGCCTTGCGGTACACCACGACTGGTATAGCTAGGCTGCGTTGGTCCGTCTTCAGTCAAAATAAAAAAAGATCTCCCATTCAAATTTACTTATTTATTTATTTGCAATACTGCCAGTCTCAGTTGAGACCAAAGCAAGTGGGCACAATTTTACAGAAAGAAACAAACAGGTCATGTTACATGGTACATTAAAAGAAAAAAAAGGAAAAACGCTTCCTTAACTACTGCAGAAATGACCATTAATACAATACTTTTGGTTGGTATAACAATATGGCCATAACAATATAACAATGTAGTTAGTATAACAATATAACAATATTGTATTACTAGAATTTATATAAAAAAATAGCGAATGAATGACACTTGTAAGATCAGAGAGCTTATACAGGCAACAGATAACCGCGCAGAAGCGGCGAGTTTGGGGTTTGAAATGCATAAATTCCACGCACAGAAATAAGTATTACAGATATGTGGGTTAAGATTAAGATATGTGGGTGTGTTAAGTGGCGTCTTCTCTGTTTGATGTCTCCAGTAGGTTGATGAACTATGAAAGTGACGGACAGGAAACTATGTCTGAGTGGAGGAGATTCCATTCCCTGAACGCACGTGGGAAAAGTGAAAACTTGAACGTGTCATTGCGAATACTGTACTGGTTTAGTGTAAATGGGTGATTTTTTCGCGACAAGCGTGATGTAGACAAAATAACGTAGTTAGTTCGGTCTATCTTATAGCTGTCGTGCATTAGTTGGTAGATGAATTTTAAGCGGGCGTGTCTGGCCCTAACAGATAGTGTTTTAAGACCTGCATCAGCTAAGAGGTTTGTAGGGGAGTCATAGGGACTGTATTTGTTAAAAATGAACCTCGCAGCTTTTCTTTGCACCTTTTCTAGTTTTGATATGTTAGTTGATGTGTGTGGAAACCAGATGATGTTAGCGTATTCTAAGACGGGGCGAACAAAAGTTGTATAGGCTAGTAGTCTGGTGTGTTTCGGTGCAAGGCGTAAACATCGTCTAAGGAAAAAAAGCTTGCGTATTGCGACTGAGGTAATATTATCAATATGTAAGTTCCAAGAAAGGGTAGAAGAGAATGTCCAACCTAGGTATTTGTGGTTATTTACTTTATTCAGGCAAGTGCCACCGAGGGCGTAAGAAAATTCTGAAGGCTTCTTTTTTGTTCTAAAGGACATGCATACAGATTTAGAGGTGTTCATTGACATTTGCCACTCTTTACACCAATTGCACCCCAAATCGAGTGCTCTGTTTAATAATAAGTGGTCTGCGTAACTGACAATTTCTTTATAAATAATACAATCGTCCGCGAAGAGCTTAATGTCACATTCAATGTTAGCAGCAATGTCGTTAATAAAGATAAAAAATAGCAATGGGCCCAGTACTGACCCTTCGGGAACACCGGAGGTGACAGCTACAGACCTGGAAGGGGTGTTATCTACAATAACATATTGTGTTCGATGTGATAAGAAGTTTTTTATCCATGCAGTAATCTGACCACCTCCGATTGCAGCCTCCAGTTTTGCAACTAATTTTACATGGTTCACACAATCAAACGCTTTACTGAAGTCGAGGAGGATCATGTCTGTCTGGCTTCGGTTGTTTACGCTGAGCGCAAGGTCATGGACCACTTCGGTTAGTTGTGTGACCGTTGAGAGACCACATCTAAAGCCGTGTTGTTGAGGTATTAATATATGTTCTTGCTAGAGAAATGTAGTGATGTGTTTGAAGATAATATGTTCCAATATTTTACAAGATGTGCTGATAAGTGAGATTGGCCTGTAGTTGGAAGGTTCGTTGCTGTCGCCGGATTTATGTATTGGAATCACCTTCGCTTTTTTACAGTCATCTGGTAGATGTGCGGACTCGAGTGATTTGCGGTATATAATGGCAAGGTATTGGCTACACCATTCTGCATACGTTTTTAAAAATTCGTTCGGGATATCATCTGGCCCGTTAGCTTTCTTGATATAGATATTAAGCAACAGATTAAGAATACCGGCATTCGTAATGCTTAATGAATCGATGGGTTTAGGTGGGCAGGGTAGGGAGGGAAGTAAGCCATTGTCTGAAGTGAAAAACGAGAAGAAAAATTTGTTGAATGTGTTTGCTCGAGCTGTTTTCTCTTCTAGAGACCGTTCGAGTGACACACCTAAACACGGGCGAAAGTATTTCCAAAACCTGTGTGGATTGTTGGTAATGAAGTCGGGGAATGTTGTCCTGAAATAGTGATGTTTTGCATTTTTTAACTTTCCTTTGAGGTCAGCGAGAGCGGAGGTCAGATTGTCTTTCAGAGATTGATTCGGCCCTTTTCTTTTAATAGTAAGTCTAAGTCTTTTTACTTTACGCTTCGCTTGAAGGACCTCACGCGATATCCATGGGTTTTTCTTTTGTGGTTTGCAACGTTTCATCGGGATGAAGTTTGTTGTGCAGTGTAGCACGACTGACTTAAATTGATGCCACAAAGTGTTGACGTCACAACACGTTTCTGAAGCTGCTTGGAGAAAAGCATCAAACTCGTGTGCCAGGTGAGTGACAATACAGCCATGAGCTGTTCTGCGAAAATCAAGTACAGCACGCTCCAGGTTTAGCTTCTTTATGTTGCCTTCAAGCGAGAGCTTACATTTAGGTATGTCGTGGTCCGATATACCACCGACTATTGTCATCTCAATTGCGTGAAGTGGGAAATGGTTACTTATGAGTATGAGATCGAGTATGCTATTCGTAGACCCTTGTGAGCGAGTTGGCTGGTCGACTACCTGGTTGAGGTTGAAGTTTAGCATTAAATCGGTAAGTGCTGCGGATGTGGCTAAAGTGTAGTGCATGGTACTCCAGTTCAGAGCAGGTAAATTGAAGTCCCCCATGAGGATCACTCTACTAGTACGAATTGCACTCGTTGCAATAGTTGCATATCCAGCGAAAGGTGCGTCCACCAATCCCTACAGCTTCTAAGGCGTCCAGAATTGCATGATGGCCTACATTGTCGTACGCACCTTTAACGTCAAAGCATAGGGCCGCAGTGATTCGTTTCAGATGTTTCTGGCGTTGTACGTATGTTACCACGTCGATAACGCTATCTATTGACGAGCGGCCACGTCGAAAACCAGCCATTACCTCTGGATAGACGTTGTAAAATTCCAAGTACCATTCTAACCGTGTGAAGATCATTCTCTCCATTACCTTGCCGACACAGCTGGCCAGTGCTATTGGACGGTAAGATGATAATTCCAACGGGGATTTGCCAGCCTTGGGGAGTGGAACCAGCCGACTGGATTTCCACATTGTAGGGACCAGGCCGTCACGCCATGATGCGTTGTATAGGCCAAGAAGGGCATCTCTGGCCTCTTGACCAAGGTTTGCAAGCGCAGAGTATGTGATGCCATCGTGTCCTGGTGACGAAGATTGCCTGCACCCAGCAAGTGCGGCCACCAGTTCTTCGATGGAGAAAGCAGCGTCCATACGAGGATCTCGGGAACAAGGGGGCACAATGGGAATAGGTGCGCAAGGTGAATACGTGAGCACCGGACGCGCGATCCTTGCGCAGTAATCTTCGGTTACCTCGACTTCTCGGCGTCCTTGATGTAGGGCTAGAGACTTAAATGGACAACGCCGTTGAGGAGCTGATCGAAGTCCACGGATTGTTTTCCAGACAACCGACAGAGGTTTACGCAGGTCGAGAGACTCAGAAAACGATTTCCAGCGTTGATTTTTCAGTGCAGCAAGGCGACGTTGAATTTTCTTTTGAATGCATCTGGCCTCTCTAAGGTCGTATAATGGTTTAGTCCGTCTGTACCGTCTCTCCGCTTGCCGGCGACGGTACAGACGGACCGGAGGCTCCGTATTTGCACGGAGGCTCTGTATTTCCGAATCAAAGTCTGTATTTCTCTGATGGCCGATATGAGCGCATAGCATCCTGCATAGCCTTGGTGATCTCAAATTCTAGTGTGGACGAAATGCCTTCGTGCCATGCGTCCAAGGATGTTTAGTGCCGCAAGGGGCACCCAGCCAGATCTGTAGTTCTTGTATGCCGCTTGTGAGTCCGTGACGATCTTGGTGACGTTAGGTTGCAGGAATGCGAGAGCTATCGCCGCTTGTTCTGCTTCCTCCGAAGACGGAGTGTAGATTGATGCGCAGGTGACCAGCTTTTCTGGCCCGGTGAACACGACTGTTGCTCTCGTGGAGCGTGGACTTGTCTTTTGTAACCGCTGCCATGTCAGCGGGGTTCGACGAAGAAGCCTCAGGTGGTCAGGTGGTAAGGCCTTCATTATGACGCCTCGGTGAACAGCAGCGTACTTGTCTGGTGAAACGCCAAGGCGCTCCAGTGCGCTTATGAGGAAAGTTATCACCCCGTAGAAATTTCGAAGCTTGTCGAAATCTTCTCAACTACGAATGGGTGCCACGGCGTGTCGGTGGTTCAGGTGGTCATTGACCAGCATGTTACTACGGCCGAGCCGGTCAGACAGCACCTTGATGACGATATCGCGCTTGGGCTCGGCGAGCCACATACCCTAACTTGCCCTCTTAGCTGTCCCGGACAGGTACATCAGCAAATATTTAAATTCGTCTATTTTTAGATAGCGAGTCATTGCCGTGAATGCTTGCGTAGTACTGGAACCAAAAATCTTGCCAGTCGCGCAGCTCTCCAGAAAATATCGGGATGTGCAGCTTTGGCAGGGCAACGCGTGAGCATGACGCGCAGGCGACACTCCGGGCAATGCAGAAGGGGCTGCTGGGTGGCGAGATAAGCTGCACTGTTGGACTCGCGGTGCATTCGACGGAGACAAGCCGCATCAATGTAGGCGGCTTCGTAGCGACGCTTCTCTTGGTAAAGATGACTTTTTCTTCGTACTCGAATGCTGAAGTCAGGTGCGCTTCCATGTTTGCATCCGTGAGTGCATCTTGGATTGCGCGGTCGAACTCGATGAGCTCCGCCAGTTTCGCTAAGACGAGCTTCAGGTGTTTGTGCAGCACTCGCGTAAGGGTGGCCTCATCTATCGGCAGGGAGTCCATCGTAGCAATGGCCTTGGTGATGCCGGACGTAGCCTTGCTTGGTGCGGAGTCGCTCCATTGCCGGAACTCGAGGGCCAGACGACAGGGTGGGTTTTGGCACAACTTGAAATGTCGCAAACAATGACGTGGTTCAGACCCGCAGCCGGACGTCTGACTCGTTCCTCATCATGGCGGCAGCTGCGCGAGCAGCGCCCGTGGCCGTCGGTCGTGGTGGCCGCAGCCTCTGCTTCTCTGTTTTCAGCAGGCATGATGAGGGTCACATCACCAGACTGGAATCACGACGATAGAACGACCACGACGGCATCACCACAACGAGCACACACACCTAGTGGTCCAAGCTGGTCGGCAACTTGGGCCGCTGGGTAAACCTAGGAATATTACATAGATAGATAGATAGATAGATAGATAGATAGATAGATAGATAGATAGATAGATAGATAGATAGATAGATAGATAGATAGATAGATAGATAGATAGATAGATAGATAGATAGATAGATAGATAGATAGATAGATAGATAGATAATACTCAAAACGGCTGAAGCAGGCACAGACTGCTGATCGCATTGAAAATTATCAATATTTGGCGTGTTACATAGATGCCCATGACACTACCCCATAATAACATAGTATTGTCTGCAAACGCTTTATGCTGAGTTCTTGCTAAAATGCCAGAGCCTATAAATGAAATGTGCTATCAAGGGTCATAAGCACTATTTTTTTAAATGAGACTAAGTACGCTTGGATGAGGTCAGCTGCAGCAAAACCAAGGCGTTTTCGCCTTCTAACTGCGTCTGAAAATCAGCACAGGAATGAGGCGGCTGAGCAAAAGCCTTCTCATTATGTCCTATCACGATGGTAGAAGACATTCGGCAAATGGCATATCGCTTATATTAAGTTGCCGCGTTTGTTCAGCACGCCAGAAAATCTTACGAGTCGAACCCAAATGGCGCTGCTTCCTAATTTACGATGTGGCCTATGAAATGAACTACTAATCAATGAAACGGAAACCAACGCAATCGAAAAAAGTTAACCGGCTGTTTTCATACGCGTTTTTCGAGATGAAGATAAATGTAAACAAAAACCGCGCGACTTATCTGAACCGCGCCGCTAGGAACGCTTTTGTTCAGAAACAAGCTGCAAAAGTTCAGTGCCTCTATTCAGCGATCTCTACTAATGAATTTTTATACACCGCACAAGATATACTTAATTATCTACGACGCCTGCCACTCTAATTGTCATTTGGGCGAGCTTCTATTCAACTCTATCGCATCGCAGACGCTGCACGTCCACACCCCACGCTCATGGGCGCGTGTCGCACTCCGGATGTCATGCCGTTCGCCGCCGTCAAGGCCAACCACCCCGAACCACGTGCCCCGCGGAGGCGTTCTGGTCAACATCATCGCCCGCGGCGACGAGCGGCTGACCCCAGCGGCCACCAAGGCGTTCACGCGGCGCTTTGATCGCTGAAAGGAGGCGCTTTCAGCGTTCGTCGCAGTTTATGCCGGGGCTGGTCTCCGATGGCGGGACCGGCGCTGTTCGCGCGGGGCCGCCTCGTTCGTCGGAGGGGGCGCCACGGTCGCGACCCAGCGCCCGGCTGCGCAAATCTGCGATACCGCCAAATACAGTGAATGGTGTGCACACGGTGAAGAACACACCAAAGTTCCACAGTGCAACGGGGCCGGTGGAATCGGCCATTAATTCAGGTGTGATGAGAGTGTAAAATTTTGAGAACAGGTTCAAACGACGTTACCAAGTGAAAGTCGAGAAATTTAACTGCTACACATACCGAGTGAATAATACGTCAGCATGAAAGCACAGAAAATGAGAGAAATAAAAGGAAAATAGCAATCAACTGTGACATGCAATTCTTGTCTCGCGCATAAAATTGCAAAGGGCTTCAGAATGGTTCCTGTGGTAAAAACCCAGATTTGTAGGACACGGGAAGAAGAGCGAGCTGATCACTAATGTCGTTTATTTCGTTCCTCATTCTTCCATTCTCAGATGTTATGTGCGTTCAACGAAACACCACAGCAAGTACTTTCTTGCCACAGTCGCGGAAAGACCAAATGCATTTCGTCTGTGAGTGATTCTTTAAATCTGTTCCACTAAGTATTTCTCTGCTCCTTTTCTTTCTGTGTATAAAAATGTATATGGAACATTTTTTAAGCTTGCAATTTCTTCTGGCATTTTCGCTTGTTATTTTTCTTTTCAATCTTTAGTTTGTGATGAGTAACGCTCAATGTTGACGTTATCATATCTCGGGCTTCCAGACGTGCCGCCGTAGACTTGGCAGGCCCCTTTCTTGTACTTTGTAAACAATTCCGTAAAACTATTAATATCCTCATTATTACATTTATTACGCTAAGCAGATAAGAACTTAGCATCGGTGCAACCATGTAATATCACGGTTATTCGTAACATCTCCGCTGCTTATAGCATCGTGTTCTAAATTTCAGAAACGAAAATCAAAGACAAATATCTACGAAATTAAGTGGCCTAAAAGAAAGAAAGCCACAAGACTTTGAGGCGGATGCTCTGCGACTACGTGTCCCGCAGCCGCATTTTATTTGTGGTGAAGAACTGTTGCGCTATGGGCTTACTCTCCGAGTTCCCAAACTGTTTTCACGGGTGGCATTGATGAAAGCATCTGAAAACAAACTTATTTCTTCCCCAAGTTCACCAGCTTGTTTCCATATTGTTTTTCTTCTCTGTCTCTCTCTGTTTCTCTTATTTTTTTTTAAATGTTCCGGTGCCATCTGAAGATGTTTAGATGGAACTTGGCGCTTGTCCATGTCCGCCTGGTCGTCAATGTTTTTCTATCACGCTTCAAGATTACTACGAGTGATATAGTTATCAACGTGCGAGATAAGTAGCGGGTACACTTGTTTTCACTCAACTGCGCCGAGACATGTATGTAGCGCAACGATTTTGAACCCGTGTGTTTTCGTGCTCATCCACATGATGACTGACTGCATCGAGAGCGCTGCATGGAGCCCCCGAAAATGACACGTGATCAAACATTCCGGGCTCTGCAATAACCTACAGTATTGATGTGGAACAATACGAATACAGCAAATGCACCGATACTGATTTCTAGGGATCAATCGGGAGCTTTTGCTTGCTCACTTGGAAATCGAATCCCGGTGGCCGCGTTAAATGGGGGCGAAATAAAAACTCTTGTGTACCGCGCATTGTGTGCACGTTAACGGACCCCAGGTGGTATTAATTGATCCAAAGTCAGGCCACGCCTCATAAACGATGTCGTGGTTTTGGTACGCAAAACCCCCAGAAGCTCATTTTTCATGCGAAATCTTATGCACTCATGACACCTCAAATAATCGCCTCTTCTACAGGCTACCTGCGAGGGACGTCCCCAAAGTAAATTTTGTCATTTATTTTCACACCGAAACTTTATTGCCATACGAAATACACCAAGACATCATGATCTGTACACCTTGCACTATGTGTCCACATAGTCGCCACCGACACTGAGGCATTTGCCGTAGCGTACAGTCAGTTTGAAGAAACCACTCCGGTAAAACTCGGTGGCCTGGATGCAAGGAACTGTGACACAGACTACTCCACCTCGGCCTTATATTGAAAGTGACGTCTCGAGAGAGCAGGGAACAGGTTCATACCGGATAACAACGTGCACTTCCACTGGCGACCACGTTGTCAGCACACGTCTGTCTGCCATCGTAATTTATACAAGGAAGATCGCAGGGAGAGCCCTTCGTCGTGCAGTGGACTTCGAATAGCATGACGACGGATTCCTCGGGCAGCCGGTCTGCTGCTACTCTGTCTTCGGCGCTCTGCACATGCGTCAATCCTCCTCCGCTGACGCTCCTCGCGTCGCTGAACCATCAATAGGCGTTGCTTCTTATGGCGATAGTTTGTTTCACCTGGTGTACCATTCACACTTTAAAAAAAGATGACGAATCTTACTTTCGGAACGTCCCTCGTACAAAATACTCCGCGAGCTCTTAACGCAAGCTATTAAGCAGGGTCCGTTGGTACGTTTCCCTGCAGTAGCAAACATGTTCCAATTAACACTCACAGCTCTTAGTAGCGCTTGTCGTGCCTGTGTAGTCCTGCTTTGGTTCCGTGGGCTGCTCTTACCCATAACCAAACATGCTTCACCAAATGGCAGCACAGCTGTGCTCTTCTAAAGAGGAAGCTCTGGGCTCCCATCTACGTACGTAGTAAGGAAGGAAGGAAGGAAGGAAGTAACCGTCTTTATCGGCGACCACAACATCGAATGTGATTAGCTTTGTTCTATCTGGAAATGAAAAAAGAATATTTATTTAGACTACCTTGTTTTTGTAGCGATTGTTAGAAATCGCAATATTTGGAAACAACGAACTATCAAGATTACAAAACGTGACTCAGCAAATAAAAACATGTCGGAATTCTCACTCCATCAAGGCCTAACGATACATGTAAAGCAGACAAAATTGACGCCACTTTCAAGTAGACCACTAATGTTTGAGCAGGACTTTCGTAGAACGTTCATAAATATTCTTACAACAAATACAGTTAAGTTCTAAAATTATAAGTAAAATAAGTAAATAATTACCGGCATAAATCCCAATTTTGCTCGCTGCAGTCACTAGAAGGTAACTTTCTCAAGTGAGGTAGATTTTCTTTAAATCGGTTCAGGGCTTGTCCCATTAAGGCATTTCTGCGTTTGGCATACATTTTAATGGGCGGCAGCGGAGTTTACCTAGAGCTTCGTCTAAAATACAACGCAAAGAACAAGGGTGGCCGTTTGGGTGTTCCATATGCAAGAAGGAATAAAGTGGCGACGCAGCCTTCCTTTCGAGATGACTGGCGATGCCAATCCATTAGCAATCTATCTCATGGTGGGTGTATAATTGGTGATGATATTTTATGTTTTGATGATTTGTATGAATAACTAGTGACCCAAGTTAGCATCAAATAGTTTTAATGATGAGCAGTACATATACCCAGTGGCAGACACCTGGTGACAGCGTAAGGTTCGCGTCATAGAGGTTCCTCGAATAGCTTAGACTGCGTTCGTTTTATCAAGCAGTAGTGAATCACGCGATGCTGACAACACTCGAACCCGGCCAGCCTCTACATGACGAGTAGCGTGCTTGCACAAGCGGACAGGCTTATTCTTTCGCAAAGCACCTTCCCCACGTGAATGGAACTTGTAAAAGATCACTATTTAAAGACGCGGATAAAGATGCGTTCTCGAATTAAAGGCCAATATCTGTACTCATTGCGTTTTCAAAGGGCATAAAAAATTTATCAAACGGGGTTTGTCAGGACATCCCAGTCGGAATTTGCTTTGGGAAAGCGCTTGACAACTGAGTCGGCTGCTTTAGCACAGAATTAATTCGAGAGGTAAGAGAAGACAGGTTGCTAACACTTAGCACCTTCATAGAACTCTCGAGAGCATTTGATGGCATCAACCACACTACGCTGTTTAAAAAAAAATGCACTACCGCTGCAGGGGCGCTTTTATTAATAGAAATGACACGTGCTTGCAATATAGACGTCCGAAGTCGTCATAGACTACGAGTCGGCCGCCAACCGGGCGATAAAATTTGGCAGACCAGAATTTAACATCACTGGGCCTTTTTTATTCAGTATTTCTATCGATAACACTGCAAGCGTAGGCAAGTCGGCAACGCATCTGAGCGTGCGGACTACACGACAATGACATTCACAGGTCAAGACGACACACAAGTAACAGATAACGCAAGGCATTTTCTATCCAACCTAAATGACTGAAACACGCACCGTAAGTTCCCTAGTCATAAACCGCAAGACGTGAGCTGATATATCCACCCCCCTGGCCCCACCTACCCCACTTGAAAAGAATCTGAAAATTCTTCTTACGCCTTAAATTTTTCCTAAAACGAAAAACTAAAATTTCCCTGTCATTAACCCTGTCATTAACATTTCCGAACTCAGTATAGAGCCTCGGTTGGCCAGCGCGCCCGTTAGAGAAAGCTGTATCGTCACCCCCTAGAAAGTAACCTTTCTCGGTAACGCGCTAAGGCGCACTCCGCCACTGCCGCAAAAAAAAAAGCACGGCAGTGCACAACTCGTGGCGAATCGCGGCCGTTGACAGAGGCCAGACCTTCGCCACCCGACGTCGCCGTCGCTGGCCTTTGCGAACTTCCGCGCGAGAAAAAAAAAAAGAAGAAGAAGAAACGCGGCGCCGCGCGGGCAGCATAGTCTGCCGCCAAGCGGCGCTGGACCCGGAGCTACGCTGGGATGAGGCGCGCTCGTCGGGCGCCCACGTTCTCTGGCACCGGAAACGAAGAGAAGCGGCTACGATTCCGCGAGCACGCTTCGACGAAGTCGCACGCGCTCTCATTAGCGGCAGAGAGTGCGAAGGCCGCGGCTGCGGGGAGGCACGCAGCATCGCTGCAAAGAGCGCAAGCTCGCGCGTGACGGCGCACAACCAAGCTTGTCTGCAAACACTCAGAAACAGTGCACGCTCTGAGCGACCTAACAAGGTTGCACGAGCGTGGGTCACCTACGTGCCATGAACTTGCGCTCTACAGATCCACCGGAGAATACTGATTGCCTAACGTTGCGCGGAGATAATGGAACGAATTTTCGGTATCACTTATCAACTAGAAGCACACACCACCGCACGTAAGAGATGCTTAACAATGCCGTTACAACACCACATTATTATTATTATTATTATTATTATTAAAGTCGATTTTTATTAATCAATCATGTTTATTTAACATGCCCATGAACAAGCATAAGGTCTGATTGGCTGCGCACGCACATTAAAACAACGATAACAGTGCAGCAGAATCATCACGACATAAGGTCAAGAGACAACGAAGCCAAGGAAAGCATCAGCGAAATGAACTATCGTTCACTTGGAACGTAGAAAATAATGAAGAAATCGAAAATGATAGCGGTCGAAAAGATACCTAGTCGCAAGTGGGATCCAAACCCACGACCTCCCCATTACCAGATTTCCAGATTGTGTCTGTTTCATAAATTCTTTTATTATCCATCTCTAAACTCCATTATCAGCCCCGCCCATCGCATTTCAAGTCGCACAAACCACGGCAAGGCCGTCTACCCGCCCCCTGCTCGCACTTCTGCGCATCTGTCATCATTTTTCGTCCATTCAGCAAGGGACTGGAATGACCTGCCAAACGCCATCGTTGATCAGATCGACTCATCGTCATTCAGATCATCCATAGAAAAAATGTACTGCTGAAATTCCACCCCCTCATGTAATACCCCTTCAATGGGGCCTTTGGGGTACTAATAAATAAATAAATAAATAAATTACGCATTTCTTGCACTACAAATTCAGCTACGCCGACGGCTATCAAAAACCCGCAAAGGGTGGACAAATCAGCGCATCTCTTAGGCATGGGCCGTACTTTTCGCCGACAAGGTAGCCTACCCGCCTGCGGGATTATCTCACTCAGCTATGTCGAATGGTCGGTTGCGGTAGTCGGAAGTTCAAACCCCCCACCCCGTTTTTCTTTCTTTTTTTTTTCACGATGGCGTATCTGAACTTGAGATTCTCCAGTGCAGTGCATCTGCAGGCTTGGAGAGACGTCTGACGCCGGCGAAATATGCCGGGAGCGAGTGGGGCTATACTAATCCAGGTACAACCAAATTAGGAAGGCCCACTAAGCTTGAACTAAGACACTCCCTCACCAGAACAGGATTTGGCCTCCCTGGTGCAGCATTCGGCCACAGTATCCCTGGTGATATCTACAATCTACCAATGGTCCTTAGTCCCTAGAAGCTGCGGAGCACCTGACCAAGGCGGCTGTCAGACCTGTAACGCAGCAGAGGGTGCTAAGAATCTGGGTCCGGACCGGCCGCCAAAGGAAACTGACTCTGTCAACCTTTAACAGCCGAACTCTGTCGAGTGAGGCCAGCATAGCAGGATTCGTTGAGAAGCTATCACACGTTGTTTGGTATATTATCGTCCTTAGTGAGATTAGAAGAAATGGTGATATGGTGATATCCTCTGCTATAGAGGTCTATAAGAAGCATTACGGGGGAGGATTCCTAATTCAAAAGAACATAGCGCGCAACATTGATGAATTGTACAGCATTAATGAGAGGGTAGCTGTAGTCGTAATGAAACTTAAAAAGAGGTATAGATTAAAGGTAGTACAAGCCTAGTCTCCAACAACCAGTCACGATGATGAGGAAGTAGATCAGTTTTACGAAGATGTTGAATTACCGATTAGAAAAGTGCGAACTCAATATACTGAAGTAATGGGTGAGTTCAATGCAAAAGTGGGGAAAAAGCAGGCGGGTGAACAGGCAATTCGCAACTACGGCGTCGATTCTGGAAACGCTAGAGGAGCGATGCTGGTAGAATTCTCAGAAAGGAATAAGCTGGGAATAATGAACACCTTTTTCAGTAAACGTAGTAACAGATAGTGGACCTGGAAAAGCCCTAATGGTGAAACAAGAAATGAAATTGATTTCATACTGTCGGCCGATCCCAGCATAGTTCAGGATGTAGACGTGATAGGTAGGGTAAAGTGCGGTGATCCTAGGTTAGCGAGGCCTAGAATTCACTTCAATTTGAACAAAGAGCAAAATTGGTCAATAATAAACAGGTCAATGTAGAGGCAGTAAGGGTAAAAGCAGACAAATTTAGGCTCATACTTGCAAACAAATATGCATCCTTAGAACAGAGAGATGATGATGATGACATAGAAGTAATGAATGAAACCGTAAGGAGACTGGCTTCAGAGGCAGCGAATGAAGTGGGATGCAAGGCACCAAGGCAACCAGTAGGCAATCTCTCTCAAGTAACAAAGAACCTAATAAAGAAACGACAAAGAATGAAAGTGTCCAACTAAAGAGATAAGAAATAATTCGCGGAACTGTCAATCACTGTTATAAACAAGGCGCAAATAAGTGATATTCGAAATTATAACGTGAGAAAGACTGAAGAAGACGTAAAAAATGGACGCAGCCTGAAATCAGTAACAAGGAAAATTGGCATAGGACAAATCAAGATGTATGCACTAAAGATAATCAGGGTAATATCATCAGCCATCTCGAAGCTATAATAAAAGCAGCGGAAGAATTCTATACTGACCTGTACAGTGCCAAGAAGACACAGGAGTACTCCATTCGAAACAATAACGAACAGGGTAGAGAAACTCCTCCTATAACTAGAGATGAGGTCAGAAGGGCCTCGCAAGATATGAAACGGGGAAAAGCGGCAGGAGAAGATGGAATGACAGTTGATTTAATCAAAGATGGAGGAGACGTAATGCTAGAAAAACCGGCGGTTCCATATACAAAGTGTCTATCGACTGCAAGAGTGCCAGAACATTAGAAGAATGCAAACATTATACTAATCCACAAAAAGGGAGACGTTATAAAACTGAAATATTATGGACCCATTAGCTTACTCTCAGTATTACATGAAATATTTACCAAGATAATCTCCAATAGAATAAGGTTAACACTGGATTTTGTCAACCAAGGGAACAGGCTGGCTTCAGGAAGAGATATTCTACAATGGATCATATCCATGTCATTAATCTTGTTATCGAGAAATCCGCAGAGTACAATAAGGGTCTCTATATGGCGTTCATAGATTACGAAAAAGCATTCGATTCAGTAGAGATACCAGCAGTCATAAAGGCATTACGAAACCAAGGAGTACAGGCCGCTTGCGTAGATACCTTAGAAAATATTTACAGAGGTACCACAGCTACCTTAATTGTATATAAGAAAAGTACCAAGTACCTATAAAGAAAGGAGTCAGACAGGGAGACACAATCTCTCCAATGCTATTCACTGCGTGTTTGGCAGACGTATTCAGGGTATTAAACTGGGAAGGCTTACGAGTAAGGATGGTTGGCGAATGTCTCAGCAACTTTCGGTTTGCCGATGACATTATTCTATTCAGCAACACTGCAGCGAGTTACAAACAATGATTGAGGACCTTAACAGGGAGAGCGTAAGAGTGGGGTTCAAGATTAATATGCAGAAGACAAATATAATGATGCACAACCGGGCAAGGGAATAAGAGTTCAGGATCGCAAGTCAGCCTCTAGAGTCCGTGTAGGAGTAAATTTACCTAGAGCAACTCATTGAAAAGGAAGGTCTACAGTCAGTGCATTTTACCTGTGGTGACATATGTGGCAGAGACTGGGAGATTGACAAAGAAGCTTGAGAACAAGTTAAGCACCGCGCAAAGAGCGATGGAACGAAGAATGCTAGGCATAACTTTAAGAGAGAAAGAGAGCGGTTTGGATCAGAGACTAAACGGGTATAGACAATATTCTAATAGAAATTAAAGGGAAAAATGGTTAGCTGGGCAGGTCATCTAATGCGCAGATTACATAACCGTTGGACCATTAGGGTGACAGAATGGGTACCCAGGTGGTGGGACGAAATTAGGAAATTTGCGGGTGCTACTTGGAATCGGTTGGCGCAGGACAGGAGTAATTGGGAATTGCATGGAGAGGCCTTCGGCCTGCATTGGACATAAAATAGGCTGATGATGATGATGCTGATCATGATGATGATGATGACGATTAACAAGATCGAGCACCTCAGTAACCCTACTGCTGGTGAATATAATTTTACAAACTAACAATGAATAAAAAAATAATTGCGGAAAGAGGAGGGTAGCTACAAGAAAGTGCAAGGTAAATACAAAAGACAAAGGAGGAGAAGGGCAGCTGAACTATGTCTGAAGCTATGACACAAAGCAAAGCTGGGAAAAGAACGACGATTGCAAGTTAGGAAAAATCTCGAGATCATGAAAATAAGCGTTGCAAAGACTGTAGTCTGCAGACCGTTGAGTGTTACTGATGACAAGCCAGAGCAAGGAAAGGTTTCTGTTCTCTACTTTTCTTGCGCGGAACACGAAACGCGACACAACTGAGTTCAGGACATGTGAGGATACCGTGAATTAGTTTAAAAAGGAACAGAAGGTGAACACGATTACGTCGGCAGCAAAATAAGGGCAATGACAATAATCCAACAATGTTACAACAACGTCCAATGTCCGTGTTCGCAAAACATTGATGGTATATGCTTAGAAACTTTTTCTGAACCCGATCTATAATATCACTGTTGCATCTCGCAAAGGCAAAGCCATTCCAGACGACTGACGCGTACTCGAGTTGAAACTGCTGAGTTCCGCAAGTTGTGTACAGCGTACGAAACGATGCAGGAGTCTTGAACTCCCTCGATAGTCTGCAAACAGCCATGAGAGCGCATACCCCGCATCGCAACGGTTTTAGTGTGAGCAGAAAAGTGTAAGGCTGCATCAGAAATGCACCGAGATGATTGATCTCACACACCTTACACAATGGTACCGAACCGACAGAATAGGAAAAAGGAATGACTACCGTTTTGCGTGTGAAAGTCATTACTTTGGTTTTAGCAGCATTCAAGCTAAAGTTATCTTTGCACCGTTTAGAAAAAGAAAACAGGTCCGGCTATAGGGTGCCAGTCATCATATTGTGCGATGCCAAATCAGCGCTACAGGCACTAAAATACTTTTATGCGAAGCATATTACGAGGGCTCAACCCAGCTCCTCAGGCGCGGCGGTGACCATGAAATCACGTGACACCGTGACGTCACGACAGAGGAGAAGTGGCTTTGGCTCAACTCTTGCAAGACGGGCTGGGTGGGAATCGAACCAGGGTCTCCGGAGTGTGGGACGGAGACGCTACCACTGAGCCACGAGTACAACGCTTCAAAGCGGTACAAAAGCGCCTCTAGTGAATGCGGTGTTGCCTTAGAAACGCGCTGTTTCTAAGGCGTGCGTCTCTTGCTCAGGCGCACATTTCGTTGCCGCGCCGAACGCTGCTTTGCTCGACGCTCACCGCGTCCAATGCGGGGCGCGTAGTCGCTGCCCTGTAGCCCATTGTCTTACACCCCTTGGCGGGTCGACGGGAACGCTGTCGCGTTCCACTCTTGAAGGCGAAGAAGTAATGCATGAGTTATTTCTTCGTCTAGCCGAACCAAATATAGCCAAGCAACAGCAGTTCACCAGGCTAAACAGTGGTTCAATAACTAAAATAAAGGCTAGTATGCTTCGCATCCTGGGCTTAACCTTACCTAAGCCACAGCCATTTTTTTAAAGAAAGGACCATACTATCTGCTCGTGCTGGAAATCGTCGAACTTTGTCACAGTGCCGAGTTAAGTGGCCACGTGATTACCTTTCAATGGATGCCTAGCCATTGTGGTGTCTTTGGTAATGAACTCGCTGACAGTGAGGCAATATCGGCCTCCTCTTCCTCTGATGAAGTACGGATTGCCTACTCGCGACCTGACACCAACTCCATGATCAAGACACTCATGCAGGACCTTACAAATGCTTACAGAGCCCACTCTGATAATATTCACAGACGTCTACATACGATTGACCCAGACGGTAAATTCTGTTTGCCCCCGAAGCTTACACGGAGCAAAACATCATTGCTACACAGGATTCGGCTCGGTGTTGCTTTCACCCGTCGCTACGCACACCTCATCGGCCAATCGAACAACCCCGATTGTGTACACTGCCAGATGCCCGAAACACTGCAACACGTACTGTGCGACTGCCCACCATATATGCTGGAGCGAAGGACGTTAGACAGTTTCCTAGCCAGCGTTGGCAGTCAACTACGGTCGGAGGAAGCTATCCTCGGCCCATGGCCCGACACTGCACTTTCAGTGCGTGCAACAAAAGTATTGTTGAAGTTCCTGCAGGACACCAAGCTCGACGAGCGGCTCTAGCGAGGCAACTGTCTCATGTATACATAAGCACTCACCACTTCTCTTATCATCATCATCCATCCCAATACTTTCACTCCCCTTCCCTCTTCCCCAGTGCAGAGTAGCAGACTAGAGCGCACTAGCTCAGGTCGACCTCTCTGTCTTTCCAATCAATAAATTCTATTCATTCAACAGTGTGAACTTTCTTTAAAATCATGACGTCCTCCGCTTATAGAAGGAAACAAGAGTTCAGAATAGCGGCAAGAAAGTAATTAATGAAAATTAAAGTTAGGAGTGGTCCTAATGCTCATCCAAGAGGGACGCCGCTACTTGCCTTGTAAAATGAAGACGTTTTGCCATTAACCTTAACATAACATGATCTATAAAAAGATAACTGCGCAAGAGATTCAGAACTGACGAATGAACATCAAAGTCGGATGAAAACCTTATCGCGAATAAAGTCTACCAAGCCGTTCACATCTAATGCAAGCATTAGCTGTTCTAATACACTTCCCCGGGGCACTCCAGAGAGTACGTTCAATAGAGTGACCCATAATCTGTGCAAGTTGTCGCCTTTCCTGAAGGTAGGCTCTAATTTATAGAATGATTTTAAATGGAACACGCATGCATTTTAGCCTGCGTAATAATTGTAGATGAGGCACTTTAAGAAATACCGTCGAATGATCTAAAAAAATGAGGCGTCAGTTAACTCTATATATCAAGGATATATGCAAAATCGTGTACAGCCAACAGATATTGTCTAACTGCAGATACATGCTTGAACGAAAAAACCAGTCAAAAACACAAAGGACAAGAGAAGAAGTTCACGACACAACGACTGGACTATCAACTGTGGTTTATTAGACTCGGTGTAGTCCCTGCAAGGGCAGCAGAGCATGCGCAACCGCACCATCACTTATCACATAGCATGAAAAGACAGCACCGTTTCTATCGGGACCGACTTTGAATTTCTAAGTCGGTCCCGATAGAAACGGTGCTGTCTTTTCATGCTATGTGTTAAGTGATGATGCGGTTGCGCATGCTCTGCTGCCCTTGCTGGGACCACACCGAGTCTAATAAACCACAGTTGATAGTCCAGTCGTTGTGTCGTGAACTTCTTCTCTTGTCCTTTGTGTTTTTGACTGGTTTTTTCGTTCAAGTATGTACCAACTGGCCCAGATTTCAACCCTTCTGCAATGCAGATACATGCTTTCTAAAAAAATGCTGACACGGTGAAAATAGGTTGCACTTTTCGAAAAACTCGGGAATACGCTTTCAAATTGCTTATTCCAGCAGTTTACAACAAGTGCTTGCTGTAAGAGCGGTGGACCAGTAGGAGTATAGCGATAAACGAACGCCCTTTTTGTGCATAGGCGTAGTGCGCGCTGTACACCAGCCATCCGGAATTTCACAGGTTGCAAATGAACAGATTCAATCATTATGACATAACAAATAAACTTCGGGGTTGTACGTGTCATAATAACTATACCTCTTTCTTGCGAGGAAGTGCGCTTGTCTACTTTTTCACAGCAGGTTTGTGCTTTCAGCTCATTACTGCTATTGCATACCGTCGCTGCCACCCGGCGTTGTTTTTTTTGCGTTAGTTTACTTCTCTGTGTTGCGGATTCTTTCTTTTGATAGAGCATGACCAAGGAAGTGGCTAAACTGACAGACAAAATAAAAGCCGCACTCGTTCAGCTAAAGCAAGAGTTTGTCGCGAGGCAATGGAAAGGGACATGCGCAATGAGGTTCGTGAACTGAAGGTAGAACACAAAAAACCCAACTCAGAGCATCGAGTACGGTCACGCCTCAGCTGGAGAACTGAAGGCAAAATTGAGAGCTGAATATACCTCTAGACAGAAACTAGAAAATGGAAATAAAGTGCTTCAAGAAAAATGTCAAGCCCTTGAATTCAGGGCCCGAGAGCTTGGAGAAGGTTTGTGCCCTCAGAATAGTACTCAAGAAAGAAGAATCTTGAGATAGAAGGCGTTCTTAAATCAGGGAAGCCATCAAAGAAGAAATGAGAGAGACTGACAGTGAAGTATGTCATCGCGTTCCGACCCTGGACCCGGAAAAATGGAACATCACTGAACAGTTCAAGTACCGAAACAAGCGTGAAGCTGCGCTGAAGAAAGCAAGCAAAGCGCGACTTTCCAACTAAGACTCTCAGAAGATGATGTGTGAACGAGCACCTGTGCCCTACGCTAAGGCGGCTGCTTGGAATTGCTCTCGGCAGAAAACGTGATCACGAATGGCAATCGGTCTGCTCGAACAATGCCACGGTTTTCGCGAGACAGTCTTGACGACGAACACCAATCCTGAGGGTAGAGCATGACGAAGATCTTTCCAAGATATAATGTTGCGTTAGATCCCGCACCTTCTGTTCACCATAAAATATATTGATTTTGCCTTACCACAACAAATTCACCTGCCAGATTCTACACATAGGTCTGTCTTGCATATATATTCCCATTCCGCTGTTGGAAAGGGTGACAACATTATTTGTCTTCTCAGTCAATTTTCGTGCCAGTTTGGCCTCATATTGATATGTGAAACTTGGTTTCAAAGCAGCTATGATGTTCAAGTGGAAGGCCATACCTTATTTTACACGAACCGTCAGAATAGCCCAAGAGGCGGAGTCGCTTTTATACTGTACATTCGGGCGAGTTGGTGCTGGTTGAACATTTTCAAGGGATGGCAGAGCAGGTGGGTACGGGTTGTAATACATAAGTTTCTGTATGCCGTCTAATAAAGTTAGTTGTGAGTTCAGCGCTATCATGCGCTTTTCCTGCCTTTTGTCTTCGTCGTCTTGCGCTGCCCCTTCAAGGTAGTCGCTTTCTATGCTAAAAATAATTGTGATCAACAAATAGTGCCAGCTTTTTCCTTCGTAAGTCGTGATTACGAAATGCTAACTGTCAAGCACACAAGAATTGTGTTGTCAGTGATATATCGCCCTCCGAACGGCAATATCGAGAATTTCTTGGCCTTTTTTTTTTACTTTTGGAGCTATGCTTAGTCAAAAATGTTCATTTTCTGTGGAGGTGATTTTAACATAAATATTCTGGAGGATGATAAGTATGTACACGGCATAAACAGTCTACAACTTTCATATGGCGTTACTAATCTGATTAGTACACTACCAAGGGTTACGCCTTCCACTTAATCTGCCCTCGACCTTCTGATTACAAATATTGAAATGCCTTTATGTGCTACGGCTGCAATTTCCTATGATAGTAGTGATCATTGGTCCCTTTTTGCAGTGTATTCGATGAGTAACAATATCAAAGAACACGAAGAATAATTTACTTGTAAACACATTTCTAACGAAGCGCTGGACTTATTTAGTAAGGCTGTAATCACACACGATTAGAATTTTTTGTTAAGAAAGGAGAACGTATACGAAGCATATAACGACTTTCTTGAAGCCTTTGTGAGCATTTACACTGCGTACATCTGCGCGATTCGCAATGAAGGCGCTGCTGCGGTACTTAAATGACAGGGTACTTCCTAACAAATTGTGACTGTACACTGTGTGACGTGGTATTGTACGGCGACACTGCGCAACACTAGGAACGCATTTGCAGGCTGCGTGACAGTGCACACAGAAGCAGTTCGCGTGTATCGTGTGTGTGTGTGTCTGTTTCATTCTCTTTTCTTCCTTTTTTTATCGTTTTCTCTCTCACCTATCGCATCCCTTTGCCCCTCCCCACAGTACAGGGTAGCGAACAGGAGGTAATCTCTGGTTAACATCACTGTCTTTCGTTTGGCTCTCTCTCTCTCTCCCTCTCTCTCTCTACACTGCGCATTATCCATTCATACCGATCAGACATTCAAAGAAGATACGAAAAGCGTGGATCACGAACGAGCACGTCAAGCTAATAAAAAGCAAAAAACACCTTTATCATATGTTCCTGCATTCGAGATCAGAAAGAAACTTCAGGAATTTAAGACAGAAAGAAATAGGTTGAATAATATACTAGGGCAAGCCAAAATAGATTACTATGAACGTGTACTTTCTAATGTTAATAAGCGTCCGGATGCGGTATTGAAAGTAATAAATTGCGTCTTAGAAGGTGAAACTTACACTAAATTACCCAAATCTCTAACTGCTAACAATTGTGAACTTACCGGTAAAGAGAGGGTTGACTACCTTAATACTCATTTTGTGTACGAAGGCATGGTGCACAGGCATGACCCCCGAGTTGCTTATTCATTGAATAATAGTATTACAAAGACTATATTTATGCAACCAACTAATGACATGAGGTGTTTACAACAATTGTAAACTTAAATAAGTGCAAAGCATTAGACATCGGCTATTCGCAAATTAACACAAATTACGTTTGGAACACTTACGTATTAAATTTTGCAATAGAGTCAGTGACTTTCCCATATCGTATGAAACGAATTAGAATATCGGTGTTATTCAAAGACGGTGGTATGAATAAAGTCTGCGATTACAGGCCAATATCTGTACTGCCAATTTTTTTGCGATGCCCTAGAAAAAATTATTTCTATACGCCTAACAAATTTATACACAAACATTGACGTTATAACAAATTCACAATTTGGCTTTAGAAAGGGAAGATCTACCAAGACAGCTCTTTTATCCCTGAAGGAAATTGTTGCGCTACCTATAGACGATGGGAATTTGGCCATCGGGCTTTTCATTGACTTCAGCAAGGTGTTTGATTGCCTCCATCATTGTATTCCTATATCTAAGCTTTCAGCATATGGAGTTGACGCCAATGCCCTTGCCTTGATGAAATCATACTTGAAGAACAGCACTCTGTGTAAGTATTGATAACGTCCAATGTTCTTCCTTGTCGATTAAAAACGGGGTGAAACAAGGGAGTGTTTTGGGCCCACTATTATTTACCTTATATGTTAATGGCTTAGTAAATGTTGATGCTACAGTTAATTTCCTTCTATTTGCAGATGATACCACTTTAATCTTTACAGAAAAGGATGCAAACGAGCTAGTTATTATGTGTAACGTACTGTTACGTAAACTGCCTGCGTGGCCACAGTCAAATGGGATCAGAATTAATCCTACTAAGGTGAAAACTTTTCTTTTTAGAGCAAGAAATAAATGTTTTAAACTAGAATAATCAATAAATTATTTATATAAAAATATTGAGCTAGTTAACGAACACCTACCAGTGTAACTATTTATGTAACTTAGATAGGGATGCTCATGTAGAATCAACTTCGCAGAAAGTTTTCTGCAGAAGCCGAGGTGCTGGCTTGTTTTAAAGCTCTCATGCCGGTAAAAACCAAGCTACAAAGTTATCATGCGTTGTTTACTTCCCAATTATTGTAGTTTAGTATGGGGCCCCACAACGCAAACGAACATGAACAAAATAATTACACTACAAAGGGCGCCCCTCCGGAACATTGTCTATACCGATCCCCGATCGAGGACGAAAGCTTTGTCACAGAAGTACCAGCTTATATGGGTAGACCGATACTACGAATATCGTGTTTTACAGATAGTTTGCTTTGCAAAGGAAGAGTTTAGAAATTGGCTTACATCCATAGCGACCCTGCGCTCCATGAAATACCAGTACATATCATAAGCCCATGTCCTTGGTATGTACGATGCTTTCGCATTGAATACAGATTACAGTCCATTAAACACCACTTCCCGAAAATCCCTTATATCTACTAATTTGTCTCTCAGGGAATTGAAGACTTATTTTGTTCCCTTGTAAACATGCATGCATTCATATCCAGGGCGTCCCAGCTAACTTTAGTGAGAGTTTACAAACGTGCGAATGACACGTAGCTGGACAGAACCAAGGTGATGTTGTTTGCTGTGATCCGCGTGACTGGCCGCTCTAGGCCTTGCGTGTTAACGCGGGCTTCTTTGACGCTCAGAAAAACACTTCTAAGTAGCACGTATTGAGCAACAGAAAGTTCTATCGGAAGTTTTTCATATTGCCCTACAGATTGTTCATTCACAGTTTTCGTCTAATTACATTATTCGAGAAGTTGACTAATCAAGACGAAATTATTAGGTGTAATGAAAAAATCGGGCATCTCCGAGCGATGGCAAAAAATATTGCCTTGGTTCTGTCCAGCTACGTGGCATTGGCGTATGTTTAAACTCTCGCTAATTCTAGACGGGATCACCTGCATATTCATGTATGACGATTCTAATTGTAAGATCACCTTTGCGTTTTCTCTTAGTCTTATCAGATATGCTTGAACGTTTTCTGTTCCTGTATTGGACGACAGTTATTTAGTCAAGGGGCTTATATACAAAATATGTTAAACTTGATTCTGCTTAAGTTTGGTACGTGTTGAACTGCTTCAGTTTGTTTAACGTTTACGGTACAAAGTACAGACGAGGGTGGCGATATGGGTTTGTTGGTCTGTCATTATTGAAAGGTATCTGTACATCACAACAAAACAAGGACACAGGGAGAAATGAAGACGTCTTCGTTTTTTCCTGTGTCCTTCTTTTGTTGCGCTATACAAATCCCTTACAAAGTACCGTCAGTTATCGCGCTGTCGTGTACAACAACGCCTCCTGGTTCGAGCCAAGCTCCTTCCGGCAGCTTTTAAGGCAAGAGGGCGTTGCTGGTGTTCACTAGAAAGATTAACAAGGTTGAAGCTGACTACGGGCTTAGCAGCACAACGCCATGGCCACGGAGTTACTTAGTTCATGACACATTTGTTTTGGGATGCTTATCAATTAGCGGTTTGGCGGAGCTCGTACCGAGAAAGAGAGAGAGAACAGCGCTTCATTGGGAACCCAGATGCTTTTGCCGGCATGCGTGTGGCCACTGACCTGGGGCCCATAGAGTTTCCTACAATAATTACTAGAGGGAACTCTGGCGCTGCAGTCGTTGTACCACCATAGGAATGATGAGAAGTACAGGCTCGTCCACTCTTAGGGTGAACACGGCTCACCGTGGCCGTGCTCCGCGGGGCGCCAGTGCGTCCGGTGCGGCGGCGCATCGAAGCGAAGCAGCGCAGGCGCACACGGACCCAGGGGAGGTGCTTCGCGTCGTCTGCTACAGCGCTGGAGCGCACCACCTTTTGCTTTGCTGTACACTTCGCTAGTGACTGAGTGACCGAGGCGGCATTGCGGGAAGGCGTACTTCACTAACTGGAGCATTTTCCAGCTGGTTCCATCTGTGCTTGTGAACAGCCTGCTTAATCAATATACATAAACAGAAACAAGAATCTCACCACATAAATCACTTAGCATGTTTTTTATAAGTGATGAGGGTAAAAATGCAGTCATTTTCTTCGCGTTCCTAATTAGGCTGGGGCCTAGAGACGACGCTTGATAGTCGTGTCAGGGACGTCACTCAGCCTGAAGCTGTTCTTAATTTTTCCAATGGTGGAGGTCGGGTTTGCAGCAGCGGCTGCAACAATGGTCACTCTTTGCCGGGTTTGTGGGGAGCATCCGCAATTCTTCCATCCTACTTTTAAGCGTGGACGATTCTATTTAGTTTTCAGTGGCCTTTTTGTCGTCATCGATATAACGCGTTGAGAATAGTTTTGTAGGCACAAACCTACAGTGCGTCGTCTTTCTTTTTCCAGTACCCGTGACATGGCTAGTTTCCAAACACACCGGGGAAATGAAATTATCCTGCACTGTTACAGCGTTTTTATTGCCGAAGTGCCATGGCAACCAGCAACTGAACAAAATGCGATTCATCATGCAAGTCGACGGAAATGCGTTTAATGGAAGCATCTCTGGTGTCTTTCGATTTGGCGAGTCATCCCAGAATCTGTAACTCCTGAGTGGCCAGTCACCCAGTTCAGTAGTCGTTGGCTGCACCGCATCATCATATTAAGCTAGGATGGGGTAGCATGACCTACGCAAAAAGGGGGGGGGGGGTTCAGCGGTTGATCGGGCTGACGCCCATGGTCAGATAAAGATTAGACTGGCCTTAACAAAGCAATCTGGCTTGGGCCGAGCTTAGCGTTTACAAACGGCGAGTCCGTTTGCCGACCACCGGCATGCTGTGGGCAGACGACACCATGCCGGCCTCATGACCGTCGGTTTAAATGTCGTGGCCGCCTTTGTCCAACACACGGACCGGCCACTTCCCCACGACGGCAACAGCATCGCTTGTCCGCGGCAAGGGTTCCTGTGCCGTATTCATATTTGGGTTTTACCTACTCAGCCCAGCCCACCCCCGCCTACCCCCCCCCCCCCCAAAAAAAAGAAATACATTCCTCCTAATCTCCAAATTTATCCGATGCCCACCTCTATGGCGTAACTCCATGTGTCGCTTCGGGACGTATACCGCACAATTAGCAAATTATTATATGCTAGTGAGAATATGCATTTGGCCCATTCTCAGGAAGTACTGAAATGAAATAGAAGCGAATAACGACTTAATTACCCGGCATGACGTAATTTAAACTAGAAAACAGACATGTAGAATATAGATTTCCCACTTTAATTGCTTATTCGAAACGGACGGAAACAGCATTCGCATGCGGCGTGCATTGATTCCAAGGAGAAAAAAAAACAGCAAAAAAAAGTCGGTGCCATATGTTTTACTTCACCTAATCAATGTAATCAAATAATTGACCGACGGTTCCTCAAAATGAGAATGCAACATCTCGCATCAGGTAGCCGTCAGAGGACCGGCACCGCTTCGGTGATTTTACACAAGCTGTGACAGCAAAATTGAATTTAGTTTTTTTTATAGGATGTAGAAAGATGAAAAGGGGGAGTAAAATGGGCGCCAAATCAGTCGCTATGCCGGGGAGAGCACGTTTTTACATCACGTAAGCACTCCATGCTGTCCTACCAGCGACATTATAGCGTCAATAAGAGAGTGCGAAACAGCGGATATCACTTCTTAGTTGTTGTCGAAGTAATAGTATTGCGCTCTTTAATGGTAAAATCCATGGCAAACATGATGATGCGTGATTGAACAATCGCTCTCTAACTTTCTGCGAAATTTATAGCGGGTTTCGGTCGTTTTCTTAAGTCAATTAAGCACATTCGTTCTAGCATCAAGACATGCGCGAAACGGCGCGCTAGGCTCATCACATGATGACTCCAACCAAGAGCGCGCCTAATAGGTTTCTCCGTATGCACTACACCAAGTGCTGTGAAAGTAAAATAAGAGGGCCCCAGCCTAATAAATACCGCGAAAAAATGACTATTTTTACCGTCATCACATATGAAAAACATGCTAAGTGACTTATGTGGTGAGAAGCTTGCTTCTGTTTATGTATATTGATTAAGCAGGCTGTTCACAAGCTGTAGACGGAACCAGCTGGAAAATGCTAAAGTTAATGAAGTGCGCCTTCCTGCAATGGCACCTCGGGCACTCAGTCACCTGGGTCTAGCGAAGTGTACAGCTAAACAAGCGGCGATGCGCTGCAGCGGTGTAGCAGACGATGCGAGGCACCTCCCCTGGGTCCGTGTGCGCCTGCGCCGCTTCGCTTCGATGCGCCGCCGCGCCGGACGCACTGGCGACCCGCGGAGCGCGGCCACGGTGAGCCGTGTTCACCCTAAGAGTGGACGAGCCTGTACATGGATTTGTCTGATCTTCGTGCTTGTGGATTCAGACGTTCTTGTGGCTTTGTATATTACGCTATATAAATCTTATTGGCGTAAGCTTCAGCGCAATCTGTACTCTTCGAAGTGCAGAAGACGCCGCGAGCACGCACAACGGCTATTAATTGCAACGATTGAGCTTGTCCGCGTGGCCAAATCGAAACGCGCCAAGCGTATCAAGGCATTGGCATGCCCGCGATAAATTCATAAGGGCATTTCACATCGCTTGTCGATGCATGCGTCCGTGGCTTAATTCCTTTCATGCGAAGCATACTAGCCGCACAACCACGCTCTTCCTTGCTGCGCCCCGCGCGGCCGCGTAGCTACCATATGACGTCATAACAGCTGCAAAAGCGGAGGCTCAACTCGTGCGCTCGCTTGCGGCCGCGTAGCTACATAGCCGGGTCTCAGCTCGTGCGCTCGCCTGCGGTCGCGCAGATGGTACTGCGGCCTAACTCCCGCTCCTCCCGCTAGGGCACTGACGTCACAACAGCTGCAAGCCGGGCTCAACTCTTGCGCTCGCCTGCGGTCGCACAGCCGGTGCTGCGTCCTAACTCCCGTTCCTCCCGCTAGGGCACTGGCGTCATAACAGCTGTATAAAAGAGCGGCGCGCTCTCGTCGAGGCCAGTTGTATAGCGCGATGGCGGGAAAGGAAAGGGCCGCTCGTCAGACCGCAAAGCGCAAGTTACAAAGAGCCACGGAAACGGCCGAAGAACGAGAAGTTCGGCTTGCCAAGCGACGTGCACAGTACGCGGCTAAACAGCAGCGTTCCTCCACAGAGTCCGAGCTAAAGGATGAAGTTGCGAGTGTATCTGGGAGTACTTCTACTCGCTCGGAGCGGCGAAATGCAACTAAAATAAAGGCTAGTATGCTTCGCATCCTGGGCTTAACCTTAGCTAAGCCACAGCCATTTTTTTAATGAGACTTACGAACTAGATGTCTTGCCCCGGTCTTTTGGGGAAGCAAATACTGTATTAATACCAAAGACGGAAGAGACAGAGAAGTTAAAATTGGTTAAATCATACAGGCCTATATGATTAACTAATTGTGGTTATAAGATATTGATGAAAGTGCTAGGAAGGCGACTACAGAAAGTAGTTAATTAATTGGTTGGTCCTCTCCAAACATGTGGAATTATGGGGCGTTCGATTGTGACTAATATACAAAAGGTGCAGTGCGTGATGGAATGCTGCGACATTATGCAAGCAGGGGTAGCAATTCTACAGCTCGATCTTGAGAAAGCGTTTCATTGTGTACCTCATGCTATTTTGCTTGACATCCTAGACCACATTAATGTTGGATCCATCATTAGAGATGGGGTAGCTTTGGAGTACCGGAACTGCACTACCAGATTCATTGTTAACAAGTCATTGGGGGTGCCCATTAACCTAAAGCGTTCTGTAGGCCAGGCATGCCGCCTGAGTCCCATTGTGTTCAGTATATATATAGAAACAATGTGCCTAGCGACCATTGAAAGCAGCAACATTCACGGCTTCAGATTAAATTCTGGCGTATGCGGATGAAGTCGCAGTTTGTCGTACAGATAAAGAGAGTGTAGCTGCAGCTATCGCTGTATTGAAGGGTTTCGGAAACTGGAAGCATGGTAAACTGGGAAAAGTGCCTTGGCTTCTGGCACGGAGAATGGCCTTCCACCCCTGACACCTTCGCCAACGTCAAGTGGCTTGCGACACCCGTTAAATACCTAGGCGTCCCGCTGGAATATTACAAAAATAACGATGAACATTGGCAAGATAAAATAAGAGAAACACAGATAAAAGCGAGCAAGTGGAAAGGTGGACATCTCTCAATGTTTGCAAGAGCTACAGTTTGCAATCTATTTTTTGTCACAAAAATCTGGTATCTATTGCAGGTATTGCATTGTACAAGGCTAAATATACAGAAGATGCACCGAGTATTCGCAGTATTTGTGTGGGCTTCGAATTGGGAACGATGCAGTCGAACTAATTTGTTCAGGCGAGTTAAAGACGGAGGTTTGGGAATGACGCACTTTTTTATACGACAGGTCGTAAACCGGTTTTTATTTTTCCGCGACTTAAGCGGTCCTCTCTTGCGCACGGTGTGCCAAGTGAGGCTAAGGAGCGCGTTACCTGGCTATGTAGTCTGCACAGACAATGTGAGCGGTTATGTTTGTGGATTTCTTAATCAAGTGATTTTAAGTGTAAGGTTCTTGGCCGTTAGATTTTCAAATGAGTACCTTGTTTCAGTGAAAGGTAAAACATTGTACAATGATGTATGCGATGTAGTTCTCCCTGTGCCAATGTACAGGGCCATATACAGTGGAGGCCAGGGGCAAGACGTGCTTAAGCGGGTGAAAAGAATACAAGTAACGCCACAGACCAAGTCTTTCTTTGTTAAGCTTCACGCGGGTACGTTGAATGTCAAAACCTATTTAGAAGATCGAGGTTTTTTCTTACCCTGGGGCTCGCATTGCTTGATCTATAAGAAACCAGCAACTATATATCATGTATTTCTAAACTGTTGGGCGGGTGTTTTCTTTTAGGATGTACTTCAGAGGACTATCAAAAAAGACCTTCCTTTAGATCCACAGGGGATTAGATATTTATCTATAGAAAACGATGATTGACTGCCGTTTGACCTTATTATGCTAGTTGGCCTTCCTTGCTGCACCGCGCGCGGCCGCGTAGCTACCATATGACGTCATAACAGCTGCAAAAGCGGAGGCTCAACTCGTGCGCTCGCTTGCGGCCGCAGTGGTACCTCGCCCGTATGCGTGCGCTCGCTTGCGGCCCAGTGGTACGCAGTGGTACCTTGCCCGTATGGCGAGGTACCACTGCGATCCGGATGCTCGGCCTGCACGAATGCTTTTCCGAGAATGCATGTCGAGATTTGTGGAAATTCTGAAAGCACAAGATTGTGTGCCTGCGTGGCTGTCAAGGGTGGAACCCTTGACTGCGCTCAAAGATTCTAAAATAGTAAGCCCTGTAAGGCTGACACTTGGTGCTGAAAACTTGCCAATTGATCTTGTTTTCTCAAATGTCATTTGTTGTTTGATATTGACACGTGTACTTATATTTATCGGACGACAACGTTTTGCCGCCTGTATGTATCCATGTGACCATGTATGTATCCTGTATGTATCCATGTATCCGAAGTTTCTGGAAAGTTATCGATGCTTCTATCCGCTGTCTGTTCTCGCCGAACCTTGTGTTATCTGATTTCATCGCGTGATGCGAATGGTGTAGAACTTGTGGAAGGCACAATTAGTCCCAACAGTTAGTCTGGAACATTCGAGGAGTGCTATATAAAAGCCGACGCGCTGGACCCGCTGATCAGATTTTCGACGATCGCCGACCGTGTTCGGCGCTATCGTTGTGCTATAAGTGTAGCTTGTTTTTGTGGGCCCAGGTTCGCCCAATAAAAGTTAGTTTTGTCCTTTACAGTATTGCTACTGTATTCTTCAACGTCACCACCACGTGACATCTGGTGGAGGTGCGGGGTAACCCCAATGGCAGCCCCAGCGTCCCCTATCGTGCTGCAGCAGCCCAGGGAACCACCGACGTTCCGCGGTTCCACATTTGAGGACCCGGAAAGCTGGCTGGAAACGTATGAGAGGGTCGCTATGTTTAACAGCTGGGCAAGCGACAACAAGCTACGACATGTCTAATTCGCATTGGAGGACGCCGCCAGGACGTGGTTCGAGAATCGAGAAGCCACCTTGACGACGTGGGACCTCTTCCGAAGCGGCTTCCTGCAAACATTTACAAGCGTCGTGCGAAAAGAGCGAGCCCAAGTTCTACTGGAGACCAGAGCGCAGCTGCCGAATGAGACGATCGCTATCTTCACTGAGGAAACTAGCTGTCTGTTCTGCCACGCCGACCCCGAAATGTCCGAGGAGAAGAAAGTCCGCCTACTGATGCGTGGTGTAAAGCAGGAACTTTTCGCCGGAATGGTAAGAAGCCACCGAAGACCGTCGACGAGTTTCTTCGTGAGGCGACGAGCATCGAGAAGACACTGGAATTGCAGAACCGGCAATTCGACCGACGCACCAAGCCAACAAGCTACGCCGGTATTCAATCACTGGCCACGGACGATCTGTGCGAGACCATCAGGGCCATTATGCGCGAAGAACTGCGCAAGGCCTTGCCATCGTCGCAGCCTCAAGTGGCCTCGATCGCCGGCATCGTGAAAGAGGTGCACCGATCGCTTGGAGTCCCTGAGGTCCAACCACAATTACCGCAGCCCCAGTCAGAAGCGATGACTTAGCTGGAACCGCATGGCGCGTTTTTCGCGAGCGAAAAACGCGACGGGCGGCAAACGCCCGCATTGCCGCCGACGCGCGAGCACCCATACGAAAAAAAGGAGCGGCGCTTTCGCGCCACGTTTTCCGGGTTGCCAGACAACATAACTCTCACCGACATGTATTGTCTCTGTTACCGCATATATAATATGCCCTTAAACATACAGAACACTACAATAAAAATAATCTGAGTGTAATTAGACAGCGACATTTCTTTCCGAAGTGTATTTATCAAACTTAATTTGAAGCAGCAATATTGTGTGCGAAACTGCGACTATGTACCTTCCGCATGCTGAGAAGCCGCTGCTTGTTTACAACTTCACATATAAAAAGGAGGGTCGGCCGCTTACTACCGAGCAGAAGAGGCGATTGCTTCTATTAAGGGGGATGCTGATACTGAAGCAAGAAAAAATGCGGGTCAGGAGGTACATGTGGGTGCGGCCTGCCTGGTTGAGAAGAGAGCGAGCACCATACACTGGTAATATTATTAGCAAATTGTCTTGCCAGTATTAGCGATGAGACGCGACGCTTCTCCACTTTAGTTATTATGGCCTCGTTAAAGGTTGCTTTGTTCATTTTAGGTGAACACGATGCGCGAACCAACACGATGCGCGAACGAAATCACGGTAGCACATGTTTTCCTCGACGCGCGCGCCAGTTCTGCCGAGAAAAAAAAAAATCCGCCAAGGAGGTTCCGTCGTGATGCGCAGAGAGTAGGGCCATCTAGTGGCAAAAGAAGAACCAAAATGCCACGTGACCAAATGCCACGTGACTTACCTGAACTCTGAAGGCGGACATTTGGCGCGCCCCCGACCACTGCCCGCTCTGCTACCACTGCGGCGAAGCCGGCCATGTGTACCGCCGATGCCTATACCACGACCTCGGATTGCGGGGCTTCGCCGTCAACGCACAGCGCCCGAGGGAAGGTGAACGCCCTCGTGACATCGCCGACTACCTCGCCGCTACTCAGTGGAGCCCTCGACTACAGTCCCCTTCGCCCTCCACAGGCCACTACCTGTCACCGCAGCGCCGACCATACACTGGCCCAGCCCGGCGCCGGTCCGTCAGCCCATATCCGGAAAACTAAAAGCAGCAACCGATGGAGGTGCGGTTCCTGTTCGTCGAATTGACGAAGATCCTCCGCTGACGAAGATGCCGAAAAGACTATCTCGACGACATAACAACGACGACACACCGCCGTCCCGACGACGTCTGGTAGGAAAGGACACGCCAACGAAAGACCACCTGACGACGCCACGTACCAACCACAGGTCAACGCGACGCAGCCGTGATCCGACGCCAAGGCCTAACTGTAACGTAGGACAAAGAACCACCGACCTCGACGTGCTTCTCGACAGCCACGCAGTCACCCCTTTAGTAGACACAGGAGCCGATTACTCCGTCATGGGTCGACCCATCGCAGCCCAATTGAAGAAACTTAAAACTGCATGGGAAGGCCCGTTAATTCGGACCGCTGGAGGACACCTCATTACGCCGAATGGAGTCTGCACGGCAAGAATTACCGTTCAGGACCGGACTTACTCTGACACCTTCGTTATCCTCCAACAGTGTTCACGAGACGTCATTCTCGGCATGGATTTCCTGAACCAACACGGCGCAATCATCGACCTGAAGTCGAAGTCCATAACGCTGTCGGAAGATCAAGCGATACCGCTGGAGAGCCCTCGTAGTCACCACGCCTTGAGAGTGCTCGAAGATGAAGTGAGCATCCCGCCTCGCTCCAGCTTTGTAATTTCGGTCGGCACCGAAACACCCGCTGACGTAGAAGGCGTCATCGAAGGCGACCCACGTCTACTGCTCGACCGTGAGATTTGCATCGCAAGAGGGATCGCTCGACTGCACGGAGGAAACACGAAAGTGTTGCTGACAAACTTCAGCCAGGAGTTCAAGCACATCAACAAGGGCACGACGATCGCATACATTGAGGGAATTCAGGAAACCAGCGATGCCTTTGTCCTCTCGGATTTTGTTGCATCTACCCCTATGACCTTAGTTCCCGAGCCAGACATCGACATAAATCCAGGTCTCCCCAAGATTAATCAACAACAGCTCAGAAGTTTACTTCGACGATACAAAGACTGCTTTTCGACGTCGCCGAGGATTCGACAAACACCAGTCGCAAAGCATCGCATAATAACCGAAGAGTGCGCTCGACCACTCCGCCAGAGCCCTTACCGAGTTTCAACGCGAGAACGCGAAGCTATCAGACAACAAGTCGACGATATGCTGCGCGACGACATCATCCAGCCGTCGAAAAGCCCGTGGGCGTCTCCAGTTGTTTTAGTGAAGAAAAAGGACAGAACCCTACGTTTCTGCGTCGATTATCGTCGACTCAACAAAATCACAAAGAAAGACGTATACCCCCTCCCACGGATACACGACGCATTGGATTGGCTCTGCAATGCTAAATATTTCTCCTCGATGGACCTGAAGTCTGGCTACTGGCAAATAGAAGTAGACGAAAGGGATCGCGAGAAGACCGCCTTCATCGCGCGAGACGGCCTCTATGAGTTCAAGGTTATGCCATTTAGACTGTGCTCGGCACCTGCAACGTTCCAGCGCGTGATGGACACGGTTTTAGCAGGATTGAAGTGGCCGACCTGTCTTGTTTACTCGGATGACCTCATCGTCTTCACCGGAAATTTCGACAATCACCTTAAGCGGCTTGCGACAGTATTAAAGGCCATCAAGTCATCAGGGCTCACTCTGAAGCCGGAAAAGTGTCGCTTCGCTTACAATAAGCTTCTATTCTTAGGCCACGTCATCAGCAAATCTGGGGTACGCCCCGACTCGCAGAAGGCAGCTTCCATCGCAAAGTTCCCGCAGCCAATCGACAAGAAGACAGTGCACAGATTCCTTGCCATCTGTACCTACTATAGGCGCTTTGTCAAGGACTTTTCACGCATCGCGGAGCCGCTAGCACATCTAACGAAATGTGATGTCAAGTTCAAGTGGGAAATGCCGCAGGCCGACGCATTTCAAGAACTCAAACGACACATGCAGTCGCCGCCGGTACTTGCACACTTCGACCAGGACGCCAATACTGAAATCCACACTGACGCCAGTAGCCTAGGCCTCGGTGCCGTCCTAGTCCAGAGAAAAGACGGACTTGAACGGGTGATATCTTATGCTAGCCGGTCGCTGTCAAAAGTAGAAGGCAATTATTCTACGACTGAACAGGAATGCATCGCCATCATATGGGCTACAGCAAAATTCCGCCCTTATCTCTATGGCAAGCCATTCAGTCATCAGCGACCATCACGCGTTGTGTTGGCTAGCCAACTTAAAGTACCCTTCAGGACGGCTGGCGCGGTGGAGCCTCAGACTACAAGAATATGACGCCACCGTAATATACAAGTCCGGAAGAAAACACTCTGACGCCGACTGCTTACCACGCGCCCCCATCGATCCCGCGCCGCAAGACGACGACGACGCCTTTCTTGGAATAATAAGGGCGGAAGACTTCACTAAACTGCAACAAGCAGACCCGCAGCTAAAAGGCGTCATCAAGTACTTGGAAGGGAACACCGACGTTGTCCCTAAGGCATTTAGGCGCGGGTTGTCTTCGTTCACGCTACAAAACAACCTGCTCGTGAAGAACTTCTCACCAGCCCGTGCCAGCTACATTCTTGTTGTACCGTCAGCGCTGCGTGCAGACCTACTGCACGCCCTACACGACGATGCAACCGCTGGGCATCTCGGATTCTCCCGGACGCTGTCGAGCATACAGGAAAGGTATTACTGGCCGCCGACGTCGCCCATTACGTCAAGACATGCCGAGACTGTCAGCGACGCAAGACACCACCGACAAGGCCAGCAGGATTACTACAGCCGAACAAACCTCCTCGTTGACCATTCCAGCAGATTGGGATGGATTTGTTGGGGCCGTTTCCGACGTCAACATCCGGGAATAAGTGGATCGTCGTGGCGACGGACTACCTCCACCGCTTTACTGAAACTAACGCTCTACCAAAAGACAGCGCATCCGAAGTGGGGAAATTTTTCGTCGAGCCCATCCTGCTGCCCCAGAAGTCCTCATCACCGACAGAGGAACGGCTTTTACAGCAGAGCTCACCCAAGCCATTCTGCAATACAGCCAGGCAAGCCACAGGAGGACAACTGCCTACCACCCGCAGACGAATGGTCTTACCGAGCACCTGAACAAGACCCTCGCCGACATGCTAGCAATGTACGTCGACGTCGGACACAAAACTTGGGATGCCGCCCTGTCGTGCGTAACATTCGCTGACAACACGGCGGCGCAGGAAACAATACAAATCACGCCGTTTAAGCTGGTTTACGACAGGAACCCGACGACGACGCTCGACGCCATGCTGCCACACGTCACTGACGAGGAGAATCTTGACGTCGCTACCTATCTCTAGCGCGCCGAAGAAGCCCGACAGCTCGCCCGCCTACGGATCAAGACCCAGCAGCGTACCGACAGCCGACACTACAACCTCCGACGACGCTTCGTCGAGTCCCAGCCCGGCGACCGTGTTTGGGTATGGACGCCGACGAGGACTGAATCAGAAACTATTGCGACGCTACTTCGGACCCTGCAAGGTCATCCGACGTATTGGCGCACTGGACTATGAGGTCGTGCCAGACGGCATTTCGCATTCACAGCGGCGCCGCGCACGATCTGAAGTGCTCCACGTGGTTCGTCTTAAACCCTTTTTACGGACGCTGACGAACTTCCGTATTTCGTTGTTTTCTTTGCTACGAGTGGTTTTCTTTATTCGTTTGTTTGCAGCATCGGGTCGATGCTTTTTAAGATGGGGGTATTGACACGTGTACTTATATTTATCGGGCGACAACGTTTCGCCGCCTAACAAATCTTATCGCACAGTGCGGGACGCGCCTGCATGTAGGCGAAGTTTCTGGAAAGTTATCGATGCTTCTATCTGCTCTCTGTTGTCGCCGAACCTTGTGTTATCTGATTTCATCGCGTGACGCGAATGGCGTAGAACTTTGTGGAAGGCACGCGGGTCCCAACGATTAGTCTGGAACGTTCGATGACTGCTGTATAAAAGCCGACGCGCTGGAGCCGCTGATCAGATTTTCGACGATCGTCGACCGTGTTCACCGCTATCGTTGTGCTATAAGTGTAGCTTGTTTTGTGGGCACAGGTTCGCCCAATAGAAGTTAGTTTTGTCCTTTACAGTATTGCTACTGTGTTCTTCAACGTCACCACTGTATGAAATATGCTGGTGCCCTCAGTCATAAGGGATGAGGACGCTACCGGGCTCGCTTGCCAACAGGTCTACTTGTTGACAGTGCGGCTTCCCATGGCATCTACTTCGACCTGACCAATCCAAACGCGGTCACCGTCACCTCATGCACACTTCGACAGCAAGTTGTAAGTTCTACACCCTTTTCACATTATGATTTCAACGCTGCATTCACTATAAACGTGATTGGTAGAGTTAGGCCTAGCATTAGGTCTAATGCTAGGCCTAATCTTGGCCTTAGCCGCTCGACGTGACACTGTTGCCATGAGGCCACCATCGCAAGTTGGCGCATCCTTAGACGCATGGAAATCGACGTTCGGTAAAGCAAGGCCGCGTAAAGAGAAGATGATCCAAGCGTCTCTAGCGTTGGCCAGCCGCAAGCTAAACTAGCGAAACTCGCACCAGACCCGAACGCAGCCGAGACGCAGGCAGCCAGCGCCGGAGCAGCGTTGGCCAGTTGCACTACGGACGCACCCGAGACGCAAGTAGCAAATGAGAGCGAGACCCCAAACGCAGCCGAAAAGCATGCAGCCAGTGCCACCCAATGGCAAACTGTACCAGGCAAGCGACAGGCTATTAAGGAGCGAAGGCAGAAAACTTCAAGTACCTTAAAGAACTACCATACAATGTAGTAGTCATTAGGCCCATGGAGAGGCGGAACATTTCGTCATTTCCTATCGCCACACTAGCCACTGCACTGAACAAACTTGTGTGTGACGCGCATTTAGCTAGGCTAGCGGTCTACAAACCTGACAGCAGAAGCAACACGATGACGGCTATTGTGAAAGAACAGCAGCATGCTGTGAAGATCTTGAGGCAAGTCAAGACGCTATCCGATCCGAAGTGGGGTACTCTTAATGTCACTAGCTACATGGGACCTCCAAAGAACACCGTCCGGTTTGTTATACACCAGGTTGAGCCTGGTAGCACCAACCGGGATGTCATGGAAACTATTTTCTGCCCGCATGGCACAGTTCTTGCAGTCAGGATGTTAGGCAAAACCAGCACAGCCCTCGTCACGTTAGAGGCACCTAACATTCCGCAAACGGTCTATTATTATGACTGCCCGCTCAAGACCCACCCATTCAAGAACAGGCCAGTAATATGCCTTCCTTCTCACAAAAGTGGCCACATGCAAACATTTTGTCCAAACCAACCCATGTGTTCCCAGTGTGGAGTCGACCACGACGAAGACACCCAGTGGGGAGTGCCTTTTTGAGTCAGATGCCAAGAAGAAGGCCATACGGCAACAAGCCCCGCGTGTCTGTACAGAGCATCCCAGGCGCCTTCGCCCCCATCAGTACGGTCAAGAAGCCTCACGCGACGATATGATGACATTATATTGACACGTGTACTTATATTTATCGGGCGACCACGTTTCACCGCCTAACAAATCTTATCGTACAGCACGGGACGCGCTTGCGTGTATCCGAAGTTTCTGGAAAGTTATCGATGCTTCTATCCGCAGTCTGTTCTCGCCGAACCTTGTGTTATCTGATTTATTCGCCTGACGCGCATGGTGTAGAACTTTGAGGAAGGCATGCCGGTCCCGACGATTAGTCTGGAAAATTCGATGACTACTGTATAGAAGCCGACGCGCGTGACCCGCTGATCAGATTTTCGACGATCGCCGAGCGTGTTCGCCGCTATCGTTGTGCCATAAGTGTAGCCTGTTTTGTGGGCACAGGTTCGCCCAATAAAAGTTAGTTTTCTTGTTCACAGTATTGCTACTGTGTTATTCAACGTCACCACCACGTGACATCTGGTGGATGTGCTTTTGGTTCATGTACCGGACGCCCCCGACAAGCCGAGATCCAAGCCTGGCACGCAAAGACAACACCAACGTAGTCCCGGACCATCGAGCAAGCCGCCGTCTTTTGCACGGACTTTTGCCTGAGACGACCAGGAAGATCGCCACCAAGTCCACCCCAATGGCAGCCCCAGCGTCCCCCATTGTGCTGCAGCAGCCCAGGGAGCCTCCGACGTTCCGTGGTTCAACGTTCGAGGACCCGGAAAGCTGGCTTGAGACATACGAGAGGTTCGCTGCTTTTAACAACTGGAACAGCGACGACAAACTGCGACATGTCTTCGCATTGGAAGACGCTGCCAGTACGTGGTTCGATAACCGAGGAGCCACCTTAACGACCTGGGAGCTGTTCCGAAGCGGCTTCCTGCAGACATTCGCAAGCGTCGTACGCCGAGAACGAGCCCAAGCGCTATTAGAAACCCGGGTGCAACAACCAAATGAGACCACAGCGATTTTTACCGAAGAAATGAGCCGCCTATTCCGCCACGCCGACCCGGAAATGTCCGAGGAGAAGAAAGTCCGCCTACTGATGCGTGGTGTGAAGGAGGAACATTTTGCCGGAATGGTACGAAGCCCACCGAAGACCGTCGACCAGTTTCTTCACGAAGCCACCAGCATCGAGAAGACACTGGAAATGCGGAACCGGCAATTCAACCGCCACTCTAACTCGACAAACTACGCCGGAGTTCAGACACTGGCCACCGACGACCTGCGCGAGACTATCCGCGCGGTTGTGCAGGAGGAGCTGCAAAAGCTGTTCCCGTCATCACAGCCTGAAGTGGCGTCGATTGCCAACGCCATACGTGAGGAGGTCCAGCAACAACTCGGAGTAGCCCCTGAATTGCCGCAACCTCAGCCGCAAGCGATGACCTACGCTGCTGTAGCCCGCCGTCACGTACCCACTCCGCGTCCACGCCAGGGCCCAGTGACGACACAGTTCCGTCGTCCACCACCACCCCCGCCGCCAGCACGCCAAGCCGTCCCCTCACGCGGCGTTCCAAGGAAGACTGACGTTTGGCGCACCCCCGACCATCGTCCGCTTTGCTATCACTGCGGAGAAGCCGGGCACATCTACCGCCGATGCCCATACCGGGATATGGGACTCCGAGGGTTCGCCGTTAACGCGCCGCGACCACAAATTGGCGAACGACCTCGCGATATCACCGACTATCTCGCCGCCACTCAGTGGAACCCTCGACGACCGTCCCGTTCGCCGTCACCAGGCCGCTACCTGTCGCCGCAGCGCCGACCATACACCGGCCCAGCCCGGGGCCGCTCTGTGAGCCCATATCCGGAAAACTAAAAGCAGCAACCGATGGAGGTGCGGTTGCTGTTCGTCGAACTGACGAAGATCCTCCGCCGCCGACGAAGACGACGAAGAAACCATCTCGACGAGCTGATCACGACACGCCGCCGTCCCGAAGAAGTCGGGAAGCGAAGACTACACCGACGAAAGACGACTTGACGACGCGACGTTCCAGCTTCAGTTCAACACGACGCAGCCGTGATCCGAGGCCAAGACCCAACTGCAACGCCAGACAAAGAACCGACGACCTCGACGTGCTTCTCGACGGCCATGCAGTCACTGCCTTAGTCGACACAGGGGCTGATTACTCCGTAATGAGTGGACATATCACCGCCCATTTGAAGAAAGTTAAAACTGCATACGAAGGCCCTCAAATTCGAACCGCTGGAGGACACCTCATTACGCCGAATGGAGTCTGCACGGCAAGAATTACCGTTCAGGACCGGACTTACTCTGACACCTTCGTTATCCTCCAACAGTGTTCACGAGACGTCATTCTCGGCATGGATTTCCTGAACCAACACGGCGCAATCATCGACCTGAAGTCGAAGTCCATAACACTGTCGGAAGATCAAGCGATACCGCTGGAGAGCCCTCGTAGTCACCACGCCTTGAGAGTGCTCGAAGATGAAGTGAGCATCCCGCCTCGCTCCAGCTTTGTAATTTCGGTCGGCACCGAAACACCCGCTGACGTAGAAGGCGTCATCGAAGTGGACCCACGTCTACTGCTCGACCGTGAAATTTGCGTCGCAAGAGGGATCGCTCGACTGCACGGAGGAAACACGAAGGTGTTGCTGACAAACTTCAGCCAGGAGTTCAAGCACATCAACAAGGGCACGACGATCGCATACATCGAGGAAATTCAGGAAACCAGTGATGCGTTTGTCCTCTCGAATTCTGTCACATCTAGCCCGACGACCGTAGTTCCCGAGCCAGACTTCGACATAAATCCCAGTTTCCCCGTGATTAAGAAGCAACAGCTGAGAAGTCTGCTTCGAAGATACAAAGACTGCTTTTCGACGTCATCGAGGATTCGACAAACCCCAGTCGCAAAGCATCGCATAATAACCGAAGAGTGCGCTCGACCACTCCGCCAGAGCCCTTAAAGAGTTTCGACGCGAGAACGCGAAGCTATAAGACACCAAGTCGACGAAATGCTGCGCGACGACATCATCCAGCCGTCGAAAAGCCCGTGGACGTCTCCAGTAGTTTTAGTTAAGAAAAAGGATGGAACCCTACGTTTCTGCGTCGATTATCGTCGACTGAACAAAATCACAAAGAAAGACGTACACCCCCTCCCACGGATACACGACGCATTGGATTTGCTCTGCAATGCTAAATACTTCTCCTCGATGGACCTCAAGTCTGGCTACTGGCAAATAGATGTAGACAAAAGGGATCGCGAAAAGACCGCCTTCATCACGCCAGACGGCCTCTATGAGTTCAAAGTTATGCCATTTAGACTGTGCTCGGCACCTGCAACGTTCCAGCGTGTGATGGACAGGGTTTTAGCAGGATTGAAGTGGCAGACCTGTCTTGTTTACTCGGATGAGTCCAGAGGAGAAACGGAGTCGAACAGGTGATAGCTTACGCTAGCCGGTCACTGTCAAAAGCGGAAGGCAACCATTCTACGACCGAAAAGGAATGCCTCGCCATCGTTTGGGCTACAGCTACATTTCGCCCTTATCTTTGTGGCAGGCCATTCAAAGTCGTCAGTGACCATCACGCGTTGTGTTGGCTAGCGAATATAAAGGATCCCTCAGGACGACTAGCGCGGTGGAGCCTCAGACTACAAGAATACGACATCACTGTCACCTACAAGTCCGGACGAAAACACTCCGATGCCGATTGCCTATCACGCGCCCCCATTGACCCGCCACCGCAAGACGACGAGAATGACGACGCCTTCCTTGGAATGATAAGCGCGGAAGACTTCGCTGCACAGCAACGGGCAGACGCGGAGCTAAAATGCCTCGTCGAATAATTGGAAGGGCACACCGACGTTGTCCCCAGGGCATTTAAGCGCGGATTATCTTCCTTCACGCTTCAAAACAATCTACTCGTGAAGAAGAACTTCTCATCAGTCCACGCCAAGTACCTTCTTGTCCCGTCAGGACTTCGTCCAGAAGTATTGCACGCCCTGCATGACGATCCGACCACTGGACATCTAGGATTTTCCCGGACACTATCGAGGATACAAGAAAAGTATTATTGGCCGCACCTGACCGCCGACGTCGCCCGTTATGTCAGAACATGCCGAGGCTGTCAGCGACGCAAGACACCGCCGACAAGGCCAGCCGGATTACTCCAGCCAATCGAGCCTCCTTGCCGACCATTCCAGCAGATCGGGATGGACTTGCTGGGACCCTTTCCGATGTCAACAACCGGAAATAAGTGCATCGTCGTGGCGACGGACTACCTCACCCGCTTCGCTGAAACTAAAACACTGCCGAAAGGTAGCGCAGCCGAAGTGGCGAAATTCTTTGTCGAAAACATCCTGCTGAGACATGGCGCCCCAGAAGTCCTCATCACCGACAGAGGAACGGCCTTTACAGCGGAGCTCACTCAAGCTATTCTGAACTACAGTCAGACAAGGCACAGGAGGACAACGGCCTACCACCCGCAGACGAATGGTCTTACGGAGCGGCTGAATAAGACCCTCGCCGACGTGCTAGCGATGTACGACGACGTCGAACACAAGACGTGGGATGCCGCCCTGCCGTACGTGACATTCTCTTACAACACGGTGGTGCAAGAAACAACACAGATCACGCCGTTTAAGCTGGTTTACGGCAGGAATCCGACGACGACGCTCGACGCCATGCTGCCGCACGTCACTGACGAGGAAAATGTTGACGTCGCTAGCTATCTCCAGCGCGCCGAAGAAGCCCGGCAGCTCGCCCGCCTACGGATCAAGAACCAGCAGAGGACCGACAGCCGATACTACAACCTCCGACGACGCTTTGTCGAGTAGCAGCCCGGTGACCGTGTTTGGGTTTCGACCCCTATACGCCGACGAGGACTGAGCGAGAAGCTTTTGCGTCGCTGTTTCGGACCGTACAGTATCATCCGACGTATTGGCGCACTGGACTATGAGGTCGTGCCAGACGGCATTTCGCTGTCACAGCGGCGCCGCTCACGACCTGAAATTGTCCACGTTGTGCGACTCAAGCCGTACCAACACCTTTGACAAACTTTGGGACTTCGCGTACCTGACCTTCGGACTTTGTTTCTTTTCGTTGTTTTGTTACTTATGTTTAATAAGTGTCCTTTTGTGTTTCGCTCTGTTTGTAGCATCGGGACGATGCTTTTTAAGAGGGGGGTATTGACACGTGTACTTAAATTTATCGAGCGACCACGTTTCGCCGCCTAACAAATCTTATCGCACAGCACGGGACGCGCTTGCATGTATCCGAAGTTTCTGGACAGTTATCGATGCTTCTAACCACAGTCTGTTGTCGCAGAACCTTGTGTTATCTGATTTATTCGCCTGACGCGCATGGTGTAGAACTTTGAGAAAGGCATGCCGGTCCCGACGATTAGTCTGGAAAATTCGATGACTACTCTATAAAAGCCGACACGCTGGACCCGCTGATCAGATTTTCGACGATCGCCGAGCGTGCTCGCCGCTATCGTTGTGCTATAAGTGTAGCCTGTTTTGTGGGCACAGGTTCGCCCAATAAAAGTTAGTTTTTTTTGTTCACAGTATTGCTACTGTGTTATTCAACGTCACCACCACGTGACAATATACGTTAGAACAAAAGGTCAGTCACCCCAACAGTGCACAGACAGGAATCGCAGTCACCAGCACCACAACAAGAAGCAAGCGGTCAATCCAAGCAGCATCCACACAAAATACCGGGTAGGCGCCGCAGTCCGTCAAATCAACCGAAGCAATCTCGCGAGTCAATATCCAAGCTTGACCAAGCTATAGCCAAAGCGCAAGCCGATCTCGAGAAGGCACGGTCCTTGATGCTTACGACACAACGTGCTTTCAACGAGTTACTACAAGAAAAAAAAGTAGAAAGCGCAGAGAAGTTTCAGACGGCATAAGCTAGATTCTGGGCTGCCAACCCACTGACCAGCCCTTCTGCTCCTCCAATGCAGGATAACACCTTTGCTCCTGCAAACCAATCCCCACAAAAGGTATGCTCGCCGCCTACATCGCAGTCGGCATCCGAAAAAACCTGTTATGCTTGCAAACGCAAAGATCACGGCAGCATTGGCGGCTGTCGGGAAAGACTTGACGCCCAAGAGGAGGAGCAAGCCAAACAGACCAACGCAACTACCCAACTGGCCACAATCATGATGAAACTGTGTGCAGTAGACACGATTAGCAACCAGCTTAGCCAAGTTCATGTAGAACAGCAGAGGCTGCGCCTTGAGCAAGATTACATTTAACAGCGCCTGGACGCCCTAGAAACCAAGCAGCCACCCCCAACAAAGCACATCTCCGCCGGAAAGCAAAGGTCGGCCCTCTACTAACAGCATAAATATGGCGCCTGTTTCCCCCGAAGATACACATGACATCCTACAGTGGAATTGTCGAGGTCTTCAAGCTTGTGCATCAGAATTGAATCTTCTAATCGAGCGTATAGGTTATCCCAGCATTCTTCTGCTGCATCCAGCATTCCCAGCATCACGCATGCTCATTATGGACAGCAGAAAATACAAACACAAGCCGCCATTTTTGTACATAAAGACACACCGCATGCGCAGCTGGACACTGCCAGCTTCTGCACACCACATCAAGGAACTGTGGCAGCAAGAATACGTTACAACAGCAAGCATACTGTCATCGCTAGCGCATACTACAGACCATCGGCAAAAGCACAGGACACAAATTATAATTGGTTATGGCAACTGAAACACGCCTACCCAAGGGATGCCTTTCTGGTAGGTGGGGACTTCAATGCGCCGCATGAAACATGGGGCTACCGAAACTCAAGCTCAAAAGGAACAAGACTTAATGCAGCCACGGGAAAGGCAGGGATTTTATTGGCCAATGATATCGACTATTCCACCCGACGCGGCATGCAACCTGGGCAACGTGACACGATTCCAGACTTGACCTGGCACTATGGCAACGTAATTAAGGACTGGCGATGCGGCCATGAGACAATGGGCAGTGATCATTACCCAGTCTGGATTGAGCTGAACTCGTCTCATAGAAAACGAAGACGCATTACCGAAACAGTCAATTGGCAAATGTTCATCGAGTGCCTCTCTGAACATCTGTAGGAACTTCGTGTTGAGGACCTCCTGCGCATGGCCAAAGAAGAAGCCACCCCTACCACACTGGTGACAACAGATGTCCCCACACCAGATACCCACCTTCTCAGCCTCTGGGATAGCAGGAAGCAGGCAGAGCAAGAATACCTATCATCAAGAAAGTACTATAAGAAATGGCTGACTTTGCGCAAAAGTACAGTAGAGGCGAGACGATACGCTAAGCAGCTCACCCGAGAGAGACAGCTAGACTTCTGTAGCACTCTGTCACACCGTTCTGGTCCAGGGCGCTTGTGGCGCACCTTCCGAGCTATGTATGGTCAAAAGCAGACTAGGAATAACATAGAGAACATCCTATTCCGCACGGGTCAGACCATCGATGAACTAGATCATGAGGCAGCATACACCTTTTTCCCGCAGCCAGTTCATTTGCCACCATCTTATATTTACACCCCTCTGCCGTCTGAGAACTCTGACAGCATCAATGCTCCATTCAGCCTTTTTGAGTTGAAGATAGCCCTTTCGCAAATGAAGCGGCACAGTGCCCCAGGACAAGACGGAATCTCCTGGAGCATGCTCCGCAACTCAGACACAGCTACTAGGCACACGCTCCTAGAGTTGATCAACAAGCCTTGGCAAGACGGCTCCTTGCCTAAGCACTGGAAGCATTCCGTTGTCATACCTATACCGAAACCTGGCAAGCCACCGACGCAACTCGACAATATGCGACCAGTCTCACTTACTCCAATCATTTGTAAGTTAATGGAAAAGATGCATATCACACGCTTCTCACACCACCTCGAGGAGTGTGGGTAATTCCACCCCTTCCAGACCGGATTCCCGCCGCAGTTGGGCACATCTTTTCCATACCCCCATCAACCGCGAAAGGAAATCTTGCAGAGGACGACCAGACATTCTAGTAGCAGTTGACTTGAAGAAAGCTTTTGATACCACTGGCCACCCTGCTAATATCAAAGCAGTCACCGAGCAGGCACTAGAATTGTAAACTTTGTGAAAGCATTCTTAAAATACAGGACATATGAATTTCAGCTATCTCCCGGTCATTTAGCCAGGCACTTCACCAACTCTGTAGGAGTCCCACAGAGGTCGGTCATCTCCCGTACATTCTTTATTGTCGTCATGGCCAAGATCGCGTGGAAGTTAGACGCAGTTGAAAACCTTTGGTTTACAATGTACGCTGATGATATAACCCTGTGGACGACCTATAGGCTCAGTTCAGCTGAACAAGTAACAACGCTACAAAATGCACTGGATATTATTGATCAGGAGCTGAAGCCAACAGGCATCAGGCCCTCGCCGGAGAAGACGCACTACATCACGATACATGACAAACATGGAAGGTCCGACGTAACCCTTTACTTCGACGGCCATCAAGTTCGCCAACCGGAAGAGGGATACCTCAGAATATTGGGCATCCTAATCAACAAGGACGGCACGGTAACCACATGGATACAGTATTTGAAGCAGCAATGGAAACCAATGGTGCACCTTATCAGGAGGCTAACCCACCACAGCGGAAAAGCAGGAACAGAGGTTGCATGACGGCTTACGGTAGCTGTTCTCATCGTCAAGATAAGGTATGGAGCCCCACATTACGACCTGACGGCTGCAAACTACAAGCAACTTGACAAGCCACACAACATGGCCATGACGGCCATCACCGGCCTACGAATACGCGCAAAAAAAAAACCTGCACAAATATTCCGGCCTCCCAACGGCGGAAGCATTGGTTAAAACCCACAAGGATCGCCATGAAACGAGGCTGAAGAACATGTGGAATGGTCAGCGACTGCTATATGCACTGCGTGGCACCAACCTGCACCTGCCAGAGCTGGATCACCTCCTTTCACTGTGGGATGAAATAAGGGTTACGGAACCCAGACCACTACCCACGAACACCAAAGATGAAGGCAGGGCACACCGACAACAAAGTGTACTAGACGCGCAACAAAACTATGAAGGAACAAAAATATACACTGATGCTGCCTTACAATACGATGTAACATTAAGGTAAAATGTATGCCGCCACCGCTTTTAACAGAAAAAACGGGCAAGCACACGCCGTGAGCCACAGCGGCTATGCTTACTGGACAGCCACCGCTCTTGAACTACTGCCATCGAAGAAGCCATTCAACACTGTGAAGCGCGCAGCCGGGTCACAACATCAGGGGAGCAGGGAACAGGGCGGCCCATGAAGCTGCAAGCGAGAAAATTAAAGACCGCAATCGCGGCAGTGAAGTGAGCCCGTCCCTGCTGGACCACACCTATAGCTCGCCATCATCCGTCGTTGTACCAGATCAGCAGATTGCCCGGCTGAAACACGAGAGGGAGGCTCTACTACGGGGGTCCATTCCTAGCATCCTTCCTCCCATCCCCACTTGCCTTCCCAGAACTGCCCAGGTGCTCATCCACAAAGCAAGAGCTAAGGCATCTACACCGGATGTTCTGAGCAAGTGGAGAGGAAAACAAGTGGAATGCCCCAACTGCCCTGCAATCAACGTCGATCTCAACCATCTGATCTGGTCCTGTCCTGCCACAGCCAACCTCAAGGACAAGCACACCCGACCTCTAAAGGTGGAATCGTACGAAGACTGGGTCACACCGCAAGGAGATGCCACCAGAAGAATTAACGTTTCGCTGTCCTTTGCGAAGGAGGCAGGCATCCTTCCTTACACCTGACCCTTTACCCCTATCTTAGGCCACGGGCCATCCCTTCTAAAAAAAGTTTCAATCAGTCATAGGGAAGACTCCAGAAAATGGGATTTTATTAAGTTCGATAATGCTATTTGCAGGTCATAAAACAAGCTTTGTGTCATTTAAATCCCAACACTGCGTTGAAACCTCGCGTCTTCCTCTTTTTTTTCTTTTTCTAGTAAATCAGAGGGCCTAGTGCATTTTTAATGTAAAGATGCATATTGTTACACACGAAGTATTTAATGGAAAACCAGCTGAATCTGGTTGATAGGCACGTTTTGAACGGTCACGAGGCAGCGGTCACGTAAGCAGGGCATTCAACACTCGACGCTCGTGACCACTGAGTGATTTACCAGTCGTGGAGTGTATCTTCGGGCTCCCGGGGCTCGAGACACTGGTTGCTCCTCCATCGGGTAGCTCAGTGAGTACTGCCACCGATGCGGGCGAGTCTTCCTGAAACATGGAAATCTTTAGGCCTTGAGGCAGCACTGTCGCTTCAGTGCAGCAGTTTAGCGCCCACAGCCCTACGCATTCATTGGTCACTGAATCCACGCAGTGCGGAACTAACACGTTTTTCTTGAGGCAATTCTGATGTACAGGTTCCACTGCAGCATCGAACGAGATAGGAGTCGGAGATGAACAGGCGACGGCAACACGCATCGCGGATAAGGCGGGCAAAACTGTGTCATCAGACACGCACAACACACTCTCCGAGCAAGCTGCACCTTCAAAGAGCAGAGGCAAAACACTGGTATCGACACTGAGTTGTCCCGTCCGGCAGTCAACATTAGCACCACACAATTGCAAAAAGTCAATTCCCTGAATCACGTCATGCGAGGAGCGAGGAAGAACAGTAAACTCTGCATTAAAAACTTTCCCTCCAAGGAAAGATCCCCGTTACACACACCAATCGGGTATAATTATTCATCACTGACCCCACGGAAACTCGTGCAGTGGTCCCAACGAAACATAACCTTGCGTCCCAGAAAGCCTTTAAACCCCACACTCATGACCGAGACAGTTGCTCCCGTGTCGACTAAAGCCATTGTAGAGACCCCATCAATCAGTACATGAACCTTATTCTTCAGCATGAAAATAGTTGGAGGCAGTTGAGTCGGCAGCGCACATTTTCCAGCGACCTCACCTCCATCGGTCGCGCTGGCTAGTATCCCGGCGGGGGCGACACGAAACGGCGCCGAGGCGACGGTGACGTGAATCGCGGCCGCGGAGATGGTGATCGGGATGCTCATAAGGCTGGTGGTGGCGTCAGAGTACGGTCCGAGGCAGGGGAGTAGTAGCGGTTCCGGATTCTTTCTTCACATGAGTAGGCCTCCTGGGTGGTGCATTCGGTCATCTCGGAAGTGGCTTCCTGAAGTGGAGTCTCCTGGCCATTGAGTGCGCAGTGTACGACCGCTAGACTGCATAGTCGGCGCTGATGGTCCGTAGCTCGATGCTCGGAGTCGGCTACAGTACCTGGCTATATGGCCAGGCATCCCACAGAAGTAACACACTGGCAAAGGGCGAACTTCAGAATGCGGATTGAAGTATTCTGCCGAAGACATCGCTTGAAGGTATCGAGGCTCTGCCCCTTGAAAGTCGTAGGTAGCGGCAAGTCTTCGTGGACGAAAGTTGCGTGGGCGTGGATTAAAACGTTGAGGGGGTGAATCATTGCGTGGTGGTTCGGTCGTATCATAATGCGGTTCGTCTCTGGAGCCCTTAAAATCCGCGACGTTCCCCCAGTGCTCCCAAGTAGACGAAGGGGATTACCAAAGAGTGTCTCGGAAAACGGAGGAGCTGCAACGTGGCGCCGCATAACGTGCCTGTTCATCACGCCGCTGGAGCTCCTCACGGACTATCTGGCGGATGGCGGACGAAAGGTCTGGGGGCAGAGGACTCATGTCAACACTTGCTACTGTCGTTACATTGGCCAGCCGTCCAAACTTTGGTGTGATTCGACGAGTCTTCAGCGCCTCGAACGTACGGGAGTGCCTTATCAGTTCTGATACAGTGTTCAAGTTCTCTTTACCACTGAGGATGTTGTACACGTCTTCCGCTGTTCTTCTTACGACGTGCCCCACTGCCATTTGAGGGTTGACGGTTCGGCACAGCTTCAAAATTTCTTCGATATAGGTAGTGCAAGTCTCGCCGGGTACCTGAGCTCTCTGGGCTAATGTGAATTCTGCACGTTTCTTCTTTGCGTCCGTGTCACCGAAACACTTCTTGATCTCTTCAACGAAGCGTGTCCATGTAGTTAGCATGTCCGTGTGGTTGTCGTACTATACCAACGCCGTGCCGGCCAAGAAGAAAACAACGTTCCTAAGATGACTGGCAGCGTTCCAGTTACTTATTGGCTTACCCTTTCGTAATGGGTTAGCCACTCATCCACATCTTCCTCAGCCTTCGCCGAGAACGTTCGTGGCTCTCGGTAGTGCTGGATAGGGGCTGGGCTCGCCAAGGTACTGCTGGTGAGGGTATTTTGCTCTGTGGTCATGATTGGCGAAAGTCCGGCGAGGCGACGGCTTCGGCGTAGTTCTTGTGCTGATGGCTCCGTTGTAGGTCGTGAGAGTTAACCCGCACAGCTCCACCAAATGTTACACACAAGGTGTTTAATGGTGAACCAGATGAATCTGGTTGATAGACGCGTCTTGAACGGTCTCGAGGCAGCTTGGCTCACGCCTTTCTCTTCTTCCTCGTTGTCTGTGCGACAGCCGTGGATCATAACAGAGCTCGTGACAATATATTTAGGGCCCTTTGCTGTAGATATTTGGACATTTTACCACGCATGTCCGAGTTCTTGCAGTTCCATTTGTTCTTTATTTTCTATTCATGTATATTTACTTGACATGTTCTACATTAACATCTGTGTTCTGCTGTCACAGTTTGTGTGAATCAGGCATCCTTGTTTCGTAGACAAGAAGGCCTCCTGCCTTTTGTTCTGGGTCTCTAAGAATCAAAATGCGTACAAGAGTAATGTTTTAAATTCAAATATGCACCCGAATAAAACATGAAGAAACATGCACGCTTTCTTACACACACCGACAACTTTGCCTAAAGATCTCCACAAAGGAAAAATTTTGAAACTATATAGAACAACGAACTTGCTGCGGCCTCTAGTGCATAACACTGCTTATCTTCACCAGAAAGCAAACATTCATGGTGATTCAATCGTGTTTCATTATGGTATCTAAAGAAACAAAAAAGCGGGTGAAGCTGCCTTCGTAGCAATAAATTTAGGATGATTTAGAAAGTTCCACGTTTCAGCATTGACTTTCTATCGTCGACGGTAGACAGTAAGTACAAGGACCTATTTTTTTCTGATACGGCCACTCGGACAGTTTCGTTTGTGATTCTTCGCATTATTAATCGCGCCCCCGCGCGCTCTAACAGCAGAGCAATGTTTGCCATAGTCGATTACTGTTCGCGATAATTCGCAAAGTAAATCAGATCCTAGGAAAGATAGAGTAACAGTATTCAAAGTGCGCTGGTGTCCGGTTCGATCTCTGTTTAGCAAGAGTTCTTTAAATGACAGATCTCTCTTCCAAGAAAATAAGCGCATCTTTTTCTTTCTCTTTTTTTTTGTAGCATCGCGCTGGTCCCGGGTGGATGCCAGTGTTTACCATACATCCCAGGTACCAGATATATTGGCTGAATAAAGGCTGTTTATATGCACGCATGCTTCCAAATGCGGGTGATATTTCGACAGACACTCCCCATGTAAATAATCCAAACACTCTTTTGTGGGAAGTCCTGGCGAAATTCTGACAAGGCATTCAGAAGCTGTTAATCTTTACCGACTAACAAACCTGTCAAGTCAAATTTGCTTCACGAAATATCATTGCAACGAGGTCGAAGGTCATTTGAATCTAAATAGTGAACTACGCGTATTAGGTCCTGTCCTTCATGCCCTTATTATCTGAAAATACATCGTAGTAGGTTCCAATATAGTGATAAGGTGAAGCCAAAACTTTCGGAAAAATGCGAAGGCTGAGTATGCTAACCCATACAGTGCCCCCCCCCCCCCCTTCATGTGCGTCAAACAAAAAACAAACGAGCGAAAACACGGTACACACGCATCACGAACGGGGCAAGATAAAAAAGAGACAAGCAGTGAAAGGGGGCCCAACTCCTACCACGTTCACGGTACTCGCACGCTTCAGCTCTTTCTGTCTTTTCTTTCTTTACGTGGCCGTCATTGCCGACAAGCATCATGAAAAATTCTCGAGGGTGGCGCTCTCTGAACCGCAGGATGTCGCTCGACTCGTGCCGATCACTACGGGAGGCAGCTCGCCTATGTTTAGCTCGCGGGAGCGAATGGAACGGGGCATCGAATCCAGGAATATCCACGAAGCATGTAATGGCGCGGTACTACGATAATAAAAACTTTCCAGAGAAATACTGGCGTCCCGACTATGACGAAACGCCAAACGCTCAGTAGTTGACATGTGCCCGCGTAGTGCCGCAGCAATACGTGCACTCAGCCACGCGTAGAAATATGTAATATCGTTTATTGTAAACAATAGACGCACGTGCAGCTGGCGCTAATGAGCACCAGTAGGCGTATTTGCTACTTCAATGAAGGTATCGTGGTGAAGTCTTGCCGATTATACATACCAAATTAATTTTGCGCACGTGTGCGTTTGTGTGTGTGCGTGTGCGTGTGTGTGTGTGGAATTCGGCAACACGATGCATTCAGGTAGCATGTTTGGGTTTACTAACCAGCGGCTTTAACCCAAAACAATCACATGCTCGTGACGCCTGCGGTTCCACATCTGCAGGCAAGGTTTGTAAGTGGTGGCGCTAGCAAAACATAAATACCCAAGAAAGTGGATGGGAAAATGGCGCCACGGCATTCAGTTGATAGGAGCACCACCGCCCGCGTAATGCGAAGACGTGAGATCGTTCCTCACCTGCGGCAAGTTGTTTTTTCGGCCACTTTCATTTCCACTGATTACCCATTTTTTTCAATTGATTTAGTAAGCACAAGTAATTTCCCCTATGGTGTCCTTGGTGTCTTTGTTGGCTTCTGATGATCTGATTAATCAAAATTGGGCCCATGGGATAACTCTCCGTTCTTCTAAAATAAGTAGGCATACATATATATATATATATATATATATATATATATATGTATATGTATATGTATATATATATATATATATATATGTATATGTATATATGTATATGTATATGTATATATTAGTGGCCATTTATTGTGCACTTCATCATCTGTATATTATCATCATCATGTGTGTGCCGTTCTTCGTCATCGTGCGGGTAGTCGCGTCATCATAGTGGACTGTGCCGAGGGTCCGTCGCCGCGTCTTTCAGGCTCAATAAAGGTCGGCCCTTACTGTGACGTCACAATATATATATATATATATATATATATATATATATATATATATATATATATGTATATATATGTATATATATATATATATGTATATGTATATATATGTATATGTATATATATGTATATGTATATATATGTATATATATATATATACATGTATATATATATATGTATATATATATATATGTATATATATGTATATGTATATGTATATATATATATGTATATATATATATATGTATATGTATGTATAATTTGTGTTGTGTGTGTAGCACAAGAAGCCAACAAACAGACGCCGATGACTATACACGGGGGAAATTGTAATTATTAAATTATGGGGTTTTACGTGCCAAAACCACTTTCTGATTATGAGGCACGCCGTAGTGGGGGACTCCGGAAATTTCGACCACCTGGGGTTCTTTAGCGTGCACCTAAATCTAAGTACATGGGTACTTTCGCATATCGCCCCCATCGAAATGCGGCCGCCGAAGCCGGGATTAGGGGAAATTCTTCAAATAAAGAAATTCTAAATAAATGGAATTCTCAAGCTCCGCCATGTTTCGATTTATCTGACGGGATTGGCGAAGACCTGGTTTTTTCAACCATGAGATTGATTTCTCCGATTGGACCACCTTCAAGCGGCAGCTTTGACAAGTATTTGGAAAGCCGGCGGTTCACTCCGCCTTTGCGAAAAAAACTCTTGATGCTCGCACACAACACTCCGGTGAGTCTTATATACAGACATCGAGGATGTGCTTGCACTCTGTCGCCGTTTCAATGATGACATGGCTGAGTCGGACAAGGTACGTCATATTCTTAAAGGCATTGAGACTGCGTCATTCAACGCACTCGCCGTGAGGAACCCGGCTACCATCGCTGACATCGTCTTGACGTGCCAGCACCTCGACGAGCTCGAGTCCATACGCTTGCAGCCGGATTGCGAACACCGTCCTACGGCGGACCCTGACCTGCGTGCAATGATTCAGGCGATTATCCGCGAGGAACTTCAGTCACTTGGCTTTACATCTCCATTGGTTCTTCCTCCTCAGCCTTCTGGAGCAGCGTTGCGCGACGTCATCAAGGAGGAGCTCGCGTCCATGACTTGTTCCGCGCATGTTGACCCCCCTGCTCCTCGCCCCCTGCCAACGTACGCCCACGTTGCTACCGCGAATCCAACTGGCGTCGGTTCAACATTGACTCTACCCTCAAACGCGCAGGTTCGTGTCGCTCCTCCGGCCAATGTCCCCTCAATACCTCTTGAGCCTTCATTGCCTCATCTGACCGCACAATCGCACAGCGTATCGAGTGGGCCCTACTATCCGCCTTGGCGATTATCTCGTCCTATATGCTATTACTGTGGTTATCGCGGCCACATATCACATTTTTGCCGCAAGCGCCAACAAGATGAACGTCGCGGGTACGAGATGAGTGAACGCGATGCATATTCTGGTGGTGCCACTTCTCAAAACCGGCGTTACGCTTCCCCTCCGCGCCGTTCCACATCTCCGCCGGCAACAACCGAGACAGCGAATGGTTACCGCAGCACCAGACGCCGCTCACCTTCGCCCTTCGGCCGCTCCCCGTCACCGCTTCGGCCTCCCGCGTTCACCTCTGACCGTCGCCCGGAAAACTAAGTAATGCAGTTTTCGGAGGAAAAAATGCATTTACCGACAGGACTACAATTCCTCCAGCGCGCCCTTTTAATATGATTTGTGTTCGTTGGGGAAGAAGACGAAGTGCCTTTCAGGCAGAACGCCGAGTCTTCCAGCTATACTCATTTTGTGCATTTCTTGGACTCTGCCTTGAACTGCTGTTTCCTCCTTAACTGCGACGGAGATGGAGTCTCACGCGCGTCCGCCGGAGTCGGCAGTGCCCGCGACGGCTGCCTCCAGGAAGCGCAACGGCACCGCGAGCGACACTGACAGCGACGACACGATGCAGTACTATGTCAGCAGTGAAGATTCTTGTGACGACACCTTCGAGCTGGTGCGGAGTCGTAAAGCGAAGCGAACATTTCTCAGCGCATCATCGAATTCGAGTGAGTCCACCGTGAGATCTTCGCGCAATACCGAGGAGCTCACCATCCTGTTCGCGCCAGTTCTCGCCACTGATAACCTAAGACGCCTCAACAGGCAAGCCGTGTCTTCCCATCTAGAGGCGCTAGTTCGGAATGAAATCAAAGACATCAGAATGAACACCCATAAGAACGTCCTAGCGATTGACGTAGAACACGCAGCTGCGTTGGATTCTTTGCGCAATGTCACGGAACTTGACGGGATGAAAGTCCACCCTCGTATTCCGCTGGGCAAACAAGTCAGTACTGGCGTAATTTACGATGTTGACGAGACCATTGTCGACTCCGATCTGTCGATCTTAATCAAGCCGGCTACCGAAAACACCATCATCACAAACGCGTTTCGCCTCAGCACGTCACGGTGTGTTAAGATCGTATTTAAGGGCGTATCCCTCCCATCGCATGTAAAAGTTGGCCACTTTCGACACGCAGTTCGCCCGTTTATACCAAAACCATGCATTTCCAACACTGCAGCGGTTTTGGTATAAAGTTTGGACCTGCGAGTAGTGTGTGCAAGAACACTATCGTCTGTTCTCGCTGCACTGGGCCACACACCACTAACACGTGCGAGGCCAATGTGCTGAAGTGCACAAACTGTAGCGGCCCTCATGATGCATCCTCGAAGGAATGCCCTTTGATACGGAAGGAAATGGCAATATTGAGAAAAATGGTTAGAGACCACTCGTCTCACCGAGAAGCAGCAGCATCTATTAAGCGACGACGACCACGTCGCCGACGTCGATCAAGAACCTCCAAAGCCTCTGCAGAACGCCAGCCGCGTACATTACCACCCGCTTATCCGCTCCGGCCAAACGCAGTCAGCTCAAAGGACACAGGTGCATCGAACAGCATGGCTGCTGACGCTTGGCCTGCACTCCCGCGGCTACATGCCCCTACTGAGCGAAACCAGAGCTCTACAGCAAAGGATACCTCATGTGTTCCTGATAAATTGTCAGACCAAGATCAACAAGTTGCTGTCATGATAAGCTCTCTGATGAGTGCTGTTCGTGTTCTTCTGCACAAGCTACAGACACCAACAGCTCGAAGTGCGTTGCAAGTGCTGGATGCCATCAATCCGGTTCTTGAGAGCCTTCAGAAGTCCAGTGCTTGAGGGCTTCTACAGCAGTCCCATGGCTCATCGACAACAACAGCGATTGTTCCGGGATGATGTCAAAAGGGCCTCCATATTCCAAAGGAATGCGAGTGGCCTGAGGTCACGTATTTCGGAGTTGCGACAGTTCGTGTTTGACAACCACTTCCTATACTGGTTATCTGCGAACCGAACTTATCAGCATCCATAAGACTATCAGGATATGAACCTTTTGTTTCAACCACGTGTGTCCGTAGTAGTAAGGTTTTGGTTTACATCCGCAAAGACCTTACTTATTTTTCCCAACCCGTAGCGCCACACGACGGTAACCAATACGTCTGTATTACTGTGAAAAAGAAGAGGCTGTCTTTTACTCTTATTGGCGTCTACCTATCCCCAACCAGTCAATTTAATAGCGAAAGACTAGAAGATATTATGACTGCTACTCCCGGTCCTTGGATAATAACAGGGGATTTCAACGCTCACCACCATATATGGGGTAGCTCCAGGATAAACTCGAGGGGCAGGTCACTAATATCATTTGCATCAGGCCACAACCTATGTCTTCTAAACGACGGAAGCCCGACATTTCTGCGAGGAACATCGTACAGCAGCTGCCTTGACTTGACTTTTTTATCACGTTGCTTGACTTCGAGCGTGCAGTGGTTCACCGATATTGAAACCCATGGAAGTGATCACATTCCGACCTATGTGAGAATCGATCGACTAAACGCTACATTACCGGTTGTATCTCGCCAAATCGACTGGTCAGTCTTTCAAGCTCGTGTAGAAGACACATGCAAGAAACGTATCGCACGCAAATTAGAAGAAATAATTGCTGACGCAATGCAAGATTGCACGCGTTGCTTCACACATTCATCAAAGCGTACAGAGAATGACATTGAGTTGGAAAGGCTTCGTGCACTCCGTCGCCGAGCTGAAAGAAGGTACAGGCGCACGAAGTCAATTCTTGACCTCAGAGAAGCTCGGCGTATGCAAAACAAGATAAAGCGGCGAATGGATCAGCTAGCGGATCAAAGATGGAAATGCTTTTGCGAGTCACTGGACCCCCGAAAGCCCTTATCCCTTGTGTGGCGTACCCTATGGGGCCTTAGCTCAAGCCCCCAGCAACGACACCCTTTCAACGCCCTTGCTCTCTATGAAAACCGCCGTGAGGTAGAAATTGCGGAGGAATTTTGTGCGAAAGTCGCCGGCCGCACAGTTTTAGTCCCTGACATGGCTTTAGGCAACAACCCCGGTCCACGAGATACAAGTATGGACGCTCCAATCTCTATGGAAGAGTTAGATGCTGCTATGGCGCTCTGTAGGAGTTCATCTTCACCAGGGCCCGATGGGATAACATATAGTGCTTTGCGCCACCTAGGTCAAGAAGCACGAAGACAACTCCTCAGCTTTTTTAACAGCTCATGGTGAGATGGTGTCGTCCCATAGGAATGGAGACGAAGCCGCCTGGTACCACTACTAAAAACAGGAAAGTCACCGCTCGAACTGGCATCGTATCGGCCGATAGCACTTGCCAGCTTCGTCGGGAAACTCATGGAACGTATGATCCTCATGCGTCTCGAATGGTACCTTGAACACAACAAAATTTACCCTGACTCAATGGCGGGATTTCGACGAGGCCGTTCATCGATTGATAGTGTCATCGATCTGGTATCTTCTGTAGAACAACAAAAATCTCGGAAGCGATTATCAGCCGCACTGTTTCTTGACGTGAAAGGCGCTTACGACAATGTTTCCCATCAAACCATTCTAGACGCACATCAGACAGTTGAACTAGGAGGGCGAGTATATCGATGGATCAGAAACTACTTGACACAAAGGTCCTTGTTCGTGCGTACGGAAGATGGTCCGACTACCGACCACTACACATGCCGAGGCGTTCCCCAAGGCGGTGTTCTAAGCCCTGTTCTTTTCAACCTCGCGCTTCTTGGGCTGGCTGAATCCCTCCCGGAAACAGTGAGTGTTTCAATATACGCCGACGACATCTGCATCTGGACATCAGCGGTCACTCGCCTGCAGGTTCGCGCAAGGCTACAGCAAGCAGCAACACAGGCATCTGACTATCTTCAGACACAAGGCCTTACCATCTCAACAGAAAAATGTACGTTAGTCGCTTTTACGCGAAAAGCGATGTCTGGTTATCCAGTATACATCAATGGCCAGCCTATCTGCTACAAGAAAAATCATCGGTTTTTGGGTGTCATTGTTGCCCGGGACCTCTCTTGGAGCCCTCAGGTTGCCCACTTGAAGAAGAGGCTCCCATCTATTGTTCACATCTTCAAGTTCATCGCCGGCAAACCATGCGGATCGTCAATAGGCTCCATGCTACAGTTAAATCGAGCACTTTTTATCGGATTTCTAAGCTATAGTTCTCCCGTGCTTGCTAAAATATGCAAGTCAAATCTTCGACAACTTCAAAGCGTGCAAGCACAGGCACTACGTGTTTGCCTAGGCTTTGCGCGGAGCGCCTGAACAGCAGGAACCATTATAATGGCTCAAGACCATCCGATGACGACTTACATCAGCACCGACGCGCTCAGGGCCCATTTTCGTAATATTTCACGGATTCAATCAAGCTTTCTTGCCTGTCTGCCAGAACGACGGCCACAGGCACCCTTCTCCAACGAGGTCAGCAAGTATCGTGCCTCCCTACCATCGGGGTTTACACCATCAGCACGTTCAACCTCAGCTTTGTGGTGTTTAAAACAACCTCAAGTGCGTCTTACGGTTCCAGGAATAAGAAAGAAGACCGACCTACCTACCTTGGCCTTGAAGCAAACAGCTCTGGATTGTTTGCACACTTCCTACTTTGACCGAGTCCACATATATACGGATGGCTCTTCCACCCAGACCAGCTCCACCGGGGCAGTGGTTATACCATCACGATCACTAAGCATCCGATACAAGATTTCTCACTAGACAACATCGACCGGTTCGGAGCTTGTTGCCCTCCGAGGTGCCGTTGATTATATTAACAACCAACCGGCTAATCGGTGGGATAAATTCTCTGATTCAAAGGCGGCCTTACAATGTCTTCTGTCATCTCTTCGTCACGGGTCCTGTGAACAACTCGTATCGGAGATACGAGAAATTCACCATCATATGATTGCGAAAGGGCACGACGTCGTGTTTGAGTGCCTGCCTGGCCATTGCGGTATCTCCGGCAACGACCTCGCTGACGACGCTGCTAAGAAAGCACACGAAGGAGCAACCCTTGTTTCTATACCTTTATCGCGTACTGACGCAGCCCAACACTTAGGCAAGCTAGCGCACCGTATGACATTGGAGAAGTGGCACACACCTGATTTCACTCAACACCGATTGCATTCCCTCGATCCATCTATGCAACTGCGGCTGTTACCAGGGCTTTCGCGTAATGAGGAAACAATGCTGTGCCGCTTACGCTTGGGCGTCGCATTCACGAATGCATATACGTTTTTGATTGGAATGGCTGATAGCGCCGAGTGCAATGCCTGCGGTGTCGAAGAAACTATAGACCATCTACTGTGCTACTGCCCATCATTTGAAAATGAAAGACAAGATCTCTGCACAGCTCTCAACCAGTTAGATAGAAAACCGTTCACCTTGAACAAGATATTGGGACCATGGCCTCGTATATCGCAGCTACAAAAGGCTACAAAAGCGCTGCTGCGATATTTGAAAGATACAGGATTGAGTCAGCGTCTGTAATCCGGACTGAGTGACTGAACGATATCCCCGGTGGACTTTCTCTTCTTTCTTTAATCTTTCCGTCCCCGTTTCCCTTTCCCCAGTGTAGGGTAGCCAACCGGGCTCAGTCCTGGTTAACCTCCCTACCTTTCATTTATCATTTCCTCTCTCTCTGTGTGTTCGTTGATGGTGTGCAAGTTGAAGCTTTGGTGGACACTGATGCCACTTTATCTGTTATGCATGGTGATTTGTGTGAGCGTCTAAGGAAAGTTACAACGCCTTACGATGGACCACTGCTAGTTGCAGCTCAAGAAGACTCTATACGCCCTTCTGAGTTGTGTACTGCGCCTGTAATGATCGACGGCATTATCCACCACATACCGTTTGCTGCACTGTCGCCATGCTCCCACCAGCTCATATTAGGATGGGATTTCCTTGCATCTGCTTCTGCTGCTATCTGTTTTGGGCAACGTGTCGTACATATCAGCGACACCGATTATTCGCTTGGCGATGAAAAGTACAAGCCACTTCGTCCCCTCGCTGAAGAAAATACCGTGCTACCTCCAGGCTGTCAGCAAATTCTGACCATCTCGTCCGACGTCATCGACCATGGAGATGCGTTAGTATTACCTTCTTCGCGTTGGTTCACAAAGGGGATAGCCATTGTATCAGACCTAGTTAGATTTGACCATGGGTCTGCGCTTCTCGTGGCAGGGAACACAACACCCGAGAAAATTCTCCTTCCTAAAGGCGCCACTTTGGTTTGCGTTGTTAATTCCAAGCCTCACTGTGTCATTCCCCTGAAGGCGACTTCCCCTAAAATTTCTTGCGCTGGACATTCTCCACCTACCTCCGCTCTCGCAGCCGTAATCAGCCCCGACTTGACCGCCTTGTAGACGCAACCGTTACTTAGTTTGTTGAAGAGGCATGAAACTTCATTCGACGCCCATTCTTCGACATTGGGTCAGACTTCCGTCACAACGCATCGCATTCAGACCAACGGCAGATCTATCGTACGTCGCCGGCCGTATCGGGTGTCTCTAGCCGAGCGCAAAATTATTGATGAAAACGTCGCCGACATGCTGCAACGTGAAATAATTCACCCCTCTGCTAGCCCTTAGTCGTCACCCATCGTTTTGGTCCGAAAGAAATATGACTTCGTGCGATTTTGTGTCGATTACCGAGCGCTCAACAAGATTACGCGCAATGATGCCCTATGCCTCGCATTGCCCTATGCCTCGCATTGACGATGCACTCAATTCTCTGCAAGGTGCCGAGTACTTCTCCAGCCTGGATCTGCGTTCAGGTTACTAGCAAATTCCGATGCACGAAGACGACAAAGAAGAGACAGCGTTTGCAACCCCAGATGGCCTTTACGAGTTCAACGTCATGCCCTTCAGCCTCTGCAATGCTCCCACAACTTTTGAGCGCATGATTGGCACTGTTCTGCGCGGCCTGAAATGGAAAACATGATTGTGCTATCTAAACGATATCGTAATTTCCTCATCGACATTTGTCCAGCACCTGCAACGCCTCGAAGAGGTTCTCACGTGCCTCGCTAACGCTGGTCTTCAGCTCAACAGCAAAAAGTGCCGTTTCGCAAGCAAGACGATCGAGATGTTATGTCAAATTGTGAGCAAAGATGGCGTTCGATCTGATCCTGAGGAAATTTCGGCGGTGCTTTGCTTTCCCCGACCAGAAAAGACCAAAGAACTACGCAGTTTTCTTGGCATCACTTCCTATTTTCGCCGATTCATACGCGACTTCGCCTCTATAGATGCTTCTTTACACAACCTACTTCGTTCTGGTGCTCCCACTTGTGGTCACCGGAATGTGAATCTGCCTTTGACCAGCTGAAGGGCGCCCTCGCATCTGAACCTATCCTGTGTCATTTTGATAAGACTGCACCCACCATCTTGCACACGGACGCTAGCGGCCATGGAATTGGTGCTGTTCTCCTCCAGCGAGGCACCTCTTTGCGTGAGAGTTCTTGCATGTGCAAGCCACGGACTCACACCTGCCAAGAAGAACTATACCATCACCAAGCAGGAATGCCTGGCTGTTTGGTCCGTCCACAAGTTACGCCGTTATCTCCACGGCCGCCATTTCCCCATCGTTACGGACCATCACGCCTTATGTTGGCTCTCCACACTCAAGAACTTATCATGACGTCTAGGTCGCTGGATTCTTCGTCTGCAAGAATATGACTTTGAGATCATTTACAAGACTAATAAGAAGCACCAAGACGCAGATGCTCTTTCTCGCTGCCCGCTTCCTACAGCCGCACTCATAAATGACTTCCCAACCACCTCCAGGGACGCAATCCCTGGCGTCTCTTCTACAGTGATTTTGTCCTTCACCACTCTTGACCATCTCACTTCGGACGACCATAAAGCATTTTCGTCTCAACAACTTCCCGATTCGTACTGTCGACGCATTATAGACCTCCTTCATGGAGCGTCGCACCCACCTAACGCCAGGCTGCGTAGACAGCTGACACAATTCGAACTACAAAACTCCGTGCAGTACCGCCATATCCATCATCCCGACGGACAACGCTGGGTGCCCGCACTGCCTCGCTGCCTTCGTGGTCGTCTCCTTCAGACCTCTCATGACGATTTGACTGCTGGCCACCTTGGCGTCCAGAAAACTTACGACCGCATAAGAAGTCGCTTCTACTGGCCTGGCCTGTCTACCAGTGTGGTGAGATACGTCTCGTCCTGCGCCATTTGTCAGCGTAGAAAGCGACCAATATCAGCTCCTGCCGGGCAGCCACTACCGGTCTCATATCCTGCGGAACCATTGGAGGTGGTTGGCATTGATCTTTATGGGCCACTTCCCATGACTCCAGCCGGTAGCCAATGGGCAGTTACAGCCGTCGGCCACCTCGCGCTATATGCCTAAACAGCTTGTGTCAGTTCTGCATCTGCTTCTGTAGTTGCTACCTTCATTCTTCAAGCCATAATCCTGTGTCTCGGCTCCCCTCGTGTCCTTCTAAGCGACCGCGGAAAGACATTTCTTTCAGAAATGGGTGGCGAAGTGCTCAGAGTCTCTAGCGCAACTCACAAGACTACTTCAGGTTACCATCTTCTGACCAAAGGCCTAACTGAGCGGTTTCATCGTACGCTCTCTGACATGATAGCCGCCCATATTCAACCAGATCACAGAAATTAGGACGCAATTTCGCCATTCGTCACCTTCGCGTATAACGCCGCGCGCCGTTCAACGCACAACCAGTTACTCGCCATTCTATCTTGTTTATGGCCGTTCGCCCAGTTCCTTTCTCGACGTTTTTTTTTCTTTTCTGTCCCTCTTAGTTCATTTCCATCTTCCTGCGAAGAATGTTTCCCGCCTTGACCATTGTCGCCGGCGTGCCCGCTTCAACACCGAAGCCATTCAACAGGATCGCAAGGAACATTATGACGCATCACATCGCGTGCTTTTCTACCAGCCCGGCGACGAAGTGCTGCTATGGACACCAGTTCGCGCTCCTTGGGTGTGCGAGAAGTTTCAGTCCCGCTTTGTTGGCCCATACACGGTCCTGGAAATGACTTCTCCCGTTAATTATCGTGTGACCCCTGTTGTTTCCTCAACTGACCGCCGTTGTCACTCTACCGAAGTGGTTCACGTTTCTCGTATGAAGCCCTTCACGCGGCATTCCCCGTACCTTTAGGCTGCGGCCAGGATGGCCGCTCTCGCGCGGGGGAAATTAGTATGGGCATTTATTGTGCACTTCTGCATCATCTGGATATTATCATCATCATGTGTGTGTGCCCTTCTTCATCCTGCGGGTAGTCGCATCATCATAGTAAACTGCGCCGAGGGTCCGTCGCCGCTTCTCTCAGGCTCAATAAAGGTCGGCCCCTACTGTGACGTCACAATATATATATATATATATATATACACACCGTTCTGTAGGTCCACTGCATAGCTAGTTGACGAAACGACACTTAAGAAAACTGCCAGTTTAATGGTTTAACGTTTCGGCCGTGGCACGGCTTTCCTCTCCATAAACACAGCTACAAGCGGCCAGCCGCTTTTATGGGCATGCGCACGTGGGCATAGTCAGCAGTCCATGCACGTGTACACTTGCAAATAATGAAAGAAAAAGTAAAGCAGGAGGAATAACTTAGCGCGCTAAATGATAGGCATGAAAAATCCATAATTTATCACGATAACAGTACGTGACGTTACAGAACTATATCAATTGCAACATGGCAAAACGAGGGACAAATAGATTTTGCATTCTTTAGCAAGTCTATACAATAACATGCACATCTAAATATGACAGAAAGGCACGACACTTTGGTACGCTATCGTTGATACTGGATGACACAGTATTAAGTTTATAAATGAGGAAAGGTTCTCGTACTCTCCGATCACAGTGCGATTTGAAGACTGATTGTATTATTGTTACACTGGTGCCATCAAACGTTTCATCTGTCAGTCAAGCATGTTTTCATAACGGTAGGTGCGACAAGCTGTTAACATGAGATGATAAATGAGCAGATGAGATCTTTTCGGTCGAGGCAGCCGGCCCGTCTAAGGGCATCGTCAATTATTTGTGACGAGTATTTCTGTAGATTTGGCACGTGTGTATATATATATATATATATATATATATATATATATATATATATATATATATATATATATATATGTAAGTATGTATACGTATATGTCTCTGTGTGTGCGTGTGTGTTTGTGTGCGTCCGCATGCATGTATGTATGTGGGGCGGGGGGATTATTGGACAGCGTTCGCCACTGATTGACGAAAACGACGACTTAGCACTCTTATCGCTGCTTTACAAGTACGTACACAGAACAAGACCATCCCTCATAAGTCAGCAAGTCTCCCGATTCACGTAACAAGAATTACATAATAATCGTTCTTTCACGCCCATCTACGATTAAACAGACGCTTTGAGTTCATGTTTCCTTCCCGATATCCCGGTAGCCGAAGCTACGAAAGGAAAATTACATCATCGCTTGAACGCGCATACCGGCCGTGCTTGCTTATCGGCTATTGGCCTCGAGCTCCACCACTGGAAAAGCTGGCGCCACCGTCGGCGTGACGTGCTAGGAGGGATCACGTGGTCAAAGCGGCCGCGTCGGCTGCTTCGGGCGCGCCGAAGCGAGCTGAAAACGAGTTTAAATTCCCTCGTACGCTGCGGTCCTCATTTAGTGGCGAAATTTTCCCGCTTCGAGTGTCTCCTGTACAACGCTTGAAAGCACTACAATAGGTAGTGGCTGCCTTTGAAGGCGCGCAACATGGTAGGCTACTGCTCGGTGCCGCAGGGCCCGACGCACGTAACGGAGGCCGGTGTCAGCCTTATTCACATGTAGCCGCATGACAAGAAGCTGCGTGAAGCTTGGCTCGCGAAACATAAAACCGGCAAACAGTCATCGGCTACAACTCAGGTACGCAGCAAGCACAGAGGCGAGGAAGATTTCTGCTACGGCACCCGGTCTGCGATGTTCTGAAAACGCGCACTGAGACGCTCGCCCGACTAATGTCATGACGGTTTGGTCTATGAACTTGTCGATGCTATAGATACTGGCAAGTTCAGTGAAGTGGAAAGGCAGCGGTAAGAAGCACATTTAAAAAAAGCATGGCATATGGTCATGTTTGTGTTATGAATTAATGCACTGGATTACAAAAAGGAGCAGCGGGAAATTGCATGCTGAGAACACCGATAAATATACAGTGCGACGCAACTCGAGAAATAGTATTGAAAGGTCGACGAATTTAGAAGGAAAAAAAGATTCAATCGTCGCGACGGCACATCACAGTCCCCGTAGGCGTCGAAGTCTCTACAATGAAATTATTTTTGAACAGCTCTGATAGCGCCCACGCAACAATGGTTGCTTGTATACTGTCAAATGCTCATATTCTGCGGCCTAAAGCTCATGGCACGGTGCGAAAACGCGCGCGCGGAGAAAGCGACACAGTGCGCGGACAAGCATGCAGACGCGCAGTCGGTCGCTGCGAATCTGCGCGATCGCTGCGTTGAGGCTTCGTTCTATTACGCTCCATTTAGTTTTACAAACACTATAAGAACATATTTCACATAGTGTGCTGCCAGCGTTTACCTGCCTTTCACGCAAGAAGCCGGTTCGGGAGACTCCATCGCGGCGACCGCGCGCAGTGGCGTTCGCTGTACGTATTCGGTAAAGAGATAGCGTCTGTAAACGATTGTGTGCTTTCTGTTTGCCCAAGATTATTATTTAGACAGTAAGAAACTTCTATCGTTTCGAAAGTACTTACAGAAATGTCCGGGAGAACTCGCGCGTGGTGTTTTCAGTGAGTGCTGACAGCAAAACCTATGAGGCGGGCGCCACGTGATCCCTCATACTACGCCAGCGAGGCGCTTCCGATAGATGGCGACTCCGTAACTCCTCGCCGCCAATGGTGTTGGGGTGCCAAGCACGAGGTCGCGGGATCGAATACCGGCCACGGCGGCCGCATTTCGATGATGGCGAGATGCGATAACGCCCGTGTACTTAGATTTAGGTGCACGTTAACGAACCCCAGGTGGTCCAAATTTCCGGAGTCCCCCACTACGGCTGCCCTCATAATCAGAAAGTGGTTTTGGCATGTAAAGCCCCATAATGTAATATCTTAAACGCGCATGCACACTTTCTGCACTGCGTCTTGTCTGCACTTGGCTCTTGCGTTTCTCTTTTGAGGATTTTCAAGTTTGCATACACTTGATTCTTTATTGTACAATTATTCACAAAGTGTTCTTATGACTTGTATAATTACATGCCGGCTATACAATGTAATATTTTGAAGCTATCCTTGCCCAATGTCCATTCTTCGGACCTGTAAAGTATTTTGAACAAATAAATTTAAAAGATCACTGACGACTACGGTGCCTTCCAACGCAAAATTTGAGCGCAGCTCTACACGTGTTTTCATGCCAAGATATGTTAGCTGGCGTGGGCAATCCGTCTCGTGCGGCAAGTTGCAAACGAAGCAAAGCTTGGCACGGCTGCCCAGCTAATCGGGAGATCGCGAGAGGCAGCGCGCGGGTAGGCTGTTTCACACGGCGCGATCAGGGCGAAAGAAATCGTTCTACCGTGCACGTCGCAGAGCTATTTTCGCTGAGAGCCTTCACATGCGTCTGCGACAGCGCGATTTCCGCTACAGCGATTGCCAAAGGTTGCCTCCTGCTAACGAAGTATCCATTTCTGCATCACTAAAGAAAAACAACATAGAACCTAGTCAAATATTTGAATTTTCCTAGTATTATCAAAAAGAATAAGTACACCATTTTTCAACGTGTAAAATTGTTGAGACTTTACGATCGCTTGCAGATGCGGTGAGAGAGACGCCGCACAACACCGCAAGTGAGAGCGTGCGGCGTGTGCGGCGTCGGAGGTTCCGTCTCTAGTTTCGTTTTTACTACGGAAGCCACATTCGTGGATGAGTATTTAATTTTGCAAAAGAATAAGCTACTGTTGAGTCTGCATGTACAAGCAGCTGGCACAATTTGTAGCGATGAAGAGGTTCAAGACGGTGGCGATCAAGTGGGTACGTGCCTTATGTTGAAGGCGGCTCCCGACCTGGACAGCTTCTCCTTTTAAAGGAATTGCGTGTGCGCAAGAAATGAAGCTACTAAGCCGCAGGAGCTGGTGGGTACGCCCTATCAAAACGTCACGAACCCCCATATTCAAGAAGGCAACTTAATTGAAGCCCATGCTTGACTTGATTTAGTTGACGCCTGTCGTGAACGCGCCTGCGGAAACGCAATGAGCGCCCTGGGCACGTTCAGGCCAGATGTCAGTCAGACCAAGTTAAGCGTGGGCTTCAACTTAAGTTCCGCTTTTGAATACGGCGGTAAAACTGACGTGCGATATTGCTCCACAGAGCTACCAACGTGTGGTAAAACAGCGAAGCGCATATTTCAACAACGCTTTCTGTTACGTCACACGTTGACCCTGCCCACATCGCGCCGATTGCTGCGACTCAGCGACGGGCCGACCAACTTGTTGAAATCCAGCCGCAGAGAGCCCGCCAGTTCGGTTGCTCAGCGACGGCCGTCGCTGAGCAACCGAATTCGCTCTGAGTGAAAATCGCTCCATGTGAAACAACCGCGCGGCCAACGTGTTGGTTCGATTCGCAGCAGCCACCCAAGACAGACCTCCGTTCGTGGAGCGCTCTGTTTCCATGTGTGGTATCCTTGGACGCGTCGCCGCATGCGTCACCGATGGTGTCATCGGTGAACAGACGACGCTCGCTACTGCGGCGCCACCTCGCAGTGATCGCCGCCGCAGAACGCGTTTTGAGCAGCACTGCGCTTCTCACGCCTCTCGAGCCTCATGGTTTCGCAGAAACCTTCGCTTTGCTGCTCGCGCACCCTTCGATGCCGCTGTCTTCCAACCCCCACTGCGCTACGTGTTCGCTGTTTCATCCCTCGCTGTGCTTGTTCGCTCGGTTATGCCGACGCCCAACGCAGGAACGGGTGCCTGAGGGCTGCGGTCTAAAATGTTAAGTGGCTCGATGGGATCGCACTTGGTGTCCTTAGTTTCTGCCACGCACTTCCATTCGCACAGTTCCGGCGTTCAAGGGAGTCGGCTTTTATCTGCACACGACGTCGGGTTCAGTTGTCTCTCGAATGGAGTCGAGAAAATCACGCCTGAAAGTGCGGAACACAAGCCCCCATTCCGTGTACCGTTGTTGGACATAAAATATAAGCAGCAAACGTTCAAACGGCAAGACTTCCCACTGACGGCTTTCTTTTTTTCGCGCAAGTGGGGCGACTACATCATCCGACAACGTAATCTGGTCGTCGCTCTCTCCACAGGCGCTGACTCAGACAGAGGACAAGCGTGCTAAAAAGTGCGGCCACGTCAAAGTGGCAGAGCTGGTAAGCGGACACCGCGAGGATAAGCGGCCGCCCGACGCGCATCTCTTTCCCGCGGGGCATCGCTGACGGTGTCCAGACAGGCCGTCCGCTCGCCGCAGCAAGCGGGCTCGGCAGCAGTCGCGGAGGCATGAGCCATTTCTTTACGGGTGAACTCGAACAGATGAGGGGCTGGTCACGTGGTAACGATCAGGCGAAGCAGTTTTTCTCAAGATCTACGTGGATAAATAATAACCCTGACTTGTACAAGATAACTTATTCTTATTTCATTTATAAATACTGCAGCCACAATGTGCAGTTTAAGCCGGGTGGATTTATATTTGCTAGCTTTCTGAGAATGGATAGACAAAGCAAAAAATACGTGCACACTGAATACGTGTTTCGTGCATGCAGCACCATGTTTCACGCGGACTAAACACATATGCAAAATGCACTGATAAATCGTAAACACAACGTGCCATGTCAGAGACAAATCACTGCTCAAGGGTATGAGGCAAAAAGCTTTACGGATGATTGTAAGCCTGCTTCGATTAGTAAGTTTATTCCATTCGTGTTTATGATCTTAGAAAAAAAAAGAATACTTAACAGTTTTGAATAAACTTTAGTGTCATATAGAACAATCGAGCGCGTGGACCGTGCTCCGAGAAAGGCCATTCAGAGCTAGAAGAATTAGAATCCAATGTCAAGACGCGCAGAAGGCTGCAACGTCTGTGTTGCTGACGAGGGCGCTCATCACCGATTGTTTTGTTATACGCGATTTGAATCGTCATCACGACACTCCTCCAATGCCTTTTAACGGCTGCACGACTGCCACTGTGCGTTCTCTCGATACTTGATAGCTGAATTTTATAGCTGTCCACATTTACAATGAAAACAATTCTATGGTTTGGGGGACAAATGTTTTGGGGACAAATGGGGGCATGTGGTGACTGTTTGAACAGCAGGTGCTGTTTGCGCACGAACACGTTTTCGTCGCGTGTAACCTTTATATCACCCAATATCTTCCCATTCACCGCCCCCGCGTTGCTCAGCCAACCACAGGCATTTCGTAAAATACCTGCCTCTGTTTCTCTTTTCTCTCTGTATCTCGGTCAACGATAAAAACATCAGTAGGCTTTAGTGATTACTATGCCTCTGAATTCACTGCGCTAATTTCTCACAGCAGCAGCATCTCAAGGACAATGGCTTTGCGATACACTGACTAGTGTGACGTCACCTGTGTCCGCGGCCTCATTGCATGCGTATCGACCGGCCGTCACTTCGTTGTCTCCACCGTGGGGGCCATTACCCCCTGCTCGATCCGAAGCGGCTGTCCGACAGGGGCAACACCACTGCCATTGGGCAAACCTGCTTTTACTCTTGAATGAAGCCAGTCGACTTCCCATTCTCAACCTGTCAAAACGTGTATTACTTGCCTCCGTTAAACCCAGCTGCCAACAAGTGCTGGTCCAGGGCATTTACGTGTTCTTTTTCGAACACTAGCCATGGACGACGCTGCTCCAACTCTTGCTGACAGAGACGAAGCGAACATTACGTCTACTGTCATCGCCGCAGAGCTTCAGCTTCCTAGCTCTTCGCCCAAGGATCCTCGAATTTGGTTTATGCAAATAGACGCCCGTTTTTAACTACGGCGCATCACTTGAAAAGGTACCTGCACTTCATCGCCGCGCTGCCCTCCGACCTCCCCCTGCTATAGACGATTTGCTAGCGGGCACGCCTTCGACCACATCATACGACAACCTAGTGCGCACGGTCCTGCAGCGCCTCGAACGATCGCAACCGACTAGGCTCCAAGTGCTCCTCTCCGATGAACTCGGTGACCAAAAACCGTCACAATTCCTGCACCGGTTGCGTCAGTCACTGGGTTAGCGCGCTCCTCAAACTAGAGTAAACTTCCAATTTTGCTCGAGCTGTTCTTGCAGCGCCTCCCACAGTCCACACGCATTCCACTGGCGAGTTCCGACGAGAATAGTCTCGATCGGCTCGCTGCACCTGCTCACCGCATATGCGACTTCTCGTCGGCGGCACAGCTACCTATCGCCGCTGTGAGAGTATCCAAATCAGGAGACCGACTCTCGCGGCTTGAGGAAACAGTTGACCACTTTACCAGTGCACTGGAGAAGATGACGGCGGGTGGCAATATTGGCGACCAACTTCGATGCAAGCATACGCCTTCATAGTCTCCCAGCGCATCTAGAGACACCGCGGCAGTTGTGCAGGCACTACTGCCGCCTTCGCGAACAAGCAAATCGCTGCGCCCAGCCCTGTTCGTGGACGGGAAACTTACTGGCCAGTCCCTAACGGTGGCGTGCGACATCGGCCTTTGAGCAAGCCACCTATTCTTCGTAGTCGATCGCATCACCGGCACCCACCTCCTCGTTGATACTGGAGCCGAGCTGTCTATCATTCCCGCCACGGGCGCAGATTGCCAACGCGGCAAGTCCGCACCCACGCTCCACGAAGTGAACAGCACTGTCATCGCGTCGTATGGGCTACTGTCAATAACGCAAGACATCGGACTACGGCGCTTGCATAGATAAGTGTTTGCGATCGTCAACGCCAGCTTTACCATACCGGAAGAGGACTTCCTCCGTCATTTCAACCTAGATGTGAGTGTTCGCGATCGGCACCTAAAGGATAACGTCACATCTCTCGATGTACTTGGCCTGCAGTCCAACCTCACCTCATCTAGCCTCCATACGTTTTGGCCGGTTCTGAACGTACGACAAGATACTTTCCAAGTACCCGCAAGTTACGAATCCCAGGAACGATGCGCTGCCCGTGAAACACAAGGTCACGCATCATGTCACCACCACCGCCCCACTTGTCGCCTCGCGTCCACGGAGGCTCACTGGACGGAGGTTGTAAGTCACCCGTCGTTATTTCGAACACATGCTTCAGCTCGGCGTTATTTGTCCCTCCTCCACCAATTGGTATTCACCTCTCCATCTGGCTCCAAAGCACTACAGTGGCGACTGGCGGCCTTGTGGTGATTAGTTAGCTTTGAATGTCGTCACTGCTCCGGGTCCATATCCCCTCCCCCACGTACATCACTTCGGCGCTCGTCTCGAACGAACCAAAATATACAGCAAGATCGATTTGATGAGCGCGTATCACCAAACTTCTGTCGAACCCAGCGGCATTCCAAAGACAGCAATCACTACTCCATTTGCCCTATTCGAGTTTGTCCGTACGCCTTACGGTTTCAAGAATTCGGCGCAAACTTTTCAAAGGTTCATGGACAAGGTGACGCCGGACTCCCGTTAAGGAATAAATTATTGGGTCTCACGAGCCAAAACCATGATCTGATTATGAAGCATGCCGTAGCTGGGAACTCCGTAAATTTTGACAACTTGGGGTTCTTGAGCGCGCATCTAAATCCAAGCACACGGGAGTTTCCGCATTTCACCCCAATTGAAATGCGGCCGCCGTGGTTCGGATTCGATCCTGTCACCTCGTGCTTAGCAGCCCAATACCATAGCCACTAAGCAACCAAGGCGGGTGCGGACCCCTGTTCATTTTGGTCTACCTTGACGACATTCTCGTTGCAAGTCACACCGACGAAGACAGCTGACGCACTGTCGCGGATCGGCGCTGTGCCTGCTGGATCTCTGGATTTCCAAGCTATAGCCTCCTCCTGGCAAGACGGGCCTGAGCTGCGCGAATCGGGAGAAAAGGCTGGTGGCTCCAGGTTGCGGAGGGGCCGCTTCCCTATACAACATTGGTCACGTGCGACACATCGTGGGCAGCTCCTCGCCTGTTCGTGTCCCATCAGTTCCGGCGGCCAATTTTCGGAACACTGCCCGGGCTGAGGCATCCCGGCATCAGAGCGACACAGAGGCTTATCGCAGACCGCTTCGTCTGGCCAGGTATCAACAAAGATGCTCGAAGCTAGGCAAGAAACTGCCAAGCCAGTCAAGCCGTGAAAGTGACCCGGCACACGCTTTCAGCGGTGAAGCCGTTTTGACCACCGGAGAGCCGTTTCGATCACGTGCATTTAACCTGGTGGGCCTTTTCCGCCCTGCCAAGGTTTCAGGTACCTCCTCAAGTGTGTCGACTGGTACTCAGTGTGGCCCGAGGCGACACCTTTACCAGACATTACGGCTGAAACAGTGGCGGAAGCATTTGTTGCTACGTGGGTGTCTCGGTACGGTTGCCCTTTGAGCACAACTACTGACCGAGGCCGGCAACTTCAAAGCTCGCTTTTTCTGTCTTGGCGAGACTGCTCGGGACGCGCCTTCCTAACACCCAATCAAATCAAATCAGTTTATTCAAACATCCTGAGATGCTTAGGGGCACGGACAAAAAGCCATGGAAAGGCCATGCCCTCTACAGGTTCATGCCCCCTGCAAGGCATACAGTGCAAAGTGTGGCATGTTAAAATACACACAGTGAATTTGCAGGACGCGGGTGCTCACGGGCAGAAATGGGCACAAAAACAAAAACTAAGCTGTTGTATAAATAACGAAGGCAAATATCAGGCTGGGAAATATGAATGATCTGGTGTATCGGCTTACCACCACGGCTTACCACCCGCAGAGCAACCACTCACACACAAGGTCGAGCGTCTCCAGCAAAAACAGAATGAATCATTGACCACCACGCTCCACACACAGCCCTGTGTGGAAAGGATACCCATAGTGCTACTGGGGTTGCGAACGTTGATCGAAGATTACCTCGGAGTCAGTGCAGCCGAGATTCTCTAAGGCTAAGCAATCCGCGTTCCAGGCCAGTTTCAGGTCGCACAGCACCAAGGCTACCTTCCTGGCTCGAAGAGTTTCGACCAACATCCCCACGTATCGCCCACGGGCAGCCTGTGTTTAGTTTCGCGACAATGTACAAAACCACGCACATCTTTCTGCGACGCGACAGTGTCAAGCCACCATTGACTCATTCCTTTGTGGTAACACACTTCGCGCATATTTCTGCGCACCCTCCGTCTTCTTATCATCCGGCCCAGCATAACACAGCTGCACGCTGGAGTGCGTGGCCGATAAAGCATAGCCCCACCGCCGCGTCAACCGAGGTATACGTCACCGACAGTGGCTATAGAAACAGGCTACCTGGCTGAGAAGGACCGCCTTCTACCTTCCGCTACTGGGACGAACATAGCATTGGTATGCCCGTCCGCTGCTATCGTTAGTCGAATAAAGGGTCGTTACGTATTTATGTTGGTATTCGTCCTTCGGCAGACACGACATCCCACATCTGGTGACCCGGACGTGATGTGCGATGTCGTGTCTGCCGAAGGACGAATCCCAACATAAAAACGTAACGACTCTTTATACGACTAACGATGGAAACGGACGGGCATACCAACGCTACGTTCGTCCCAGTAGCGGAAGGTAGAAGGCGGTCGTTCTCAGCCAGGTAGCCTGTTTCTATAGCCACCGTCGGTCACGTATATCTCGGGTGGCGCGGCGGTGGCGCTATGCTTTATCGGCCTGCAAATTTATCGGCCACGCACTCCATCGTGCAGCTGTGTTATGCTGGGCCAGATGATAGGAAGACGGAGGGTGCGCAGAAATATGCGCGGAGTGTGTCGCCACACCTTTAAGCGCCCCTTTCGTGTGATTTCGCGTTCAGATAAAACCTTCAGGATTGACCTTCGCGGTAAAGAAGAAACGGTGTCAAGCGACCGCGTGTGCAGCCTACCTTGAAAATTAACTCTTCATTCCTGCCGTTATTCAAACCTAAGCCTCCGGCATTGTAGGGGTGAAGGCCTTGTAGGGAACGTCTGTCACTTCGTTGTCTCCACCGTGGGGGTCATTGCCCCCTGCTCCAACCAACGTGGCTGTCCGACAGGTGCACCATCACTGCCACTCGGCAAACTGCTTTTACTTTCGAATAAAGTCAGTCGACTGTCCATTCTCAACCTGTCGTAAGCTTCCGCTGCTCCCAAGAAACGATACGGCCTCCGTAATTCACCAACAGAGCCTCGGGTCCTCGAGTACGCGTGAAGCGGCACCGCGCACACAAGCTAGCAAGAGCGAATATTGAGTAGCAGCTCGCTAAAGGAATTGCAGCGGTGGTTGCCTCACTGAGGCGTCTTGCTTGCTACTTTAAAGGGACTGCAATACTCGCTACACAGTTGGGAGAGCTTCGCGTCGACAAGCATGTTACTGCGTGCCCGCCGGTACACCATTTCAACTACTTGAAGAGACGATGACAAATAAAGTTAGAGGCACAGGGCCACTTATCGATACAGTGGTTCCAACTGGTTCAAAAACCATGGGTACAATAGGATTCCAAGCATAAGTAAGGCATGATCTTGTTGTCTTGTAGTAGCAGTACCTCGCTCATACCTGCTGCCACGGCTGCCAACCATTGGTTCTTTTGTAAAGCAATCTCAAAGCCATAACAATATCACGCTGTAAAGATGGGGCTTTAAGAATAAAGCCACCGCGGTAGATTTTTTGTTTCAAATGTGCTGTCCAAAAAATGATCGTCCAGCACAGCTCGGTGTTGGAGTCAGTACACTGAAAAGCCTCCGTCTGATATCATTAAAAAATTAAATTATGGGGTTTTACGTGCCAAAACCACTTTCTCATTATCAGGCACGCCGTAGTGGAGGACTCCGGAAATTTCAACCACCTGGGGTTCTTTAACGTGCACCTAAATCTAAGCACACGGGTGTTTTCAAATTTCGCCCCCATCGAAATGCGGCCGCCGTGGCCGGGATTCGATCCCACGACCTCGTGCTGAGTAGCCTAACACAATAGCCACTGAGCAACCACGGCAGGTTCTGATATCATATAAGGAGCCTTCACGAGGCTATGATACTTGTGAACGCACAGCACCCGGTTGTGTACTCCTCACTTTGTCCTTTCATGGCGCTTTTGTTCTTCTTAAGGACGACGGGCTTGTGCTACCATCTGTGACTATTAATGCAATTTCTGTAAGACCACACGTCAGCGAACTCACCGCAATTTTTTTCTTTCCTTCCCCCTCTCTCTCTCGCTTTGGTATCTTTGTTCCCCCTTTCCCATTCCCCCGGTGTAGGGTAGCCAACGAGACGTTATTCTGGTTAACCTCCCTGCCTTTTACTTATCTCTTTCCCCCCTTCTTTCCTTGTCCTTTCATTGTTTGTGCGCGCTTGACCGTGAGCTGCTACGCGTAGCCAACTAGCCCAAAAGTCGGTGCTCTTGTACCTGTCGCTGGCCCACAGCCTACGCGCGCTCCTCTTTTTCTTTTGCCTCCCCTCTAGCAGCAGTGACGCTTAAGTGGTGTTGGATCTGGAGGACAATCCCAATTGCTGTCCCCCAGATTTTGGACCTTGCCGTTGGGTGCGGGAGTTGGCCGAGGTTGAGGAGGACTTTGAGATGAAAACTGGACGTTTATTTACATTCTTTACAGTGAGAGTACAAAGAAATTAACAGTCATACATTCATTACGGGCCGGCAGCAACTCGGACGCTGCGGCCCATGGCAAGAAGCTCGAAAGAGATCAATGAAGGAATGCTCTCTTGCTGCTCCCGGTTTCTGGTTTTGAACCCTTCGGTGTCTCGAAGTCACATCACGTTTGGCCAATCGGCGAGCCCGCTCAGGTGACGCCAGTTTCGGCCAATCGGCGAGCCCGCTCAGGTGTCGTCATTTTCGGCCAATGGTAGGCGCCCGTGTGATTGTGTCACACCCGGCGCAGAGGATCGCTCTTTGGGCTCCAATTGTCCGAGGGCTTACTTCTCTCTACAGTATTGCCTTGCTGGCTTGCCAGCGCCGTCACAACAGGCGGAAGGGGGCGACGTTTCAGTGCTGCAAAGCAGCTTTTCTCGGGACCTGCCTTACCTGGAACGGTGCCAGGCTCCCGCTACACTTTCGGGAAGAGTCAAGCAGTGAATAGCCGCACCTGCGGGGCACGAGGTGGGGGACGCCAACTCCTTTGCACGTGCCGCGCCTCGGGCACAGGGTAGACGTGCTTCTGCGCTCCTTAATTATCTGTGGCGCGATTCGATGTGGTCTGGTGAACTCGAAGGAGGCTCAGGAAAAGGTCCCGTATCTAACAGTGGTCTAGCGCTGCTCCTGGCAGCGGTCACCACAGCATCACTACAAGTTTACAAAGAATACCTAAGCTTTAGCTTTTGGCCTTTTTCGGACAAGCTCTGTGATTCTTTGGACAAGTGGGGAAGTTATTGGGCACTTGCCACCGAAAGCAAAGTACAGCATGCACGGTATCCCAGATAACGTTAGCCGAATTCTTCAATAAAATAAAAGATATTTAAAAATTAGGGTACGAGATACGATTTTAAGATTTGCGGTGTTGCGTCGTCAAAAGCCACACAATGCGGGTCTGGCAATTTTATCTTACGGTATCTTTTTTACTCATTCTTTTTTTTCGTGGGACATCTTGGATAAGTTTAGATAGGACACACGGTATACAGACCATTTCGGGGATAGAAAACTCACTCAAAAAGATTAGAATGCTAAACGCAAGCAAGCGTCAGAATCGAATCGTTTAGCAGCCATAACCCGAATAACCACATCAACTGGTCCAAATGGCCTTGTTTGCAAATTTTCAAGCCTCTCATTGACTTTCACAATGCATGTGTAGCACCAGTATTAAAACAGCCATGATGGAGGAAGACTGCAGAAGTCAAGCAAAATCATCCAATCAAGAAATGCTCCCGCATCGATGTCAAAGGTTAATTTACAGCACTCGTCTACACATGCTGAGCTTATTAGAGTACATCTGTGTCATGAAGGGAGCAACGAGGTAGCGAACACGCCAACGATATAACGAGCAGTTCGGAACGCTTACGTTGGCTATGACAGATAAATGTCATGCGGTGATAACGTCATCAGGTTCATTAATTGCATGCAAGCAACAAACGAGATCATAGAAAAGAACCTCGGTGTAACAACACACTGAAACAGACCTTTCGAGACGTACCTGGTTCCCCAACAATAATAGTCATCTGTCTCGCTTGCGTTTCCACTCTTAAAACTCTGTGCCCGCTACTTTGCTGTCAAGAACGTTCGGCCACGATGATACACGCATGCCATTCGTGACCTGAAAGTACCTGGCGCACACCATAAAGAACAAAAAAGACTGGCATGCAAGATAGATGATCATTTGCTTGGGGACTAGATAGGGTCCAAAGTGCGCGACCATTTCTAGAAGTGAACCTGGGCAGCTATGATGTAATCCGTGCCACACAATCGAAAATTCCCGCAAGAGATGAAATTGAATTTCTGGTGCGTATATTGAGAACTCCTGCACATATATATTTCCTGAGATACCTTATACAGACAAAAGCACACCCCGAATTCGCTTCATCAAAATAAGTTCCAGAGAATGATACAGAGAATCACTGCAACATCTTTGGCAGCTTAATAATAAAACGAAATGGCTTTTCAATTTATTCGTATTAGGGGTGTCAAAATATAAATGAGTGTTTGTGTGTGTGTGAAGCATGGGAAGCCGGTCACATAGTAAAGGTGGGGGGGTGGATGGGAGAGTTTAGAAAAGCGTGTATGTGTCTATATACATATAGTGCGGACAACGGTGGTATGCTGCGGACTGCCGTCCGTTGCACTTCGCTCCTCGAAGACGCAGGACCTGTGTCGAGTGAGCTCCTGAAAAACACTTGCAAATGTGGTGAATGCCGTTTACATCGTGGATCCGTGACCTCAAAGTGGTGCGACGTAATCTTCAGTCATTTCACTCGCATTTACCGCTGACTCGCTACTGAAGTGCTTTTTAAAGAAAGCGGTACTTGCACGTTATATATCAGAACTATTTAAAAAATGCTTTCCTTCTCATCTTGGTAGAGCACAATCAGCGAAACATACATCATAGGCGCCGTCCAAATTTACAGTGCATGCACACGGTGGAAATGTGAGAATCCATACAAGACTGGCAATTTCGAAGATGTGGTGGAGTCCTTTGCTACCCACTGTGCACAGTCGGCTTCGTTTACGTTTACTATTTCGCAGGAACTCACAGTGGTTATACCCGTTAACCGAGATGCCACGCCATTTCAGAAGTGGGTTCTGATAAAATCGATCCGTGAAGATGGATGGATAGATAAGAATTTATTGGATCTATTTAAATGTGGTTGGGCCCGTATACGTCCGGGAGCCTCCTGGCTGACATCTATAGGCAAGCATGGTCCGCCAGCCAGAGCTGGTCATCCGAGCAACTGGGCCAAAGAGCGGCCTGCCACGAGGAAAAGGACGGGTTGGGAATAGGCTCTACCGCCATGGGCCATCCGTGAAACTGCGCCTCTCAATGTACCACTTGGTTTTACCTCGTGTTCCTCATCAACAAGAACTCGTTCACGAAAGCGATGACGCGTGAGGCTTAATCGGGCGCAAATATCACCCTGCGCCCCACCTCTCAGGGCGAACACGTTCTATTCGGGGCACTGCGTCATCAACCAAACAGGATCGACAGGGGATGAGACCGCTGCCACGACGTGCCAGGTTGAACGACGTCGGCGTTACCGGCCTTGCTATAAACTCGCACATCCATCTCCCGAAGATTTTGTTTGTGGGGCTTTACGGCCTCATTATGACCAAAAAAATGTGTTGTAGCTGCACTGTAGATGATGTTAATGCACAGCGCACACAGTAGGCAGCTACGGATTTGGCGACACTTGTAAATGTACAGGATAAATGCCACGACAAACTGATTCGCAGGCTTGCATAAGCTTTTCCCTTTCTTGAGTACTACTTCAGAAATTAAAATTGTCGCGGTTAACTGCGTATTTGATGTCTAAACAAAAGTGTGCAATATCGCATGAATCTGAGAAAGTACCACAATACCCCACTTATTTCGTAATTCATGAAAACACTAGGGGGCTCTCCCGCACGTAGTTCTATCCTTTGCATTGAGAAATCCTGAGCTTAGCGCTCAGTCATTTGACGAATGAGTGCCAAACAATGAGGAATGATGCGAAACAGAACGACATCACACTACGGTGAGCACAGCACCGGTCATGCAGCAGCCATGAGAGTCAGTCGTCACGGTTTGGTGACCATATGTGTGCGATTGAAGCGAGCAGTTGAGAACGAAGAGACAGCGTACCTCGCTGGCGGTGATCTGCTAGGCAGCAGCCATGACAGAAATTTTGACAATACGAACGATACACATAGCACATACACCCCACGCCATGACATCTGTGAAAACACACTCACAGTAGCCAGCCGTTTCTGTTTTTTATGACAAATAAAAAAAAGCACAGATGTAGCCTACATCTTGAGACCTATGCGAAGCAAAGCTTTTGTAAAGCAGTTAACGAATCGCTATAAATTTGCCTATTTAATGTCCGCATCATTGCCACAAAGGAAGCTGTTGCACGCCCACCCACGCTACGCAATTCGACTCTCGCGGTGATCATCTCAAAGAGCCAGCTGGCCTGATGAATAGAACATCGGTCTGATGTGATGGGGTCATTACTGCACGCTAATAAGGTTGCTTACGACACGCCCACCGACGTACGCGTCGGTGAGTATAAACGATAGAGCTATAAGCGTTATATTAATAGTACAACCATTTGATACACACCGAATTATTTCACAAGTAGCTTCAAGGCGCCAGCGAGTGCACGCGCTCTTCAGAAGTGCCTTATTAAAAGAATATTACAGCACCTTACAGTGGCGCAGCCCCAACAATGAGTGTCGTTTAAAGCAACTTTCTGGTAACGTTGGTTTATAGCTACCTGCAGTAGCTGTCTTCTCTTTATTCCCACCCACCTGCAGATCACTTCCAGCTGCAGTTATCCGAAACACATTTGCAGCCCTGATATTTGCAACCATCCGGGTGTTGACAACCGAGCTCACCGCTACGCAGCCGCCGACATCGTCCTGCTGCCCGGCAACAAGCCATTTATTCGCGGGCTTCGTCCTCTCGCGGAAACGCCAAAGCTCCATCGACGGCATTTCGTTATCGCGCCTACCAACGGGCACGCGAAGAAGCCACTTGGGCGCCTGCATAACTCACAACCACGAAGTCGTCGGAGAGGCTGAGCTTTATTTTTCCGCCGGCTTTCTCTCCACTTGCCTTGTTTTCCTCTGCACTACCCCATCTTAGTGCGGGCGCGTTCATGTTTTCTCGATCAGAGCCAGACCACGCCTCAAGACATGCACAGTTTCCCCTCCCGCCACCACTCCCGGGCACCCTTGCGCGAGACGACGCCCAGACGCAGTGGAAAGGCGCAGTGGCCGGAAGTAAGACCGCCGAGGAGAGGAGCAGGCGCTGCGGCGACTGCACAAGGCGTGTTGTCCAATCATGGATTCTTACGAAAAACTGCAGCAAATTCTGGTGTTTCACACGCCAAAACCAAGATGCCATTATCAGGCACGCCACAGGGGGAGGTTTATTTTCGCCCACCTGGGTTCTTCGAAGTGCGTCTAAGCGTACACGAGCAGCGTTCCTGCATTTGGCCACCACTGCAACGCGGTCGGGACGGAATCCGCGACTGTGAGAGCAGCAGCGGCACGGCGCGTGTTCACGGTGCTACAGCGGCGGGTCGCCCTATGAAAGAACCTAGGCAGTTTTCGTCAGTGCATCGTCATCATAATCATCATCACACTCATCATCAACCTGTCCTAATTTCAGCATAAGCTATTGCTGAGGGGCATAGTCAACAGACTAATATCTGGATCGAATATTTTTTCACCGTACCGCCGTACCGCTCTTAGCACATTTTTGGTCAATAAATCGCAGCTAAAGATTTATCGTTAAAATATTAGGACGCATTGCACCCCTTTCTTCGGGCAGATGGATAAATACAAGCGGCGCCTCATGCGCAAAAGATGGCCTGCATAAATAACTGACCAATATGCGTGCCTCATACAGCTATAAAGAAAGAAAGATGGAAAACGGGCAAACATAATCATAACTATGCGTGGAAAGCTTTCGCAATGCGCATTCTCACAGAAGCACACATGTTAGAAAAAGAAATCAGATGCAGGACTAATGTGGAGCCAATGCACTAACACACTCATCAAAAAGAGCAGACTGGTGGACTAGTCAATACTGTTTAACCTAAGGTGTACAGCGCCAACAGGCACGCAGGACAAGTTAAAGCTTTTATAGTTACTGTGCTGGTCTGGATCCCCTCAGACATTGTGGGATCTAGTCATCATCAACACCAGTGTCGCCAAGGTAAGATTCTTTATTAAAAGCATCGGAAAACGATTTCTTCAAATGCCGTCCAATTCTCTCTGTCCAGTGTCAACTCCATCGACACATCATCGTTTCACCTGGTAGCTTCGTCAGCTAGTTGCCTTCTTGGCTTACAGTTGCTCGTCTCGTGATGTCCTCCCCCGTCTCCTTGACCGACCATTCATCAAGTGCGGCACCAGGGTCATGGTCATTCTCCTAGTGTCAATAATCTTGTCAGACTCCTTTTCATCTGCCGACCCTACGGCGTGGTGTTTTTTATTCGTGATCCTCATTTTGTTTTAGTTAATATTCAGGCGCATAGATAAATAAGCGCAAAATAGAATTAAAGACGTATCTTTTGAAGAAAGCCTTACAGCATATACTGGAACATAAACATGAACCTTCTGAGGCTTATCTTGTCCCCACACAATATTTGTCATGTATCTTGTCTGTCCTTTCCCAGTACTTTCCAGTTCTCAAGTGCATGCGTGTATTAGCTGTGAAGGATTGTGCTGACCGCAAGTGTGAAGCTTACAGTCCCCTATCTGCGCATATGATCTTCTAAGTTACCTTACCTCTGAACCAGTTCTCATCTATCTTTCGACAGAGTACGTTGATGTTGCCACTGCTTCCTTTGTCTGCTTTCACTGTTGGGTATTAAATTTAGGGGTGCGGGAATAGTGGATTTTAGGACTACATCGAATATGCGAATCGAATAGTGCCGGCATGGAAGTTATTAAATAGTTTTGGAATAACGGCCAAACAATGAATAACACTTTCAGGCAGTAATATAAAACATCCTTGTAATCATAGCAATGGTGGCTTCTGTCATAATCAAGTATGGTGCATTAAAAGAGCACATATAACATTACAATCATAAAGAAGTCATAAGATGAAGACGTCATACCATCAACACTGGATGAACGAGCTAAGTGTCCGTTTCGACAACGTTTCGATTTGTCTTTGTGAGGGCAACAACTGCTTTTCTTGACTATAGTGGCGTTCAAATAGCGAAATTTTTTAATCAGGTTGCATACAAACATTTCTGGAAAATGACCGACCACTAAACCGAATAGCGAATATTTCCAATTTCTAAAGAAAGCGATATATACAGTTTACGTGAAGTCTCGCAAAATGAGAACGTTTATTTACGTTATATTAAGCCTATAACGCCAATAACCACTGGATTTCAGGTCGCTTGATAAGCTTGTAAGTGAAAAACAAAGTATATGTGATTCTGTGTGCATGGAGCAGCGTGACAATGGCAGTCATGAAATGAAAGGCAGCACGCCACCACGTGTAAATAGTATGGGACTAGTTGAAAGCACGAAGTGCAATACTACACCGCCACACACCCTTTTTATGAAATCTTAACATGGTGAGATTAGCTACGTAATCACTTCGTTTGCGTAAATCGAGAAAGAAAATCTGTGTAGCGCCGACGTACAGACATATATAACGAGAGTGAACTGCAGTACAGGAGTGATCTCCAAGCATTCGCCGAGGAACTGGTTCATCGGGGCTACAAACGCGGCTCCGGTTTATTCGAATTATTGAAAGAAGAGTCTCCGCTTGTATCAGTCATCCTCCCCATAGCCTTCAACAAGCGCTGTTGTCTCTTACATTATTCGAACGAAATGAATATTCGATAACTTGGAACACTGAATTCCCTGAAAGAATATGAATCGCACAGACACTTGGATTCTCATTCAAAATTTCGAATATTCGCGCGGCCCCACTTGGCAGCTCCTAAATAAATGTATCAGCATAGGCAAGCAATTCCTTCGTGTGCAGGTGAATACCCATAGCAGTACGCCCCTAGCATAACGATGTTCAGAAAGTAGTGTTGAGAGACACACAGCATCGGCGTGCGAGCATAAGTAAATAAAGGTGTGTCGTCAGCGGTCCCAGTCACAAAGGGCAGACTTACTTTCCCACTTAGAAAAGTCGCTGTATATGATGCCACAGTTATAGTGTTACGAAGCTCTTCATAATAGATGACCATGCATGACACAGTGAAAAAGTGCTGGTATGGCAGGCCGTTTTGCTGAAGCTGCCATTGTACCACCCTTCGTGTCTGCCACTGCGTCTTTTGACGTACATATTCTGACTACGTTCCACCTGCGCCTCCTGTGGGTCATTTGGTGAATCTTTGGGAAGCGACACAGAAACGAGCTCACTCAATCGTCCTTACTGACGTCGCTAGGAATGGCACAAGCAATACCAGCTGCGACTGTCCTTGCTGCGTATCCCCGGCATCCAAAAGTCTCCAAGACTGATGGCGCTCACACTGGGGATTGAGTGTGGTCGCACGAGCGCGTGAGCAGCCACAACCGACGGTAACCTGACCAACGTAATTGTTTTGCCCGACAGGGAACGGCGCGAGTGTCATTTGAGTTAAAGGAAAAAGACCTGCAAGAACCACCAGCGAGATCTATCGGGAAAACGTGTGATTCGAAATGTCGTTGCGAATTATGGGTTGCCATTGTGAAGTCACACGTCTCCCGAAGGCTACATGCCTATGTACAAGACTCGTTGCCACTCTGGCGGAAGGCTGACGCTGCAAAGCCGGAGCCTGATAAGGTCGGGCCCGTCGTGAGAGGTATCGTCAATATGTTTTGTTGCACTGAATCCTTGCTTATGATCCGCTTGCGGTGACGTTGAGGAGAACCGTGGTCCTACTAACGATAATATTGTGCAGATTCTTAGCATCGTCACTGATATAATGTACGCGCAATCTGTCTTGGAAAACGAACTTCAAAACGCGCACTCAAATTTTTGACACATTGAAACAACACATGCTACACTAGGGCAGCGTCCTGAAAAAGTTGCAAAGCATGAAGCAGCGGTTGGTGCCATGCGCAGGGAGCCTACACAAAATTCTAAAACAACATTGACGACTACGAAACCAGGAGTAGGAGGAACAGCTTAGTCATTTACAGGTTGAAAGAAACAGACACTAAAAACGCGACTGCCTTGGAACAGCTGGTTTTTAATGGAGATATTAAAACACTTTTTTGGCATTGCGGTTAAATCAGCAGAACGAATACACTCGGTACCGAGAAAACCCGAATTCGCCCTCTGATGCCCAAATTTTACTCTACAGAAAAGATAACAGATCTGCATAATTTCATCTAGTTGGAACGAACACGCATATCCATATCTGAAGATTTTTTCACAACAGTTCATTAGGCACGCAGAAAACCATGGCAATCATGTGCGGTTAATCTGCGAACGGCGAAAAAGTGGCTCCAGTTTTTGACAAGGCGAAAGTTAATGGCGACATATATGTTTGGACCGAGAACGAAAATAGGCTGAAGGTAGAATTGATAGAAATGTGGCAGCAATAAGCCCTCCCAGTGCGTCACATAAACATTTGGCACCTTACACATGAACGTGTTTTAATGCAAGGAGCATTGTGAACAAAATAGACAAATTAGAGAATTGACTGCTATTGCACAGTCCTGACGTCACTGTGATAACAGAAACCTGGTTGAACGCTTCAATACATATTCTAAAGTCGTTCCTGCACCCCACGTTTTGCATCGCAGGGATCGCGATGGCGGCGGGAGCTGAGTAGCACTTGCAGTTAAGCGCAGTCTACTGTTTTACATAGAGCAAAATATCGCTGATCATGAAAGCACATGAGGTTTCATTAAAATATAATGACATTACTGTATTATTCGCTGGTACACATAGAAGGCCTGGTGCTCCAGAAGATTACCTTTATAAATTGCATGACTTCGTACATCACAGGACAGATAACCAAACAAACATTCTGCTAAGAGGCAATTTCAATCTTCCAGGCGTTTCCTCGGTACAACTAAGAGCATGCAATACAGAATTGAGAAATTGTCAATTGCCTCTTGAATTAATGTTTAGCTATTAACTGTTACAACTCGTTAACGCGCCAACACGCATTCAAGGCCGTTTCCTAAGCATTAGATCTTGCTTTTGTATCGCATTCATTAAATTGAAATCAGCTAATGGACGGCGTCTGAGACCATACAATGCTGCTATTAATGTTTCCTAGCCCAAAGCGGGGCAAAAAATCATACTGGCGCTCATCAACGTGTGACAGCAAACGATTATAAAGGCGGTAAGGATGAGAGCGTAACAAAACATTGTTGGGACATTGCTAGAAACATTTTCTACTGAACCATCATTCGTTAATGCTTTAGGCCTAAAAATAAAACATGGCATCCCTGCTGTGAGGCTAATTCTATTCCATCAAAAACTCAAAAGCTAGGCGCCAATCACCGTAGGTCTCACGCCCAGTTACGCATCGGAAAGAAAAAAGCTTCACGATATGCGCAGACAAAAAGGAAATCGCGCAGATGTTACTAATCGCCGAGGGCACTAAAAGATAAAGTAAGAAATACTAGGAACAAATTTTTCTCGAACACGTTAACTTCCTTTATGAAGAATACAGTAAATTTTCGCGGTACCTGTCCAGCACAAAAGAGTCTATCAGTAAAATGGAAATTTCAAGCACGATTATTGAAGATCCTCATATTATAGCAAATTTATTTAATGCTCAGTTTCATTCAGTGTTCACGCGTGCGCCCATCGCCTCCGTAGGAATGCACGACTCGGAGAAGCCAGAGATGGTTGACAACCGAATCGGACATTGCTCATCTGCTTCCACAGAACGACGGAAAAAAATCGCTTCTTCCCGACAACATTCCAAACGCGTCCTTAAAACGATACGCAGAACAGCTATCTTCATTTCTTCACAAATTTATCACGGTATCACTGGATTTAGCTAAATTAACTGCAGACTGGCTCTTGTAGGATTTGGAGTAGGGCTTAAAGGACGATCGCAGGAATTTGGGGCGACAGGACTAGGCGAGCAGGGTTTATTTACATTATTACATATGACTATGGGATACCTTTACACAGTCTAGCGTGACTCCCAAATGCAGCCCGCAAGACGAAGCATATAGCAAACGAGCACACAGCTCACGTGTACATTGACGAGCACAGCTGGTTATATCCACTTCGTGTTCCCTAGAACCCTAGGTGCGGCAAAACGTTCGACGGCATCGTAAACAAGCCGCCTCTCTGCGGGACGGTTTACAAACACACACGCAAACACAGGTCTTAGGGCCCCCTCCGCGGGCGGACGACCTTGGCAGCGCAGTCGTCGTGGTGTCCATTGCCCTGCGTCCCCATAGCCGGGTGGTCACGCCCGACCCCAGCCGGCGCCTCTAAATTCCAGAGCGGTCCTCGCACAGTGGCCTCCGCCGCGTTCCATTGTCTGGTGTCTCTAAAAGCGCATGGGGATGTTCCGCCAATTACCTCCCCTCGAGAACTCCCCTGAGCTGACCCTGGCAGTGTGGCTGCCGGTTGTCCGCAGTGCTATGAAGTAATTTCATGGTTGCTTAGCGCTGTCCTCGCTGGTTCTCTGAAGGGCGCCACCACTCCGTGTCGATCGACGCACCTGCAGCGGGCTGAAATAGCTTTGAGAGCAGCAGTACCCCTGCAAGGCGATCCTAACAGCTCCTCCATGGCCCGGAAAATCTTGCCTAGCCAGTGCTGGCAACCGCTGGGAACGAAGAGAATGGCTGGCGAGCAAGACGATGGTTTTGCTCTCTGCAACCCCTGCGCACTTGGAATGCCTTCAACCATCTCGCAACAACTGGCACAGAAGAGTCGATCCCGGCAACACAATACCACTCAGCGTGCAAACGCCCAGATATGCTGTTAATCCACCAGGCTTCTTAACAAAATTTCAATGCAAGCCACTCAACTGGGAGCCCCAAATTTCACCCGAAAATTTTGTGCTGCCAAAGCGAGCGTTCACGTTTTCCCTGAGTTTCACCAGATCTGACCGTCGTGCTGCATAAGAGCAAAGGTTTCCGCAGAACTAAACCGAAGGCTCTCAAATACCAATACCCAAACATAACTTAAGCAGCCTAAGTTCACGAACAGCCTGTTCTCACCCTATCGCAGTGGCGTACTTATCGCACTTACTTGTGCCACTGAACAGTCTGGCCAATTCCATAAGTACGTAATCACAAACGCGCGAGCTTTGTGGTCCCTATTCCGAACGCGTGCTTGCGTCTTACGCAAACGTTTCGACACACTGACTCACATTTGTTCCTTTAATCCACACACGACACGTTCCTTACACGAGCAATTAAACTTGCGGGGCTTACGCACTCCGCAGAACCCTTAAAATAATGCGTCTTTTAATAGCGACTTCCATGCACGCTAACTATAAAAGTCAGAATACGGCTGCCCTCTACACACACGAGCAACCCAGTCATAAACCTTCTGCTTCCCTCCGTCAGCACAAGGACACGCGCTAATAGAAATAAGAACGCTTCTCAGTGCAAATGATGCACTAACTGAAAATCTAAGGCCTTAACCTTAGAAAATTAAAAAAACGTATTAAAAATATGGTTAACTAATACACACACGCGTTACCCTAGGCCTCTCACCGGTAATCTTGACACTCAGGTTACTCAAACACGCACACACACACAAAAAGAAAGCTTGTCTACTTATTTATGAACACCTCGCGAAACTACATGTTCACATAAAACACCTCTTTCAAACCTCGGAGCTTCTCGAACTAAACATAAACAAAGCTCATACCTTATTTATTGAAAGAAATTAGTCTCATTTCGCGAAAATCTTCAAAATGCTCAAAAATAAAACAAAACAAGACCTTTCACTTTTACGGAAGCTCCCTTGGCCTCCCGTTCCAAACGCTTACGACTGACTCATACTTTTGAGCCGTACCCGAGGTGGTCATGGTTCGAAAGCTATTCTGGCTACCCAGGAACAACAAAAGGGCCGACACACTATTACCTCCTTCAACACGTTACAGTTTTGGGCCAATTTGGGTCGTGGCGCCACGCTTTCATTATGATCTCGACTGACCGCGTCACGACTCCGTACCACCTCGTCTCGTCTTGCCACCCTGCGCTCCTTCGCACTACATGCTGCACTCCGAAAAAGAACGGAACGATGAGGAACGCAACTGCCCCGTGCCCTTTGTCCGCGTCCGTCCAGAACATGCTTCTCGGTCTCTTCTTGACCGGTGGCTCAAACGTCTTTGATGCGCCAACATCGTCAACGACGACCGCACCTTTCTTTTCTTCGCGCCCTGCCTTTCTGCGCCTGTTGCCGACTTTGGACGCGCTACATTATTTACCGCTCTGTGATCTTTACGGCGATTCTTTCTGCGGCGCTTTCTCTTTGAACTTCCTTTCACGTCGCCTTCTCGTGCCTCGTGCTGGCCGGTATAGATTTCGTCGGCCCGGATCGGTCTCTTACTCACACAGTCTGAGTGATTCTTAAATAAATCACCCATCACTTGGCTACCTAGACTGGCGGAAAGCCGCACCGGTCCCTGAACAATCCAGTTGTCTTCCCTTGAGCTACGGAGCTCGCAATCCTGCGAACTGCCCTCAACTGCACCGTCCAGCTGGCACTTCACTTGGGCACGCAGACCTGGCTCGACATTAACCTCGACATGGGTGCTCGTGTCTGCTGGTTCAGCAGTAATCTGTACCTCGCTAACGACCTCGCTAACCTTACATGCGACGCACACGCGCGGTGGCTGTCCCAATTCATTCGCAGCTGGCGTAGTTGCATCTACAGTGCACTGTTGGCACAGCACCTCGCCGCTCTCACTACGGCCTTTAACGGCCGCTGCTTCTACTAAGGCATCGTTAGCAGCTAGCCCTTTCCGTTCACTTAGGAATGTGCTGCTAATCGCACAGGTACTGCTACTTCTCTCGGCTTTCGTCCAAAATCTGCTGTCGATTTCCTTCCACTTTCGCTGCGTCCAGCCTACAGATTTTTCAAGCCGCTGTTGACTGTGGTCAATTTCCTGCTCCAAACCTTGAATCTCTTCGTTCAATTCAGCAACGTACTGCCTCGTTACTTCTGTTAGGTCTTTTTCCTGCGAAATGCTTTTTAGTTCCTGCCTAGCTATTTCCTGTTCTTGCCTAAATTCTTCCTGTTCTTGCCTAATTGATTCCTGTTCCCGTTTTTTTGCTTAGAATTCGGTTACCAATTAGTTCGATGAATTTCAGATCATTGTTACTTTCTAGAATGGTCTTACGAATCTCTGATTCCTTCAAGTCCTTATTTACGTCTACCTCGATCTCTTCACACAACCACAACAAGTCAGCTATCGTCAAACACATTAGGACCATGGTCGCTACTTTAAGCTTTGGCTCTGCTGTCACACAATACTTGCTGCGATACCCAAAATACAAGTAAAAGATCCCCAGCGAATCAAATCCAAAAACACAGAGTAATTGAATACTTAAAAGGAAGAGGTCTGGAATTGAAGCCTGGTAAATCTTACAGCCAAAACCAAACGGTTACCCACTGAAGCAGCACCATATCACCAGTCCTACTCTGCCGTATTCAGTCAGTTGCAAGAGGTGGTCAATGCCAAGTCGCCTCCAACTTGATAAGGATACCGGTCGGTCACCATGTTCCGAAAGTCCGTGAGCTGCCGTTGCTGTCTCCGAGTCGTAGACCGATTTACGAGCCGTAGGCCGATCTCGCCGCTGCCATGCAGATGTAAGATTTGGCAGTCGTCGTTGTAGGAAGGACCTTGACTTTCGTCGGGACTTAGGCGACCATGGTTTATTTACATTATTTACATTTGAACATGCGATACCTTTACAGAGTCTAGCGTTACTACTAAATGGAGCCCGCAATACGAAGCATACAGCAAACGAGCACACAGCTCATGAGTACATTGACGAGTACAGAGCACGACGACGAGCACAGCTGGTTATATCCATTCGTGGTCCCTAGATCCCTAGGTGAGGCAAAACATTCGACGGCATCGTAAACAAGCCGCCTCTCTGCGGGACGGTTTACAAACACACACGCACACACAGGTTTCAGTGCCCCCTCCGCGGGCAGACGACCTTTGCAGCGCAGTCGTCGTGGTGTCCATTGTCCTGCGTCCCCGTAGCCAGGTGGTCACGCCCGAGCCCAGCCGGCGCCTGTAAATTCCAGAGCGGACCTCGCACAGTGGCCTCCGCCGCTGTCTATTGCCTGGTGTCTCGAAAAGCACATGGGGAGGTACCGCCAATTACCTCCCCTCGAGAACTCCCCTGAGCTGACCCCCGCCGCGTGGCTGCCGGTTTTCCGCAGTTCTCTAATGTAAGTTCATGGTAGGTTAGCGCTGTCCTCGCCGGTTCTCTGAAGGGCGCCACCACCCGGGATTGATGGACGCACCTGCAGCGGGCTGAAATAGCTTTGAGAGCAGTACCCCTGCAGGCCGATCCTAACACTCTGTGCTGAAGTCATACCCATTCATAAAAATGGTAATAAACTATTGTTTGACACATACAAAACTATATCTCTTATAATTTCTACGCGCAAATTAATGGAACACATTGTTAATAAAGCCGTTATAAGTTACTTGGAGGATAATGAGTTGTTATATTGCAGGCAGCATGGTTTTCGAAAAGGCCCTTCAACGGTTACGCAACATATTGAAATAAAGCATGACTTTGCCAGAATTATCAACTCAGGGCTACAAGCACACATCCTCTTTATAGATATTAGGAAGTATTTTGATCGCGTTGTACACCAAATAATAAATCAGAAGTTAAAAAGAAAGTATGGGGTTTTACATGCCAAGACCACTTTCTGATTATGAGGCACGCCGTAGTGGAGTTCTCCGGAAATTCCGACCATCACGGGTTTTTTAACGTGCACCTAAACCTCAGTACACGGGTGTTTTCGCATCTCGCCCCCATCGAAATGCGGCCGCCATGGCCGGGATTCGGTCCCGCGACCTCGTGCTCAGCAGCCCAACACCACAGCCACTGCGCAACCACGCGGGTATCAGAACATAAAGTATATTGGCAGTAAAATCGTGCGCACTATGTTTCAGTTCACTGTGTCGAATGTTCGCGGCTCCACGTCCTTGCTGGAGTGCCGCAGCGATCTGTTTTGGCGCTACCTTATTTCTTATGTATGTCAATAATATTTAATCTCGCGTCCGAACAGGTGTAACATCGAGGCTTTTTGCCAATCACTGTGTTACACAACGATGCGTTCTCTGGATGATTAATGAAAGGTTAAAACTTCACTCGATAATATTTTTTGGTGTAGGACTTGTAGAATGGAAATGCATGTTAACAAAACGATATCTGCAATTATAAACGCAAAGATATTCTCCTACAGTTTAATTACACTTCAATGGGCACGGATATAATAAAAATGAACAGTGCTAAATATTTAATGGTAACGTTCACAGGAAAATTAAAGTGGGACGTACACATAGAACGATTATGCTCAAAAGCAGTTACGCAAGGTGGTTTTCAATGAAGAAAACTAACTAGAACGCCATCTCATGTTAAATTAACGGCCTATAAGACACTCTTAAGCCCCATCGTTGAATATGCTCACATTACGTACAGCCCTTATTTAAAATGGCAAATTTATCAATTAGAAAAGTACATAACAGAGCATTAAGGTTCGTGTATTGAAATACTCAGGACGAAAACTGCGACGGCAATGCGTACTCGAGCAGGCATCCCCAGGTTGGCTACAGAGCGGAGCATACATTGTAGATTCCATTAAGTTTTTGTACTGTTTGTACCACAATCGTATATGATTATCGAAAGCACCTGTATCGATATTCGAGCCGAACTAATCATTAGAAATCCATTAGACCTTACATTTGAAAATGTAACACACACAAACATTTATTATTGTTTTTCGTCATGTGTCGAAGTGTGGCTGCCAAAGGACGTTGTAAATGCTAAGGCGAGTCTGTCAGATGTCTCTACTTCCAATTGTTTACAAAAAAGTTGTCTTTGTAGTTGTCCTACGAAGTGCTGCAAAACAATTGAGGAATCTGGTTTTTGATTATGTTAATTTCTTGTCTCATGTCGTGTCTTGTGACCTTAGGGCTAATTATATTGTGGACCACTTTCTTGCATCTTGTAACTCACTTCATGTATTTTTTCTGATATTTGTTTCCCTTGTACGTGTATGTATTCACTCATGACATTCCGAAACTTATTGCCTGTGTACTATTGTCGCTCCTATTTTAGCCTAAAATAGGCTTACATTATCTCGGAATAAAAGTATTAAACGCCTTCATTATACATTTATGCCATAACTGTAACACCTGTATTGACGTTATCACAGAGTGCGTGCTTTTGGAGCAGGCAACAGGCCGTCGCATCTATCAGCAATTTGCCCGGCTTCCCACAACATACAGCCACACAAACCGATATCAATTAATCGGTCGCAACCAAGCATACTTGGATTTATTCCTATCAGGACACACAGGTGGTAGTCCTTCCAACTAGCATCAAATATAGCCCACTACCGAATGCTATAGGCGAGAAAATATTCACCGCGAACGATCGCAGCCGAGCAGACAGAGTGCGTCGCCCTGGGCCGCGCCACTCCTCGGCTGCTTCACGTTCACAAAGCCGATGGTACGAAAGGTGTCGCATATTCAGTTACATGTTTGATCACGCAAAATGTGAAGTACTCGAAAAACTATTCACTTCGACAACAGCGAGTGTACTTAGCCAGGAACAATCACTAGAATAATATTTTGTTGGAAATCTAGGAAAATTTATATTGGCCCTTTATATTGAGTGCGTGCCAGGAGAAGATAACGTTGCCCGCATCTCGCTATAGCTTTGCAACATAATAAGCGAGAAATGGCTAGACGTGTCTGCGTTTCCTAACAAGTGAGCGTCAATGCGCAAGAGTGAAGCGCCTAGGAGGTGAGCACCAGAACCCTAACTGTTCACGTGGCCACGACGTTGCGGTGCCGCTTTAACACGTCCCCTGAAAAATTGATTTTCCTTTTTTGCTGCACTCGCAGATTTTGCCCTCACGGGTGGCATCTACTTCCCGCGTGGCAAGAGCTTTAGCGGCCTTTCTCTCCATCGCCTCCCCCCCCCCCCCCCCACACACGCACTTTCCGCGAGCCCCCAATGCAGATGACAGGCGGGCAGGAGACCGGAAGCGACGCGTGCCGCATCCGCTTACAGATGCCTGCTCAGTGACCGGGCCACTGATGTTCGCCTATTTCGCCAGCTCAGGCGCAACTCGAACCAGGACCACGCGTGCGCATTGGACCGGAAGCGCCCGCCGCCGAGTCGACAGCTTCACGCGTTGCTTGCGCAATCGTAGCTCCCGAGCCGAGCCTCGATGCCGCATATTCAACGGGCAACCTTATGTCCCGTCCAGCAAGCAAAAAAGCCTTGAAGATTCACGCACCTAAAAATGCGTGCTCCTCGAGCTCATTCTCGTCAAAAAGACTTGAATTCACTCCTCACAATTTTGTGGCGTGGGCCCACCAAAGAGTCAAACGATTAAAGGAATCTTGAGGGCCATCCTAAAGCTGTACGATATATCTGCGCCGTGTCTACAATTGTACGTACGTACTCTCGACCTCACTAGAGGAACGTCACCAGTATGCACCTAAAAGTTTACTCTAGTCTTGAAGACCTTACATATGAAACACGTGTCGCCGAAACATCCATGCACCAATTTACGCCCCCAACCATTCGTTCAATTATCACTTTTATCGCCAGCCACATTAGATTACAACGCTTTTCACAACCCCGTCATTCTAAGTTGACATTTAATCATGCATAAAGGCGTGCGTGCGAAAACGAACAACAGTAGAACAAAAAGAACAGGAATGCCGATACGTTTTGCTTATTTCATTTTTTCCGAAACCACCTGCCGCGGTAGCGCAACAGCTGTGGCCTTGCGCTGCTAAGCACGAGGTCGCGGGTTCTAATCCCTGCCGCATTGGCCGCATTTCGATTGGGGCGAAATGGAAAATGTACAAGAGTGCACGTTAAAGAAACCAAAGGTGTAAAGGTCAATCCGTGACCCTCTTATAGACCCACTGCTACTCTGACGCGTGAGATCCAATGAATGAATGAATCAGTCAGTCAGTCTTTTCCGGTGCAATGCGATCTTTCAAATGATATCAACCGTTTGTGCTGGAATTCCCGTTTCACTTTTGTCCGTGTTTGCACGTCTGCCTATCCGTAGCATGCTTGTGCACCAGCTTGCTGCTTCCTAGTCGTTGTAGGTTAGGTTTCTTTTTTGTTCTTGCATCGTGTAGTCATTATAGTGATCACTACGGGACCCCTCAAGTATACATGAGGCGCGTGATAGTGCCTAACGTCTGCCGAGGGCGTTCGTACTTTAGTGGAGTTCGTTCACTATTTGCCGAGTAAGTAGGCGGCCATCAGTCCTGGAATGCCCACCAGGAGCCGGTCAAGTGACTTCCAGTAAAACACGACCCCTGGGCGAAGGCGCGAGCAAGACTCGCAGCATTAGTCTCAATAAAATCTAAAATTTTCGTGCACTATGACATTGAGCGTCTAAGAAAAAGGGGGCGTGGAGAAACATTGTCAGGTTAGCTTTCAGATCATAAAGTGGTTGGTCGAACTCTATGAATGGTTGTTGATTTTCCTGCTTTGTTTTGGTTTATTTTTATTTATTTTTTGCTGTTATTTACTTTATGTAAAACTAAGAATGATCCACTCATCGCTCCTGCTCCATGTTCCTTAAAATCCATCGAGAAGAAAGTGACGTTTGGATGTAGTCAGAAACGGCCTAATGTAGTGATTCCTTCCGCTCAATTTTATGACTTACACTTCGCTCACGACAGGCCGATTGTAGTGATAACACAGGCAGCTCGGACAACTCACGAAGCGCGATGAGCCAGAGATCTGCAATAGTACGGTTACATGATCACTGTAAAGTGCATGCCCCGGTCTTAACGTGCGATGCGTGACCTCCTGACGACTTCGGTCTCTCCACTACCTCTAGCCGACGTTGACCTGCATTCCGCTTTAACTTGCGTGCAATGGGCTTACATTTGCAGCACCTAAATACAATTGCATCCTGCTGCGAGTTCGCCACAAGTATAGCACTTATCACGAACACAACACTCCTTTTTGCACGCATACGTGTCGGCATTTGTTCGCCAACCACAGTACGAAGGTAGAGCGGACAAAACAACGGCCCATTGGGAATCAATAAACCACACCTATTCGCATTTACACAGTCTCTTGAGCATGTTAAATAGAGTGGGGCTCAAGGCCTCGTGCTCATCGACCTGGTTCATACCCTTCCGCAATCCGTTAGTTTGTCGATATATACAAACGCTAACTGCATTTGATCATCAGGAGCGACGCGTCCATAGGTGCGTGCTAAACTCCAAAAAGCGACCAAACTAACATCAAGTTATTTTCGAGCACGAGGTCTGGAGGTGTCCTCCGAGAAGTGCTCGCTTTCACGCGCAAATCAATGAGACCGTACGATGTCAGAATTAATGGACAGCCGAATGCCCACGAGAAGACGCGCCGCTTTCTGGAAGTGATAACAGATAAAGACCTCTCCTGGAGTTTTCCTCCTCCTCCTCATCATCGTCATCATCATCATCAGCCTGGTTACGCCCACTGCAGGGCAAAGGCCTCTCCCATATTTCTCCAACAACCCCGGTCATGTACTAATTGTGGCCACGCCGTCCCTGCAAACTTCTTAATCTCATCCGCCCACCTAACTTTCTGCCGCCCCCTACTACGCTTCCCTTCCCTTGGGATCCAGTCCGTAACCCTTAATGACCATCGGTTATCTTCCCTCCTCATTACATGTCCTGCCCATGCCCATTTCTTTTTCTTGATTTCAACTAAGATGTCATTAACTCGCGTTTGTTCCCTGACCCAATCTGCTCTTTTCTTATCCCTTAACGTTACACCTATCATTCTTCTTTCCATAGCTCGCTGCGTCGTCCTCAATTTGAGTAGAACTCTTTTCGTAAGCCTCCAGGTTTCTGCCCCGTAGGTGAGTACTGGTAAGACACAGCTATTATATACTTTTCTCTTGAGGGATAATGGCAACCTGCTGTTCATGATCTCAGAATGCCTGCCAAACGCACCCCAGCCCATTCTTATTCTCCTAATTATTTCCGTCTCATGATCCGGATCCGCCGTCACTACCTGCCCCAAGTAGGGGTATTCCCTTACGACTTCCAGTGCCTCGCTGCCTATTGTAAATTGCTGTTCTCTTCCGAGACTGTTAAACATTACTTTAGTTTTCTGCTGATTAATTTTTAGACCCACTCTTCTGCTTTGCCTCTCCAGGTCAGTGAGCATGCATTGCAATTGGTCCCCTTAGTTACTAAGCAAGGCAATATCATCAGCGAATCGCAAGTTACTAAAGTACTCTCCATTAACTTTTATCCCCAATTCTTCCCAATCCAGGTCTCTGAATACCTCCTGTAAACATGCTGTGAATAGCATTGGAGAGATCGTATCTCCCTGCCTGACGCCTTTCTTTATTGGGATTTTGTTGCTTGCTTTATGGAGGACTACGGTGGCTGTGGAGCCGGTATAGATATCTTTCAGTATTTTTACATACGGCTCGTCTACACCCTGATTCCGTAATGCCTCCATGACTGCTGAGGTTTCGACAGAATCAAACGCTTTCTCGTAATCAATGAAAGCTTTATATAAGGGTTGGTTACATTCCGCACATTTCTCTATTACCTGATTGATAGTGTGAATATGATCTATTGTTGAGTAGCCTTTACGGCTACTCAACAGTAGATCATATTGTTGATCATGTTGTTGATCAATAGATTTTTACGGCTACTATTGTTGAGTAGCCGTAAAGGCTACTCAACAATAGAGTCCTCATGTCTCCTACCTAAAAAGGAAGCTAGTCCCAATAACCGATATCCTCAGATTTCTTGTCGGAAATTCATGGGGTGCGCCTGTGAGTCCCATGCTCCAACTGTATAACGCGCTGTTCCTGGGCCTCATACGCTACAGCTTCCCTGTACTGGGTGGGACCAGTAAGACCAACCTCCGTGCCCTCCAGTCTGTGCAAGCTCACGCTCTGCAAATTTGTCTTGGCGTTCCCAGGTCTACATGCACGGTAGCCACAATTGCCATCGCACGTGACCACCCATCGATCGTATATGCATGTCGACTCTCGGAGGTTGCACATCAGGCACTTCACCCGATTTCCATCGCCTCATCTCGCCTCCCTTACTGCCGCTCGATCTCGTTCAGCTTTTAGCAGGATTATTGCCGCCAACCGCGAAACTTTACCATCAAACATTTTCACGCCTGCAGCACGACCACCTCTACCGTTGTGGTACCTGCATCCACTACACGCCCTTCTTTTCATTCCCAGTATTAAAGAGGAAACGGAGATGTCATCTTTCGCTCAGAAACAAAGTGTGATTTCATTCCTACGTGATAACCACAAAGTACGCACCCACGTTTGCACGGACGGTTCTGTCTCCCCCAAAACGTTCAGCTGGAGCAGTGGTAATTCCCGCAAAATCTGTCTCCATCAAATTCAAGACGTCTCACTTTACATGATCGGGTGCTGCAGAACTCGCAGCTGTCCGTGCTGCTCTAGAGTTTATTGGTCACAAATCACGACATTCACGATCCATTTTTGTGACTCGAAGGCAGCTCTCCACTGTCTCATGTCCTCTTTCAACCACGGACCTAATGTGCACTTAGTCGCAGACATCCGACTACTCCACCATCACGCATTCAACAAGGGGCACAACATCCACCAGTGGATACTGGGTCACTGCGGAATTTCGGGAAATCACAGTGCGGATGACGCTGCCCAATCGGCCCACGATGGTGCCCATATGATACAAATGCCTCTGTCCAGAACAGATGCAGCCAGAAGTCTTCGCTCCCTCGTACGCGAGCTTACGCAGACTCTGGGGAACACCAGTGAATTCATGAACGGACGTCTTCACGTATTGGATCCACGGCTGCAGCTCCGTCTTCCAACAGGGTTACCACGAGTGGAAGGAAATTTTCTGTGCCGCCTGTGGCTCGGCGTTGCATTCACAAACGCCTATTCCTTCCGCATTGTAATGGCCGACAGCCCTACTTGCGACAGCTACGGCTGCGAGGAGACGATAGAGCACCCCCCTGTTACTGTCCCCATTACAATGTGCCAAGAAAAGAGCTCGTGACCGCGCTCGAAAAACTGGCCACTCGGCCCTTCACAGAAGAAAAAGTTCTAGGACACTGGTCCATACGGGTTTCCGCAGTCAAAGCCTTAAAGGGAAGCTGAAAGGTTTTCCAGGAAAAATGAGTGAACATCTGTACATAATAGTTTTCAACCCTTCGAATATCGTATCGAAATTGAGCGAAAGAAAGTGCAAATATATTTTATTTCGACGAAAAGTGCAGCAGCGGACACGTCCAGCTCGCGCGTCTCGTTTCCGCCTGTGATTGGTCGGTGCGCCTCGTGACGTCAACTCCAGCAACCGACCGCTGCCGCTACACATGAAGCGCGGTGCCAGGTAGTTTGGTGCTGTTTTTCTGAGACGGTAATGGAAAATTTAGAGAGACTGCGTTCTTCTGAGGAGTTCGGCGTTACTCCCTACATGTACGAGCCGATTGCGAAGATCCGGCCTCTCGAAGAAGCAAACGATGCTGGTACGAGCAGCGCTTTCGACGCGAACGAAAGCAATGTCTTGGGATCTCCTCGTGTTGGAAATGCTCTTTGGTGAGTATGTTTTTTGCAAAGCGATCTAGTGATGTCGCCGATCTTTCACCGATCTAGTGAGCTCGTTTCCGGTCGAACAACTGTAGTGTTGTGTTCCTGCATGCCTCCTCGTGGAACGTAAGCGGGGATGCGATCGTCGGCATTCGTGCGCTGTCCAAAACTGTCGGCAATCTACAAAGACAGTTTAAACGCGTGAAAAGCTTCCCTGTTCATCCAGTACGTGTAGTGACCTTCATCTGTTGACTACCACTCACGTTGACTACCACTCACGTTGATTACCACTCACGTTGACTACCACTCTACATACACGCAGACGCACCAACAAAGGAATGCAGGGTCGATCGAAGCAGATTACGATGGCACGCACGCAGAAACAAGCGCGGTCAGGCACGGTCGCGGACGCTGCGAAGGAACGAAACACTAGAGTTGACGTCACAATACCGCGGTTTCCGGTCTCCGCTCCGCTCGCTCACTTAACGGGGGGCGGAGCTACAGCGCAATTTTAACCGACGATTACGTCACTCCTAATTGAAAAAAAAAGCCCCCAAATTTTACCTACATGGTTTATAAGGTTCCCGCATCCATATATGAGCGTTTTATTGAATTCGACAGACTCTTCAGCTTCCCTTTAAAGGCCTTGCTGAAGTTTTCAAGGGCTGTGAATTTTGCGACCCCCTCTGAATGTTCTAGCGCGTAGCATCACGATACGGTGTGAATATTTCTCGTTTTTTTTTTCCTGATCTTTCTCCTTTTATTCTTTTTACCCCTTTCCCCAGCACAGGGTAGCCAACTGGTATGTACACTGGCTAACCTCCCTGTCCTTCCTTCCCTTTTCCCTCTTTCTCACTTGAGCATGTTACCCGAACAGAGTGGCATTTTCGGCATGTTGGCAATCGCTGGATCGAGAGAATAAATTGTTCGAAGTAGCGCCTGTGGTATACGTGTCTTTCTAGAGCGGCGAAAATTAATACAGTGACAACGATTATATTCCGTACTGTACATTGACTACGACTCGAGAACCGTTAACACAATTACACTTCTTTCAACTGTGCGCCATTGGTGGGACTGCCAAATGAGGACGTTCTCACCCGTATCAAATCGTTGGACATCGCTTACTGAGTGAAGCAGCGCACGAAGAAAAAACAACCACTGATTTATTAATGTTAACATATCAGCACGCACATATCGGTTCATTTAGTGCTGTAAGAGACGCAAGCTTTGCCTCTTTCTATATTTCTTTGTGCATGAGTATCTGATAAAATAAAAATGCATAAAAATAAACCTTTACAATCAAGCGACCTGCGTACGCAAGAATATTCTGGATCAGCCTCCCTTCGACACAGAGGCGTAAGAACAGTTGCGCATCCGCCGCAGTGGCACTCGACCTGCGTAAGCCTCGCCACCCTTTCCCCAACAGACAGCAACGCACTCCGACCACAACCGGCTCGCTCTTCTTGAGCCACTGGCGCATCCCAGTCTAAAACCCCTCAATAATTCTAAAGTACAGACAGGCTTTGATCCAGCCGACGACGCCAGCGATAGGCTGATCGGTGACATGTGACCTTGCTCCGCTCCTTTGCCGCCATGAAAGTTTCTGAGCGCCGCGTACAGAGGGCGTGTTTCGCCTGTTGCGCTATGCACATTGCTGCGATAGTTTCGTTGCGGGATGGCCGAAATGCCTTGTTGCTGTGCGGTTGGATGCCGAAACCGGACGGAGGACGGCAAGAAATTATTTTCAGGGTGTCTACCAACCGGGAAAACCGGGAAAACAGGGAATTCTCAGGGATTTGGAGTAGTCTGGAAAAAGTCAGGGAAAACTCAGGGAATTTGGGCCTCTATCAGGGAAAATTAGCGGCAATTTTATTGAAAGGGTCCAAAGTCGCGGTAATGCTGGCTCGAGTAGCAGACAGGAATCGTAATCAATCGTCTTTGACGCCCTGTCGTTGGCAGGAGGAGTTGCCAGTGTACAGTCAACGAGCGACTTTCCGGATTCCCGATAATTTGGACAGCTTCGCGGCGCCACCTCGTACCCCATAGTGTCAACGTATCAGAAAGTGTGAAATTTCCGACGCAAGAACTCTTTGCCGTCCGATTTTCCGGACGTTTTGCCGCGACCGCAGGTCGGAAACGGCATTAATCAAAGGCACCACCGCTGCCGTTTTGATTACTTCGCCGCCTCGAACCGGCACTCTCGCACGCAGATCCGCTGGCACCCGTTGCCACCACTGCGGCAACGCTAGGCCTAGCTGCTTCGACGTTCGCTATGAAGCTTCTTGCCATTGGGTGCCGACCTTTTTTTGAAAGAATTCGCTGCTGTCTGCAATGGCACGGACTCCACCTTTGTGGTCCTCGCAATTGGCTTAGAAACTTGGAAAACACGGTGCGTTGCATAATGCCGGTTCGTGAAAGTCAGCTTCGCCTCTGTAGAGAAATGTTACTCGGTAAAGCTTACGGAAAAGTATTGCAGTGAAGCATAACAAGCGTGGGAAGGAGCTATTGCCACGGAATACAGTATGTATATCTTAATTATACACGCGGGCACCCGGCATTTCCTGTCACAGTACGAGCACAGGTATGCCTAATATGTGTACCGACAGGCCTTCAGAGCGTTCTCGAACGTGCCTGTGGCGGTTTGAGCCCCTAAGGGCAGTAAATGATACGCATTTATTTTTTTCCAGCTGGCCGATTTTTCGGACGTTTTCGCGGCCCCTAGGGAGCTCGAAAAATCGGTCGTGGACTGTGCAACTGATCAATATGCTTCAAATGGTCCTTGGGGCGAACGAGTGTTGGAAGGCGGTCAAGAACAGAAGTGACCTACGCATTGAGGAATAAACGAGAAAGGAAGCGTGTTGCCGCCGTTTTGAAAGAGCTTGAGCTCAAAAAGTAAAGTTTTGGCTGAATCCGAGATGCACGTGTCCCTCATCCAAACCAAAATACACTCTTTGAAGCAGTGCAACACAACACTCGGGCGTCGTGCGCGGGTTGAGAGTATGTCAGGACTGTTGAGGTTGACTTACGAGCTGTTGAGAGAGAATCTCAATAGTGACAGAGTTCAGGCCTCATCCCACTCAGGTTGTTATCAGTTGATAGAAATAGTTCATATTAGAAAATATTTGCCTTTGTATGCATCTCCTTTTTATTCGTATTTGATAATGTCCGACCCTATTTGCAATTGTTTTCGAAGACACTTTATTTGCTGTGCATTTTACTAACCCCTGCCTTCTATTCTCTTATTGAATAACATAAACACTGCTCCTTAGTATTCAAATTGGATTAAGTTGCTTTTTTTTTCATGTGCTTACTAGAGAGTGACAGCATCAGGCGATATGGTATCAGCCCGTGTTGATATAAAACATAGTTCTGCATCACTCAGGGAAATTTGCAATGGCACTCAGGGAAAACCTGGAAAACTCAGGGAATTTGGAAATCTCAACTTGGTAGACACCCTGATTTTGCATCCCGCGCGGCGAACAGAACCGAACAAGAAGAAAAGTATGGCTACACAGAATTGGACGGAAGGACTTCGAACCGTTGGTAACTGCACGACTATGCGAGGTAAGTAACCTAGAACGATACGAAGGTGCGATAGAAAGTATACACGTGCGTGTGTTGAGCTGTGATAGTATTTCACTCGCGCGCATGAATGTTGATAGCCGGAGTTTGTGGAGAGTATTCATTTTAGCTCGTCATGACCCCGCTGAATAGCTCAGTATGACCTTGCATGCGAAGGGCCTGAATACCGTGTTGCTGTACGGGCGGGTGCCGAGATCAGACAAAGGGCAACAAGAAGTTATTTTGCATCCCGCGCGGCAAGCAGAACCAAACAAGAAGATAAGTTTGGTTGCATAAAATTGAACGCAAAGACTGAACCGTAGGTAAGTGCATGACTATGCGAGGAAAGCAAGGTAGAGCGATACAAAGGTGCCAGAGAAAGTGTACACGTGTGTGTGCAGAGCTGTGATGATATTTCATTCGCGCGCATGAGTATTGACGGCCGAAGTTTGTGGAGATTATTGATTTCAGTGCATTAGGAGCCTGTTGACTTAGCATACAATAGCAGGGCAGAAGCGCATTAACTCGCTGACAAATATCCGCATTGCGTTACGTGCGATAAAAATTCATAAATTTCATCAGCGAATTCTGCTTTTAGCCTTTCCTGTGTTTGTGCGCGCGTTGTTAACTGCGCTTTACAATATGCCTAAAAAGTAATTTCCAACTCTGCTGCAGGACCACTTAACGGAAGACCAGTTCAAGCCGATTACTCTCAATACTGGTGAAAAAAAGCTAAGGCCGTATGCAACGCCAAGCATCTTTCTGCATCGATCTGCGTCACAGCCACGAAAGCCGCCCTTTAAAAGAACTAGATTTTAGAGAAGGCACTACCGCTATGTTCATAGTGCTCATTAGAAGAAATGTTTTAGAGCGCAGCTCTTTGGCGTCCGTTCCTGGGTTCGGCCTCGTAACCAGCTCGCCGACGAATCTGCTGCTCCGCCGCCGCGCATGCGCGCTGTCGGCTCTCCGGGCGAGGGAGGATGATGGAAGGGAGGAGGAGAGACTGTGGAGGAGGGCTGGCTACACAAAGGGCTCTTTGGCGTCCGTTCCTGGGTTTCGCGTCGTCGTCGGCGTCGTCGTCGGCGTTGTCGTCGGCCTCGTAACCAGCTCGCCGACGAATCTGCTCCGCCGCCGCGCATGCGCGCTGTCGGCTCTCCGGGCGAGGGAGGATGATGGAAGGGAGGAGGAGAGACTGTGGAGGAGGGCTGGCTACACAAATGGCTCTTTGTCGTCCGTTCCTGGGTTTCGCGTCGTCGTCGGCGTCGTCGTCGGCGTTGTCGTCGGCCTCGTAACCAGCTCGCCGACGAATCTGCTCCGCCGCCGCGCATGCGCGCTGTCGGCTCTCCGGGCGAGGGAGGATGATGGAAGGGAGGAGGAGAGACTGTGGAGGAGGGCTGGCTACACAAATGGCTCTTTGGCGTCCGTTCCTGGGTTTCGCGTCGTCGTCGGCGTTATCGTCGGCCTCGTAACCAGCTCCGCCCCCCTTTCATCCCCCCAGCGCTAGCAGCGACCGACTGATGCCGCTTTCGTGAGTCCGCTACCGCACTCACGAAAGACGTCGTGCACTTCCTGCAACTCGCATTAACCGTCCATCGATCCACACCGATGTTAGTAGTGGGGGACTTTAATGTTGACATAAAGACAAACAGAAATTTCCTAACACTTATGCGGGAGAACATCCCGTTCCTCTCGCTCGTAACGCGTCCCACGGCTGTGACAACCTCGCGAGGCACTTGTATAGATCTCGTCTTTGAGAATCAAGCATTGGTGTGCCAAGTCGAACATATATCAGTCTATTTCTCCGACCACAAAGCTTCCTTCATGACTGTCAAGAACTGTTAGTGGAGTCTTTGTTAAAGGAATACGTGTGAAAAATAAAAAAAAAATTCTGTGATAGCGCATACATGTGTTGCTCGATTTCTTTGCCTCAATCTATCGAAAAGGTGAAACAGCTTATTTGCTGCGCTCAAATTTCGCATTAGGAAGTAACGTAATCGTCGGTAATTTTTTTAATGGGATTCAAAGCCTGCAAGCCAAATTGGATTAGGGCAATGAAGACCATGCTTCAGTTATCACTTGTCATGATGTTGATGTATCCTGCACAGATGCCCCCATTGTCAAGCAAAACATAACGATGGATGTCGTACCTGAGCCAGTGAACACTGACAATGGTAAGTTTCTCCCGTCGTTGAAATCTTTCCTCTCGACCTGCTTGTGCTTAGTGTCTTCATGCCCTTTGTGTGTTCACATGCACACGAGACATGTGGCACAGGCAGCACAGAGATAAGTTTTATGTATTGTACTTGTAAATATTTTTCTGTCCCCATGTATGGTTCCAACTTGCTTCCGTATGTTTCATGAAGATGTACATATATAGCTTATTCAAGCTCACAGGCAGAGATTTTATATGGGCCAAAGCGTGCAGCAGCCTATGTGTATGGTCTCTATGTGCGAGAATAATGCCTCTCTGCATTGCGGGTTGTCATGTTGCCATGTTTTCCACACAGATGTTCCCAACGTGCAATCAAGTTCGCAGATGGCTGTCACATTCCAGCCAGAAAATACAGAAGCTGGTGAGTTAAACCTTTTTGTTTCATTTTTTTAGTGCGTCAGCAGCCAGTGCTTCTTTTGTGTGCACCTGTGCAAGCTGACACAACCTTTCTACGGCAAGTTTCCATGCAATATATGGGTTGAGTGCCTTTTTTTGCAAATAGCAATGTATCTTAACAGCATTGATTTGCAGACAATTGGTGCAAAATGAAAACAAATGAACTGCATGCAGAAAGCAAGGGAGAAGAAACATTCATGAATGTTACATCTCCCTGTGTTTGTTCAAGATGTTCCTGTATTCAACCTGTCTTCTTTCAGCAGTCCATTTGCTATCAACAATGCATTTTTAAAAATGCTATTTACAACTAGCGGAGACATGGCGCTAACTGATGCAGAAAACACATACACGGAACAGCAAGCAGACTATTCTGTACACGTGTTTTCTGTATCACTTAGTGTCACATGTCCACTATAAAACACAAACTAGCCCCTGTGTTTGCCTTTTTAACATTTACAACTGCTTTGGACCAAATCTCGGTGCACTCTTACAGGCAAATTGATACAAGCAGCTCTACAGGAGAGGATAACACAGCTTGAAGCTAAACTTCAGGCAACACAACGGAAGCTTCGACTTGCTCAGAAGCAGCGGCTGCAGGCGCTAACTGCAAATAAGCGCCTTGTTTCAGGCCTGAACAGGTTCTTGAACGAAGACCAAGTTAAATGCCTGAAGATGACAACAATGAAGGGAACTAGATGGACGAAGAAGACCATTATAAAGGCGCTGAAAGTGAGGCTTTCCTGTGGAGCACGTGGCTATGACGCAGTCAAGGAGCTCGGAAAACCTTTAACAGCAGAACAGACCTCACATCGCCACTTGGAAGGGTACAAGTTTGCACCAGGTTTGCTGCAGGAGATCATGGAGTGCCTCGCACTAAAGGTAAGTACATAGGCAGATGCCCGAACCTATTGGCCTGTCTTGTTAACACAGCAGCGCTGTTTGCATCACCTAACTAAACCTTTCCTCCACACAGGTCAGCCTCACGTCACCTGAAGAGCGGCACGCCACTTTATTGCTCGATGAGATGCAGCTTTCACCAGGATTAGTATACAGCTCATCTTCAGGAACAGTGCTTGGAGCCCCAACTATACCACTGGCAGACACAGCACTGCCACCTGACTGTTTGGCCACCCATGGACTGGTATTTATGCTCGGTGGCATAACAACCCGCTGGAAGCAGACAGTTGCTTAGCACTTAACTGGGAACTCATTCCATGCCAAAACAGTTTAGGATATAATCATTATCATCATAAAAGCATGTGAGGCAATTTCTCTGAAAGTAGATGTCATAGTGACAGACATGGGAGGGGGGAACCAAGCCATCTGGAAATTGTTTCGTATAGTTGTAGGCAAGCACAGCAAACCTAAAACCTGTTGTCCCCACCCATGTGATGCATCCAGGCAGCTTTTTTTGATGGCTGACGTTCCTCATCTCCTTAAGAACTTGAGGAGTCACTTAACCAGGGGCCAGAAGATAAATCTGTCCGAAGAAGCGGTGCAAAAAAAGAACCTGCCAGGAAATGAAGTATCCATCGAGCCCATCAAGAAGCTGGTTGAGATCGACAACAATGCAGAGTTAAAGCTAGCGCCGCATCTGAAGCCTTCTTCAATTGACCCCAGTCATTATGACAAAATGGAGGTGGGGCCTGCCTTCAGCCTTATCAACAGTGACACTGCTGCTGCATTACGCTTCTTTGTACATAATGGAACATTAGATAAATCAGGCTTAACAACTGCATGGTTTCTGCAGATGATGTTTCGATGGTTCCGACTCATGACTTCAAGAACAATAAAACTTGCTTTGAGATATTTTGATGGTGTTGAGTACGGAAAGGCCCTTCATTTTCTTTAAGAAACAATAACACTTTTTGGTCAAATTTCCATTAGTGATGGAAAAAGAGCGTCTGGAAGCCACTGCAGACTGGTGTCATACTAGCGACACCAGTCGCTAGTATGACATGGTTTGTTGACATGGCATGGTAGTATGACATGTTGCTACTGCGCCTGCAGTAGCAACATGTGTTGCTACTGCAGGCGCTGTTTCTTGAAAAGCAACTTCAAGTTCCTGCTCCTGAGCAGGCTTGGCCAAGATGCCCTAGAGAATCTTTTCTTGACACTAAGGTGCAAGAACCCTGTGCCCCGTGTACTTGAATTCAAGTGTTCACTTCGTGCTGCAACGATGGCACAGTTTCTGCGGCCAAGTAAGGAAGGTAGCTACACCGAAGAGGACTGCTTTCTCTTAACTGACATGGCCGACAACAAATCAGATAAAAGCAAAATGTACATTTTTCGCCCATCTGACCTCCTTGATATTGAACTTTTACAACATGAATCCTTGGAGTACCTTGCTGGTTATGTTGTCGCGCAAGCGAAGAAGGCAAACTCCTGCCAAGCCTGCACTGAAGCAATCACAAGCTCAGCTCAGCGCAACAAGCTCACAATGCTGAAGCGCTACAACAAAGAGAAGCCGGCACTAGCATTTCCATCGCCAGCTGTCTTGCAGTTATTAGAGACTGCAGAAAGTTACGTGCGCTTAAATGAGGATGGCCGGATTACAAACAGGGTGTCTGCATCTAAGCTTCAGAGCACCATTCAAAGTGCACTGCGCTTAGGTAACTGCTTTCCTACATGCCACTGCATTTCAGACACACTCCCTGCCACATTTTTAAGAACTAGAATCTCAATTATCCTGGAAAAGAAAAACCATCTCCTTCTGACAAAAATGCAAAGCTCACAGAAATGTGGCAGCCGAAGCATTGGAATGCTTGTTGCTGCAAATAGCATTAGGTAATCCACCCCCCCCCCCTGCCCCTGATTCTTCACTATAGCTGGAATGATTGGTAGAAAGTCTGAGGTGTAAAATATATGGCCTTTTCTGTAATGCTGTAACCGTCTGGCTGTTCTTTGTTTTTGCATTGTAATACTTCTCTTAATCACCCTTACTGTGCTGTGTCAGTATCATTTCGTAGTTTTTTGTTCACTTGGAAGCATGTCCTAATCATATTTTCTGCATTGCATATGTGAATAAATATATTCCTAAGTGCCTGCATTACCCTGCTTTTAAAGACAAATACTGCATAGCCACTGCTATTGGCCATCAAAAAATAAAGTACAATACAACATATAAAAGTACAGTACATACAGCTATGAGCTGGTTCCTTCAAGTTTCCCTTACACTCAAAGATGTTTCAGTAATCGGCGATGCCATTTTACCGATGAAAAACACGCAACTGCAAATTACCATAAGAAATACGTCAGAAGCGATACACGGATTGCCAGCAAAACAAAATGCAGTAATGGCTAGGCCAATTCCCTGTAAAGGTCCCTCTAATTCTCAAGGGGCTTTGGCGGTGCACGGAAGTGGAAAGGCAAGTCGAAAAGGTATAAGCACAACAATCCCCGTGATGATTCAACTTTACTTGGCGACGTCGCACGGTTCACAAGAACAGTCAACCGCACTCACACACGCACACACACTACGCTCGATGTTGGCGTGCCGCGAGATTAGATCGCGCTGGCAGCCCGAACACGATCGACGAGACTCGCTGACACAATCCATGCCGCCGCTTTAGAATGTCACGGCTGTTGCACTGGCTCGTAACACTGAACCATAAAGCACAACAGTCGCCGAGTAATCGGTACACGACAGACACACTCAACGGCAAGAAGAATGTTGGCGCACTCGTTTCCACTCACACACAGGATGTTGCTTAGTCGCCGTGAGGATCGCACGTTTCAGCGACGTTATGTCGAATGTTTTTCGGTCCAAGCGACTGTCAGCCTTCTTTTTTAGACGCATTCTTCGTTCAAAGTAACCGCTATGTGTACGCAGCACACCTACAAGCAAAAGAAGTCGCATAGCAAACAGAACTAAGCGCAAGCAATCACCAAGGCTCGCGCGGATAGACACGAAACACATACGAAACACGTCTCGCGTTGTCTTCGGCTCCGACTCCGTGTTGTTCCCCGTCAAGTACTTTGAATATTTTATGAAACGGAAGTAAATCAGCACTTCACGCTCTTCCTAATTATATGCAGATAATTTATGCTGTGAAAATGTAATTTAATACGAGCGCAAACGAACGAAATGTAAACATGCGGAATCGAGGCGATCTAGCGCTCATTCCGCTCTCTTGAGCGTTCTTCTTTCAGAGCTCATTCGAATTTAAAGGACTAGCTTTAGCAGTTCGGGCCCTTCTTTCGTTTTTGAGCACAGTCAGGCGCCAGTAGGTTTTACTTCCGCGCATGTGCAGATATTTTTTCACCTCATGAATGCCGGAGCGCTGCGGTTTAACTGGGCTACAGGAATTTCATAGGTGGCGCGCGCGGCAGATGTCGCTACCTTTAAAATTATAGAGGGACCTTATCCCAGTCTAGAGTCACTGGAAAAAATTTCAGAGTACCGCAAAGTCGGGATTTGATTGGCAACACTGAGCAGCCACCGCCATATACCTTCCAAGCCGACTGCGTAGCGGGAAGGCCGCAGTGTTGCAAGAGCTTGATATTCGGTGACACATCGGGTTGAGTGTTTACTGAAGTACAAATACCTTGTGCCTGGAGATGGTTGCTAATAACGAAAATAAAATGTCATTTTGTGCGAAGTAATGCAACCGGTGGTTGTTTTGTACGCCGATCGTGTTTGCTGCTGGAACTGTGCTACGACTGTGGGCAGCAGCTTAGCGCTGATATCGGGAGCTTATGCACGCGTTTTTTTTTCCCCTTCCGTGGAGCGAGCTACGAAGGAAACATTTTGTCACTTCGAGCCGGAATGAGGCAAGCTTGTGCTTTCGGGCGTGAACATCGTGGACCGCCGTCAGCTTCTATTGAATATCTCCAAGCAGAACGAAACTAACACCTGACAGTGTCGCAGGCACGTACGTTCATTGTATAATTTCACAAGCTAAACCGGATACATTTAATTTAGTTTGTAAATGGATACCGCGCGTTCTCGATTCTGCCGGGCGACTTCGTCCGCCGTATACGCACGACACACTGCGACTGCCGTATGCGCACCGGTGTTTGGCCGTGATCGTAAGACGATCTGTACACAGCAGGCGTAAATAACAACTTCGATTACCAGTTTGCGCACTAAATCTTGTGGAAGGCCAATATGAGACATTTGCATGATTACAGCAGCGTATATGTACTTCTGTGCACTGGTAATAAGCGAGAGTTTGCTACATTGCGATTTATGAAGGCGGCTGTCTAGTGCGTTCATGAGCGGCTACTCTTCTCAACTTATTTATGACTGTTTTCTTAGACTGCCAAGATTTGCTGCCTGTGTAACAAAAAAAGGCAGGAACGCCCGCTGGTGACGCAGCCCCTTTTTTTTAGGCTATATGGGCGATGTATAAAATTGTTCTGCTTTTAGAATGGTTTATGTAACCTGCATAGTGACAGAGTGAAACTAAAGCTACTGGCTGTTTTGTTGTTTTGTATTTCTTGTTATGCATCCAGCACAACATCACTTGGGTATGCACCGTAGCATTTCAACATAAAACATAATATGTTTGCTGACTTCAGTTCATTGCATGTGCTCGGCTTACAAGCTCAAAATTTGAAGCATGTGTTGTGAATATCACCTGGCCATTGGTTTCAAGCTCGAAATGCATATGTATAAATGAGCAAAGGATAAGTGGAAAACAGGAAGTATCATGGACCTCGTATTGACCATGTTTTTATTGATTGCGATCGCCACGATCTGCGAAAGACAAGACTTAGTGCCATATGGATCGAGTGACTCGAGGCGAGAGCGCGCTCACGTGCACGGAGAAATCATGCGAGTACCTGATGCACGTGAGGCAGCGAAATTCTCGCGCGACAAGTGTGCCTTCGCGTGCCACGAGCACGGAATAACCGCGTGTGTTGAGCAACAAACGCGTACACTTGTACCTGCGTCAAGCGTGCAAGACGCGAACGATCCCTGCAATGAACTGCTATTTTCGTAGCATCGCTAACACCGCGTGCACTTCGCTTAAATATCTTCTAAAACAGTGCCGAAAAGCACAAGCAAGGTGTACGTATACCTCGCACACGCGGGTGTTTTTTGTAGGCATGAAGTTCTCCCGCCCGATTCTGTGTAACCACGCAGAACGACGCTCTCGGTCATTTTTCTCGGTCGGAATCGAGTGAAAAGTCTTTCCAGACTCGGTTCGGTTGCTGCATCCGAAGACGCAGTTGCCAGGCATGATTTCCTTGCAGTCAAACGCGAGCACGACAATCGGAACACACACACAAAAAAAACGTAGGGAACCTGCGCTGCCTGCGCTCTAACTCAGCCGGCCTGCCCGGCGCTTGGAAGGTATATGGCACTCCAAAGTCACGTGGTACGGTTGGGCCAATGAACGCGTCGGCGGCGCGGGGAAAACGAATGCGGTACTCTGAATTTTTTTCCAATCCCAGTCGTCCTTGGTGCGGCCTCTGGTGGCCGAACGAAATAGGCCGCGACGTGGTCGATCAACCGAGGGCGATAAACCCACTCGCACCGCAGCAGGGCCTGCCTCGCAGGTCGAACGAACGGCCAAGTGAGGCGGCCACAATCGAACGCCGGCCACTGGACCGGCCACGACGGCGCTCGACAAGTAAGCGAGCTGCGGCGTAATCCTCGTGCTTGAGAGACCCGTTTCTGGCGTGAGCCGGGATATAGCGCGAGTGTTTCTAGGCTTAAAAAGAGAGCGAACAGCACTCTGGCTCTTTCGCCCTTTTTTGTAGTCGGAGGTCGCTCGTCCGAGTTTCAATCAAAGGCGCCGGCGCAAAGAACGCTCGCGTTGCAGGGCGCATTCATGGAAGAACGGCAACTGTCATTTCTTCTGGAGATGCACCTACACTATACATATATGTGCTGATTAAGGCATGTTGTCCACATAATTACCTATGAGAAGTTACGCCGAAATGAGTCTGCAGCCACCAAAAAACTTCCGCTCCAATGTCCTACAAAGTACAACTAAAATGACAGATAATTTGCCGACAAAAAGCGTGTTTACAAGTTAGCCATACGTAGAAGACGCGCTTTTATATGATTTAATGCGAGGCTGTATATGGCTACGTTCCTGAAAAAATTGCGTGCGTCTATCGAGCGGTGCAGATCGAGAATTTCTTCCCATAATTGTACCAATACCGTAGATAGTGAAACACCGGGTCGACCCGCGGCGGAGGTGAAGCAGGCTTTAAGCACTCCGCCAACTTCCGAAAGTGTTTATTATTAAGACGAAAGCCTTAAATCTCTATGTTTCAAGGTCATGTTGTGAAGTACCGAAAAGATCACATGACCCAAGGAATGCCAGAAGCGAACCAAAGCATGACCAGCGCGTAGAAGAGATGATTGATTATCGAGTCATGATAGCGATCTCATTAAGGTGCAGTGGGGAGGATTAAGGCGCATTCGGGTGGACTAAGGTGGATTAGCGGGAAATAAGGTAAATTATGGAGGATTAAGGTGTATTATGGCGGATTAAAGTACATTAGGGTGAATTAAGGTAGATTTTCATGACTTGTGGTGCCTTAAGATCGATTAGTGTGCATTAAGGTCGATTAGGGAGGACTGAGGGTGAGTAAGGTGTACTACGGTGGATTAGAGTGGATTGCGGTGGATTAAAGTGATTTCAAGTAGGCTTTACGAGGCTTTCGTCTCCGCGTGTCATAGGCGATGGCTAAGGACACTTGGGTATTAGATCCAAATACCACCTGTATCATATATTAAGCTTATAAGGAAAGATACTACACTCTGACCCACATCGGCCATGCCTACGTTCGCACCGCACTCTCTTTGTCGGCGTTCCCAAGCGCTTGCCTATCTCCTTTTATTTCCTTCCCTCTCCCGTGGTGACGTTCCCGTAATCGTGCTGCCTGCCAGGACCGCGAGGCGGAAATAAACGCAAGCGTTCATGTGGCCCCGATCCCGCAAACTTGGAACGTTTCACCTGAGCAACGGCCAGGTTTCAGAGGGAGTTTGTAGGGAAGCAATTTTGTGTGGCCTGTGTTGTGTGTGACCGCTTGTGGTTTTCGAGTGACTTCACAACCACCACTCCACTGCGGGACGTCGACCCACGCACGATCGTTTTGGCTACTGTGAAGCAGTGTGTGCGCTCGAAGTGCGGTGAGGTGCGTGAGTAATCTACGTGCCGGTATTCGTTAGTAGAAGGTGTCGTGCAACGTTTTGCAATAATACATGGTTGTGTATAGACCCCGGTGGCTCATCATCTTCCAAGGCGCAACATCGAGGAGGAGCGACTAGTCGCGCCTCGCCTCCCATTTATGTGCATACGGCGTTTGACGCACGGCAATGGACAGTTCGCCATTAAGGGGACCACATACACTGATTCGATGGTCATTCACTTTTGCAGAGTGGAACGGCACTGATATTTTTTATAAAAGAAATGCTTTCCATCTTTTAAGCACCGACAATTTTATGTTCTGAGTCTTACACGGCAAAATTGATTTGTACATTTGTGATTACCTGCAGATGAAGTGCTTTTTTTGAAAATCGGCGGGCTCTTTTTTGCCACACACCTGACGTACGGTAATCTATTTGAACTTTTTGTCTTTCTTTAGTGGCAACCGGAAGCATTCAGGATACATGTTTGTAAACAGTACGATGGCCTATATAAGTTGCTGCCAGGTCAGGCGCGCTTAATTAAAGTGCATCTCGGTGTGATTACCTTACCGCCCACTGGCGTAACGTCACCAGCATAACTGGTGACATGCGATCTTTAAATGACGCTCGCCCGTAAATGAAAAACTTGGTCATTCATGTATTAACCACCCCCGCCCCCTTAAATTGTAGGAGAAATTTTTTTCAGAACTGAATGCATTTTGTCAAACGTAGGCTTGAAATGTGGCAGCAAACTAGCTATAAACGCAGTAATGGAAATTTTGTGACAGGAACCTGGTTGATTAGGTCGTCGTTTAGCCCTGTGTTTGGCGTTACAGCACCTCTTGTTTACTATAATATCGCTGGAAAGGCTGCATCGAACTAAGTGTTGTTCGCATTCGTTTTCTTCGATTATGCTTGTCTATAAAGTATGCTTATATAGCAGGCACATTTTATGAGTCTCCCTACGACAAACATTGACGCAAGCTATTCTCAGATTCAATAATTTTTATTCCTTGGCTCCATCCTAAACATACCTTAATAAAAACTAAATCACATTACTGAACTTGGGCCGCTTTGTGTGCCCGAACCGTGAACGTATCCTCAAACAAGCCGTAGTGGGATACTCTATTTTTGCCATCATTCACCTTCCCACTTTATCACTCGCCTTCCCAAGCGCAAAGTATCGGGATAGAGTGCAGATGTTCGGGCCTACTTAGCTGCCTTTCTGTAATAAGCTCTACCGCTACTAGGTGGCGTCCGAAGCTCCGCTCCAATAACGCTTGCCTCTGAGTAACAGAAATTGATCGCGAAGGCTATGCTTTTGCTGAAGTAATCGCGGAGCCAGAAACACGTCTTCGCCGCGGCGTTGCAGACGTCTGTTGACCATACAGCATCCGTTGATGAGCCTGGCACGAAAAAAAGAAAAGGACGGAAACCTCGTCATGGAGCAACAGCGACTCACCCGGTCCAGCTTGCTGCTCTGCGGGAGCGGGTCGAGCGCCTCCTCGGAAGACGGCGGCACAGCAGTGGTGGGCAACAGCGGCGGCAACGTCGTCACAGCGGTTGTCACAGGCTCCTCCTCGTTGATCACTGTGGCAGCGAGGTCAGTGGTGGTCGCCGGAGACACGGTGAATCCACGCGGTCCACCCAGGGGAACGGCCAGGTCGTCGTGGGCCGGCGCGGCCACGTGCGCGTCCTCCGAGACGTCCTACACGCGATTGGACGAAGAAACGCTCAAGCCACAACGCTCGCACTAACTTCGCCTCGGCCACACGATTCAGGCACGCCGCACAAAGGCTCGCGTCATTTGTTTGGTCAAAGGGAAAGGGCTCAAAGGAGGGAGTGAGACACATTCCTAGGGGTGAGCAGCACAACCCGGACGAACGACAAAAGATGTAAACGATAGGGGCGCAGTTCAGTTGCCAACCCGACCGGCTTGCTGCGTTAATTCAGTGACACGTGGTTGAATTCAACTCCACGTGCAACGTTAAGTAGAGTTTTACCATCATCGCCGCCTCATCTGCGCTCATACACGTGCCAATTCTGCATGTGGCGACACTTGACCAAAAAAGCGAGCAAGGCATAGCTCCGTGCCGTAAGCATTCGCAACGGACACGGTCACAGCAACGACACTAGTGGCCGCGGCGTACCCATTGAGAAGCACAATATTTCAGCCTACAAACAGTGCAAAATTATAAGGTCAGATCAAATCTTCCTTTGCCATTTGGGAACTGGTACGGGTACCTTGCTCATAATGCAGCGGATAAAATGTAGTCAGTCGCACGTGACGTAGTGACCGGAGACACATTTCAGCAATGCAGTGATACCAGCCGTGCGGTTGACCGTTCTAGGTGTCGCCTGTGTTAAAAGTGACGCGCGCCTAAGTCTCGTTGTCACGTCCCTGTTATCTATAAGCGTCTGCAAGTCGTGTTCTCTAAGTCTTAATGTCAAGTTGACGGTTTCGCCAATGTAATAGAAGACGCGGTCCTTGCAAGGTATTCTGCAAATTACTTGAGAGTTTTTGTCGCCTGCTCCGAAGTCCTTTGCATCAGAAATTTTGTTACGGAGTTTCTTGGGCGTTGGGTGTGCAATGTTCAAATCAAATTTTGTAAAACGCGGGGCAATGTTTCACCTATGCATGACACGTCATCGGTGATTTTGGCGCCGTTACTATAGTAGACCTCTATTTCTTTACGGCTTAAAGTCTACTACACGCTTTTCGATCTAGTATGGTGACGAGAGCAATGGGCTAACTGCACACAATACATTCGAGGCTACGGAGACAACTCAGCGCCCGTGCTTACAGCGTCCGATTTGTTCACTGCCGCTCAAAGAAACGGCGACCGTGTTCAGATGCAAATTTCTCCTGCTATTGCTCGACGGTTGCATGACACGACTTCCTCAGTACTGTGAAAGATATCAACTGGTTCAAATGCGCGGAGAGAAAGACCACAAAAAGCAGGACGACCCACAGAGAGAAAACTACCAACATCTCGAGCAACGGGCTCTTTCTTACGTGCTCCCCGGGAGCCGTGCGGTATACCAGACCATGTTCCTGCGGGTGGGCAGCACAACCCGGACGAATTGTGTTCTTCCTTTCGTCCTTCGTCCGGGTTGCGCTGCCCACCCACAGGAACATGTTCAATCACCAACTCGCCCAGCTTGCCGTGTTAATACCAGACCAGCTTAAGCGCGCAAATGCACGATGCATTTGAACCATACACAGAGAAACTTCAGAAATTCGAAAACACGTGCCTATGGCGGACCAAGTCACAGAAGGATTGTGGCAACTTCAGCTTAGACATCTGCGAAACAGTGTGAAAAAGGATCACCAGACACCCACTTGCAAGGTTAACGCTGACGATAAAATGCACCTTCCTGAAAGAATCCCGAAAGTTCTTGCACATGGACCGAAATTCGCCGTAGAAATCAAAAGGACCCGGCCAGGACAGCTTTCCCTAGTTCGTCAAGTCTCCCGGCTAGCACTGGAGGAGGAAGCCGGCAGAGTAATCTCCGAAGGCGTCCACACTCTAAAACACTGCAAGCCTCAACGTTCAAGGGCATAGAGTTTCATATTACTATAACAAGAAGGAAATCTAGCGCTGCGAACTATCATGGGAATGATGGGAAGTAAAGACTATGAATTGGCATTCTGTTGACTGGCGAACCAGACTAGAGGTATTTTTTAGCAGTTTTGGTTTCGCTCCAATCCTAATTGCTATAACCCGCAGTGGGACGGCGCGACCCAAAGCTCTGTGCCTTTGTTTTGTTGCTCGAAGTGGCCATAGCGCACATGGGTCAGCGGCTGGGCCGATGTTTGTGTCGCGGTGTGGTGTCGAAGTCCTGACGAGAAAGCGACGGCATCGTAAACGTTGACAGAACGTGCTTTGACCATTTTGACCTTAGTTTATTAAGTATGTTAGGTTGGCGCTGCAGCGTTACGTGCTTAATCAAATGTCAGAAGAGCAAAATGAAGGCACTACTGATACAAGTCATAGAAAGTTGTACTTCCAGTGGTTTAACAGTCAAATTTGGTGGGGGCTTCACCCCGCTTTGCTCATTTATGGGCTCATTGAGATGTGTGTTTTAGGACTTTGAGAACACAAACTTACTTGTGGTAGAAAAGGTTGCTGCTTCCTGGCTGTAGTCTGCTGTCTAAAAATGGTTAAGTGCGAAGCCACGACACGACCGCTGTTGGCAAACGCTTCAGAAGCGGTACGTCAATATAAAATATAATGAAGCATACTTGTAGGAGACCACAAGTGTCCTAGCTAGCACTGCAGCAGATGTGCTTAAAAGTACTTGAAGACGTTCAGCAATCGTGACAGCCTACATCGGGAACGGAATTGCAGAAGAATGCATACCCTGGTGTGCCCTGGTGGCAAACCGTGCTTCAATCTCAAAGTCATACAAAGCGTATGTAATGTGTTCTCCATTATATAAGATGCTGCAGAAAGAAAATTAGATTTTATGCGATATTTGAGTATAGCTTCGTTTACTGCGCCGCAAGCAAACGCCGCTAGTTAACGATCAAAGTCAATCCGAAGCCTGTACTTCCCATCATTCCCATGTAGGTTGACGCAACGCTCAGGAGAGCCCCCGTAGACACGAGCGCCACATTTCCCTCTAGGATATTTACCTAGAAACTCTATGTTCAAGGGTGTCCGTACGTCGCGCAGCTTCGTATTTAGTACATAATTCATTGTGTGTAGTAGTCGCCGATAAGGAGGGTGATTTTGCACTCATGACTCATGGGTCTTGTTGCTGTGAGGCTAACGAAGCCATCTCAGGCATGTTTAGGCAACATAAAAGCGTCTCGTTAGCTACAGTCGAACCAAAAGCTATTGAAATGTGCAAAACATGAATCTGAATAAGCTTGTGAAAGCACTGAGAAGAATAGCGGGAAGTCTTGAGAGGTATTTTTTAGCGCGATGACACACAAAAGTAACGTCCCCTTCAGGGGGATTGTGTCTGAGAAAGGGACCTGGCAGAAGGAAATAACCGCTTACCAGCTAAAAACGCTAAATCTTCTCGACATTGATGACCCCTTCTTTCTGAAGAGTTCAGACGAAGTTTTAGAATTTGTTAAAGTGCACTTTGACAAGTGGTTGAACGCATTCTGACAAGTGGTTGAACGTATTCTCCGCTAACATAAAAGACCTTTATTGCTTTATTCCTCAATCTGACCTGTTAACCTGCGTTGAATAAAGCGTTGACGGATTTGGTGGTGTGTGGTTTTGCAGTGAAGCCGCAACTTCTGTTCAGAGTTCTTTAGCATTACTCAAGCAATATCTGACCTCCACATTTGTCCAGTGGAATAATGTTTAGTTTCTACAGAAGCAAGGCGTATGTATCGGTTCTTGTGTAGCACCCGTCCTCAGCAACCTGTATATTGCAACAGCAGATAGAGTCCTGGCAGAGAGATTCAAGGGAACCTCAGTTCATAGAGAATTCCGATATGTTGATGATTTCCTTTTATTTCTTGACTGCACTTCTCAATATTTTCAAAAAAGAGTGTGAAGGTGTTTTTTTTTTGGGGGGGGGAGAGTTTTACGTGCCAAAACCACTTTCTGATTATGAGGCACGCCGTAGTGGAGGACTCCAGAAATTTTGACCACCTGGGGTTCTTTAACGTGCGCCTAAATCTAAGCACACGGGTGTTTTCGCATTTCGCCCCCATCGAAATGCGGCCGCCGTGGCCGGGATTCGATCCCGCGACCTCGTGCTCAGCAGCCCAACACCATAGCCACTGAGCAACCACGGCGGGTAGTGTGAAGGTGTCACAAGCATAATTTGTTAATGTTAGTCCCCTTGATGTAACCTTCGAAATGCCAATAAATAGGAGCATCCACTTTCTCGATGTACAATTTGTTTTGTCTGACGATCACATCTGCTGGTGTTACCAACCTAGAGCTAATAAGCTTTCTTTTATCGAATAGTTCTGCTCATTCGAAGCTTATTAAAAGGGGCATAGCGAAAATGTATTTCAACAATGCACTAGAGAAGTTGTGCCCTCATTCAATTTCTACCAGTTTTCAACAACAAGTAGTGCGGTTGAGTGAGGCTGGTTTTCCAAATAATGGTGTCAATTGCTGGAGCGATGCTCAGAGCAACGGAATCTGGAGGGGCTCGTTCCTCGACGTCAGCCAGCGCAGGGTCTTGTAAGAAGAAAAGCTTCGCCGTAATTCCTTACATCCACCGGTTATCGCATAACCTGAAGAAGACAGGACAACGTGGGAAGGTTGACGTCGTATTCATTGCCCAAAAAAACACGCTCATCAGCTTGTGTGCAAAAACAAGACCATATAGTAAAGTAAAGGACACGTGCGAAAAGCAGCACAGAAAATGTTACGTAGAACGTGCGTCATTTACCAAATTCCATTGCCCTGTGGAAGGAGTTATATAGGACAAACCAGAAAATGCATTAATGATAGGCTTAGAGAGCACTCCAGTAAACAAGCCTTCGCCGGATGGCTTCCTCGCAATTCATTGGCATAAGTGCGGATGCGTCCCGCGATTCGAAGATATTATCGGGAGAAGCAAATGCGAATTCACTCGTCTCATCATTGAAAGTGCTCGCGTTGAAGAGTTTGGCAATGCTTGTGTTAGCCAGTCGTCCTTGTCACTGTAAAGAAAGCAGTTGGAATTCCTGCGCATGCGCTTAACATGATAGCTTTTGGCAAGTCTGCAATTGAGTTGTACTATCATTTCTTCTGTTATCTTGTCAGTAGACACGTGCTTAAAAGCGAGAAAAATCTGAGGGCATAAAGGTGGCATCCATCCCGTAACAAACATTGTTGTTGGAAGTTAGCGCCTGTGTGTGTCTGCTTTCTCTTCTGCGTCCTCGTGCTTTTTTTTTTGCGCTACAAGAAAGAACTTCAATATGTTAGAACAACAAGGTCAAATATGTGCGCTGATGGATACCAAAGGAGATTCATTTTCCTAGAGCACAATTTTAAAAGCTCGCACAAAGTCGCCATGCATGCTCAAATGTCTGTCTCCTAAGTTCCTTACAGGAAAGGTTCATAAATAGGGTGCTTTGCACTGAAGACCTAATCTCAAAATATTTGCAGCCTCAATGATTTTTCTTGTAACCTTGTCATACATGAACCTTAGAATTCGATGACCGCACTGAAACATCAAAAGGATTTATTATGAATAGCGAGCCACACATCACGTCCATTTCTGACATTGTGTTCTGTATCATTAAGGCACCTGCCTGTCGGCCATGTATACCGTCTACAACAAGAGAAGGGGATTCCACAAACTACACTGCTGGGAACGAAAGTGATTATGTATTTCTTTTCACACTCGGCCCAAAAAGTTTACGAGGTGCTGGAAAAAATTGTCTTGGGAGGCAATCATTTGCGCATGCGTGGTGGTTTTGTGCGAGCGCTTAAAAGTTTGCTCTGGAAAAATAAACCTCTGTTGCCAGTTTGCGCGCCGGGTGTTTCTCGTCCTTCTTTCTTGCAGTCCTTCCCACCGGCACTATGCAACCCTATGGTCATGAACCAAGAAGCCCAGATTTTCGCTCTCCTGTAAAAACTATGTTCTTTCAAATACACATGTTCCATAAGGAGGAACGCTGCGCTAGTGCCTGTACTACTCTACCTGCACATCCAAACTAGATGCAGTAGACCTTGGTGAATACAACATTAACAAAGGAAAACATGGAAATGTACATTTGTTTAGAACTAATCAGAATATGACTGCATGGCAGGCGTTTCGAGAGCTTGAGTGGGGACACTCCTTGGTCAGTTATTCAGTCGCAAAAAAAATGAGTTTACCAATTATTTATTTACCCATTTCGATGAATTATTTTGTCATGCCGCATATCGAGCTGATTAGAGTTAAGATTGATAAGCATCGACGACGTAGAGTTAATTGAGCATCGCATGGCACAGCACGCCGAATACGGATAGGCACACGCGATTTTCAAGCAATCACACGAGCGGACTTATGAAGGCAGTACTCTGTACATCTTTACATGTATCGATGAGTGTATTTACTTCGTATTTTATAAGAAACTGCCCGCAACTGATTCAAATATCCCTCGAGAACGCATGAAGCACAGCCGGCCGGTGAGCGCTATATCTCGGCTCGTAAGGACTGTGTTTGAGGCTGAAAGCCTTCGCTTTACCGGCTGAACTTGTGCTCGAGTTGTATGCGGAAAACGTGCGCACCAATCTGCTGTTTTCTTTTATTGCGTAAGCATTCGGACTGTCACAGTGGAAAGAAGTGCATGTGTGTGAAGTGGTGGAAGCGGGTCACGTGGTAGAGGAACGTGTCGTAGTATATATATATATATATACGGGTTGTCTTAACTATGATGAACCACGATTGGACGATTGCGTAGCGCCTATTGGGCAACACAAAGCTGTATCGGGAGTTTTTCATGTCGCTTACAATTTTACCTTTGACACTTTTGATCTAATTATAATGTTTGAGAAGTCGATTAACTCATTTAAAATAATTATGTAATTAGGTGGAGAGCAAATATAATCGGAGTATCTCCAAGCGACGCAAACAACATTAGCTTGGTTCTGTCCAGCTAGGTGGCATTTCCATATTTTTTCATCTTCGTGCATGATAGTTGGGACACCCTGTATAGTCAATCATAACTAGATTTCTTATGACATCACTAATAAAAATCGAGCCCCTCGGCTTCCTTTCCTCAAGGTAATGTATATATACGTATAGCTTTTGTAGCTGTGATCCGAGGCACGGTGCTGGCCGTAGGAGGACGGTGCACGCACCCGCGAGATTGTTAACCGGAGCTGTACTAGTTCAGTACTTGAAGAGGCTAAGTACGAACATCGAACCCTCAGGCTGTTCAACATCAGTTCTCCACTGAATACTAACCTTCGAAACTATTACCAAAGATTTCCTTTAGGCCGTTCCAAGCGTCCGCAGTGCACGAGTCGTTATCCTGTCGGGTACCGTTTTCGAAAGTTCCTAAGGAAGGATGGAAGCCATAGAGGAGCATAGGGCATTCACCTTTCACGCCAGCGGTCGTCGAACCTGAGACAACCCACGATGAATCGGCTTCTACTATGCACTGTAGCCACCTGTGCCAGAGTTGCAGGTGTGCTGGTTAACTGCTCTCTCCTTAATGAATTACGCAATGAAATTTAAACCGCCGCATATATATATTCACTGCAACAGTGAAACGTCTTGAGGCACATCACCCCTTTAATGAAGCGAATAGCGTTCTAAAAGCATTTGACTATTCGCTTACACTGCAACCACATGCCCGTATTTTAATGATACGCACATTTATTCAAGCAGCCTCTCTAGCCCCCCTCGCGACAGGTGACATTCCAGACACGCATTACAGTACACAAGCTAACAACTTTGAGGCCCGCCCTTCCATACGTGTGAGAATGCAGTGGATCGGGGGGGGGGGGGGGGGAATGAAGCGGCCCGCGCCACGTCCCGTGTAAATCACCCTCCCCTGTGGTGGTCGGATCCACGTGCCGAATTACTTGCTCTAGCGCGTTACGACCGGCGCGCAAAATTAGACGAAATGTGCACCAGCCGCAGAGTTCGTCCTAATCCGCCCCACTCCATAACGCGACTCGATGCGGCCCTATTGAGGCGTGGGCAAACACACTCTCTACTGACCCCCCGCCCCATTCAGACAAGGACCGGTCTCCCGCCTGCGTGGCGTTCGGTGGCTTCCCGGACAACGCCCACATTATATGGCATTGTGCGGGTGGTAATGCAGCCTTGCGCGGGAGCCTCAGTCAAATACCTACTACACGAAGGCCTGCGACCATGGAGGAGCGGCTGGCAGACTCTTCACCAGACATCACGAAGGCACTGCTAGAACACCTTAACGTACTTGGCCTGTCTGACGAATACGCCTCGCTCATTTGAATGGACCCGGACCGGAGTTTGATTCTCTTCAGCCATGTGCTTTTTTTTTTTCCGGCGCAAGCAACGAGAAAGAATGACCTGTTGGTCGTCGGCTGGCTCCTCCTGCGGCACGCACTGCGGCGGCGAGGCGCTCCACTCGCCGGACGGCAGGCACTCGGCGGCCGGTTCGCCGACCATGGCGTGTCCGCTGTCGCAGCGGTAGGCGACGCGCGAGCCCACGCCCAGGCTGTGGGCCACCAGCGTGCCGCTCGCGGGCTCTGCGGGCTCCGGGCAAGCGGCCGGCCGAGCCGCGTACTCCATGTACACTACGGCGTCGTCGGCGGGCCGTGCGCTCGTCAGCAGCAACACGATAAGCCGGTTCGACACGCTCGTCACATTCAGCGGCGGCGGCTTCAGCTGCACGCCGCTCATGTTGGCCAGCGGCGTCGACTCGTCGCCGTCGAACAGGTACAGCTGCGGCCCGTCGCCACCCGTGGCACCTGGCAGGCGCAGCTGCGTGAAGGTCGCCCACACCTGCGACGACAGGTGGTGAGGTTCACGCGCTCGGCTCCTAGCGCCACGTGGAAAGTTAGAGAAGTGTATGCGTGATAGTGAATTCCTTGAGGTTGAGACAGTTATATGGGGCTCGCTTGCAGGGCGTGTTGTTTCTTTGCGATCACATAAATCATCGGGGCCGCCCATCAGAAAGCACCAAGTAAATCATGCAGGAGTCGCAGACAAGTGTCCAAAGATGACTACAAAAGAATTATTTTCTGCGAGTAGCAGACGTCCGTGCAGTGATGGCACTGAACTTCTAGTGAACGTGCACAAAGACTGGAGCCAATGCCGTTACAGACACAGAGGAGGTGAAACGCAAAGTCGCTACGCCACGCCACATGCTGTTCACTGATGCTCGAGCACAACATATAGCAGGGGCCATAAGAAGACACAACGGACCGCAAAAACGAATATCATCGGGCCCCGAACTGCCTGGCCATCCACAACTGGAAGAACAACCGACGTGACAATATACACACATCAGCCCTTCGGTATAGGTTGACAGAAACTCTTCACACAAGAGACCATTGTTACGTATATTTACAGCTTTCGCATTTGCTTCACTGGTAACACTACATGGAAACTGCTTCGCGCTGTGTACATGACAGGAAAAGTACTGCTTTTACTAGCCGCTTAACAAGTCTTTCGCTCCGTGCACGTCAGCGGAAGGTGTAGTTGATAACAGTTCCGCTTCCAGGAAAGCACCCGACATGCCGCATTAACACTTCTGAGGTTTCTTTTGTGCAGAATAACTGCTGGTTGAACTAGTCGCCTTCTATTCGCCGTAATAGCGAAAGCGCAGACTGAACCAATACGACGCCGTGTGTCTTGCTTTATACGATATCGTCAGCGTGTTCTGCTACTGTTCGCCTGGCATACTACACTATTAGTCGGTGCGAAGGCGAACACACGAAAGGAGCACCTTCGTCAGCAGGAGCACGTGAACACGCAAACACTGCGCTGGACTTGACACCCCGCGCTGCACCCCTGTGATGACATGGCAAGCGAGCGCATCTGAACCCTAGCTGACTACAGTTGGCGCCATTCTTACTACGATGATTGACTAACTCGAACGACGTCAAACAATCAGCGTCCCAGAGAGCAGCCGTTACTCCACCTGGTGGCCGGGCGGCGCGCTGATGTGCCACTCGCAGCGGCGGTTGGCCGGCAGCCTCCTCTCCAGGTAACCGGGGCTCGCGATGGCGCCGGCACCGGCGTCGCGCCGCACGGGGCCTCGGCGGCAGTCGCTGGCCGCGCAGCGGGGCGCGGCGCGGCTCCAGCGGGGCACGCCGTCGCCGCCCGGTTCGCAGCGCGCCACGGTCGCGTGGCCCAACGGGTCCAGCGGCGGGTTGCACGCAAAGCGCACCTCGCGGCCCAGCCGCCAGTCGCGGCCCACCACGTAGCCCTGGCTCGGGGGCCGCGGCCGCTCGCACTGGTTGGGGTCGAAGGCTCGGTAGCGGAGCTGGAAGCTGCCCGGCTCCGAACCGTCGGCCAGGGGACTGCGCCGCGAAACGAGGATGTGTCTGCGGTCCCGATGGCAAAAAGGGTAGGCCGACACTAAGCGCGCACAGGGAAACGCAATCTGGTGCAGCGCAGGCGAGGGAGCTAGCGCTGTGGTCGGCGACCCAACGATTACTCTAAAGAAAGCTGGGTTCGTGATTGTCAAATTACTCATTTAATATTAGCCTTGCTACGAACCTATGCTTCATGAATGTACGCGTCGATAAAGTTCCGTGCTGTTTCAACGTACGGAACTTTATAGGTTTGCGGAAGAGGTCATCACGGATGACCTCTTCCGCAAAATAAAGTTTAAAAACATGCTCTATAACCAGTTTGTTAAGTCTCGTAATATAACCGATCTACACATATTTAAACGCTACCGCAATAAGCTAACAAATGAGCTTCGGAAAGCCAAGGCCTCTTATGAATATGAATACTTCATGTCTTGTCTAAATGATAGTCGCAAAACTTGGAAAAAACTAAATGTTCTGTTAAACCGAGCGCCGTCGTCGCCTGCAAATATTGAGATTTTTAAAAATGGCATTATCATCCCGGATGAAATGCTTCCCGATTACTTTAATAATTTCTTTGTTAATGCAGCTGGTTCATGTGTGCACAGAAATGCCACCCGCTATGTTCAGGTCAGGGGTGCCCCGATAGTATATTCTTATATCCTACTACTGAGTCTGAGCTAGTCCATTTATTTTCTGAGTTGCGTAATACCACGTCGTGTGACATTGACGGCATACAGATTACACCTGTAAAGCACGTCTTGAACATTATATCGCCTGTTTTAACATACATTTACAACCTCTGCCTGACATCTGGGGTATTTCCTGCCAAAATGCAGACAGCTAAAGTACTTGCTCTGTTTAAAAAAGGCAATAAAACTGTGATATCTAATTACAGACCCATTTCCATACTTCCAGTATTTTCAAAAGGACTTGAAAAAATAATATTTCGGCGTATTTCAGATTTCCTTGAAAAACATAACCTGTTCACTGACTGTCAATATGCTTTTCGAAAGGGACGGTCAACCCAGCTCGCGTTACTAACACAAAAGGAACAAATATTGCAAAACTTTGAAAACAAGCTGCTCACGCTCGGGGTTCTTATCGACTTCAGTAAAGCGTTTGACTCTATTAACCACGAACTTTTGGTAAAGAAGCTAGAGTACTACGGTATTCGTGGTATTGCTTTGGATATAGTGAAATCTTATTTAAGTCAGCGGAATCAACTCGTTGAAATTAATGGCATCTGCTCCCAGTTCAAGGAAGTAACAGTTGGTGTTCCCCAAGGAAGCATATTGGGCCCCCTGCTTTTCAACATATACGTTAATGACCTTGTTCTTGTCGATAGTGAACCTAAATACATTATTTATGCAGATGACACTACGCTGCTTTTTTCATCGAACAACGTTGAAAGGCTGGTTTCAACTGCAAACTCTGTTCTTAAAAAAATACACACATGGTCACAGGATAATGGCTTAAGAATTAACACTGACAAAACAAAAGCTATTTTATTTCAACCAAAAAATGGAAGCACTGGCTCGTCAAGATGTCATAGGTTCGGACGGTATTTGCACCGACTCCAGCAGATCGCACCAGGTTGGCCTACAACGACGGGCACCGTCGATATATGGATGGATGGAAGGTGTGAGCTTAGAGACCGACATTATAATAGGTTCTTCAAGAATTGAGCTTGTTCAGTCTGCGAAGACGTTAGGTGTCTTTTTTGACAGCCATATGTTATGGACTAATCACATCGACTTCCTTGGAGGCAAACTTGCGCAAGTAGCTGGGGCGCTCTTCAGCTTAAGACCGTTGCCACGCAAGGTCAAACTTCTTTTGTACAACGCTCTCTTCCTGAGTCACGTACACTACTGCTGCCTCGTGTGGAGTACGACGTCTGCTACAAACATAAACCGGTTATTCTTGCTTCAAAAAAAGGCAATACGTAGTATCTGTAATGCTCCAGCAGACGCTCACACTGCACCTCTATTCAAACAGTTGAATTTACTCACACTGCATTCTCTGTCGCAGTTGAGGCTGTTACTAGCCTATCGTAAAGAAGCAAAACAAAGCCAGCCATACATCACATCGTTAGCACAGCTAACTAGAAACAGAACCGAATACAGCACACGGTCACCTGAACACTGGTATGTGCCGCACCCTCACACTAACTATTCTCTTCAAATGTTGTACCACCGCTTACCACGCCTATTAAACACGCTTAAATGTAATAACATAGATGTCACCTCCTGTCCTGTATCGCATTTATATGAGCATTTCAGTGACATTTTGAAGACGATTTAATGGGTTGTTTGTGACTGTTTTCTGAAGTAGACTGTCGTCACACATCTCAATTTGATATTAGCCTTTGTCAAATCATGTCTTATTCTTTCCTAAAATGATTACCTTGTTCTATTGCTGCTTCTTTTGTACAATACTGTACACTGTGGATTCGCGTAGTTTTCATGATTTGTAACGTTTTTCTTTTTTTTTTCTTTTCTCCATTGCACTTCTGTTTGCTGGCATACTGTCTAAGCCAAGTTGTCATTGTCTTTTTTTTTCGCTTATGTATTGTTTTGTCGGTTCTAAATCAGTGCCTGTGCCTTCTGCTGCTGCCCTCAGACCGGGTTTAAGGCCCGTCAAGTTGCTGCGAGCAACTTTTTCCTTAAATCCCCCATAAATTGTACGTTTATGGAAAAAAAGGCATTTGGTTAACCCCATTCTATTCTTTTGTTTCTCGGTGCCCTCCTTCCAGGATATACCTCTAGAGATGTGAGGACTCAGAAAAACAGAGAATTCTAAAAAAAAAAGACAATTTTTTCGCGTGTTTTCCCAAGGCATGAAAAATCCAGAAAATATAATGGATACAATTTACGGGATGAAATGTGGAGTACTGACGTAGATTAGGCGAATGTTAGATCGCTTTAACTTCGTGAGTAAACATTCAGGCGACACATTTTGCATCCAGTCTGCGTAACATTTTTGGTGCAGGTGATGTGCTGCATCTCCATCGTTTGTTGCTCAGAAAGGCAACCTCGACTTGCGTTACTTATGGCGGTAAACAGAGTCCACCCATGCGGTACAATGCTCCTGAGTTCCTTTAACCTAATTGTTAAAGTGCGCGTGAAGCGAGAGCTTGACAGTTCTGTGCTGCATTTTTGAGCTAGCGTCTCTTGGCGTCAAATCAAGCGCACCATCCTGCAGTAGTTCCGTCTGAATTTATACCGTAAGGCCACAGAAGCACCCCCCCCCCCACCCCCACCCCACGCTTCTTTCTTAGTGTTTCCGTTGTACATTCAGAAATTATTGAGCGAGCATAGCTATTCTCTGCAATCGAACAGGTTGGATTCGTTTTATGTCATGTTCTAAAGACGAATGCCTCCATAAGATTAATTGCTTCTTAATCTCGACGCAGATGTCCGGCTTCTCAGCTTGAATTGATGCACTTCCAGAGCAATATTTTGAAGGTCTTGCTTCTGACAAATAACGATAATTTTATTCGACAGATTGTACGTCAGGCGGGTAATTCTTGCTTGAAAAGACACGCGAAAGTAAAGGATAAATAACCAATATTAATGTATTAGTCTTCATAAATGGCAATACGTTCCTTTGAGCGCGAGGAGGTAATGCACAAAACACGCAAAAACGAAATTTGGGTGGCGACGCGGCCACGAAGTGCCGCGCACTGGCTCGTCAAGATGTCATAGGTTCGGACGGTATTTGCACCGACTCCAGCAGATCGCACCAGGTTGGCCTACAACGACGGGCACCGTCGATATATGGATGGATGGATGCATGGATGAGTAGCGCTTGTCCTTGTCTGTCTTCCTTGTGTTTGTGGTTTTATTTGCGCTAAGCTACTACTTCAAACATGGATGTTATGGCCGTCCCCTTTGGAACGGGGTGGTGGGTTGTGCCACTAAGCTCTTGCTATTATACTGCCTAATGTCCTGCCGAGGATAAAAAATAAAAAAGGTTAAAAAAACACCATGAACTACCACACCCAAATTTTCTTATCCCCTATTGCGAACTGTGCTTTTGTACGTCTCCGTCTTTGGCCGTTTCCCTACTTTTCTTCCACCAATCCTCCAGTCGCCTCTTACTAATGCCTATTGCGAACATGTTTACTTTACCACTGCTCCGGCTGAACCCAAGGGCTTCAAGGAGGCCAGTGGTGCCTAAATCGAGCGCTGGGTAGACGTCTTCACATTCTAATAAAACATGCTCCATAGTTTCCCTAGCTTTAGAGCAGCAAGCACATGCTTCTTCTTCCTTCTTATATCTCGCTTTATAGGTGCGTGTTCTAAAGCATCCCGATCTCGCTTCGAAAAGTAATGAGATGAGCTTCCCTTCGAGTTGCCATAAATGGTTTCTTTCCTGATTTCGTTTTTTCGTCTTAGGTAGTAACTCATGGCAGGTTTCTTTTCCACTGCCGCCACCCATGAGATTATTTCAGCCTCTCTGACTTTCTGCTTCACCTTCTTTGTTGCTGTGTTGCCCACCCTACAGGCCGCATACTTGCTGGTAAGCTTCCTAGTTCTTTTCCCCCACTGTGAATCAATGTTTTTCCTGTACAGATACCTGAACACTCTCCCAGCCCATTTGCTTTCTTCCAGATTCCTCAGTCGTTCTTCATAATCAAATTTACTGTGAGCTTCCCTCACTTCAAAACTAGTCCAGCCCATATCACCATGCACAGCTTCAATTGTAGTCTTCCCGTGAGCGCCCAATGTGAGGCGACCCACTGACCTTTGGCTCCCGTCGAGTCCTGATTGTAACCCTGATTTAAAGCAAACAACCGCATTTCCAAAAGTAAGTCCTGGAACCATTACACCTTCCCACATACCTCGGAGGACCTCGTACCTATTTTGTCCCTATATTGTATCCCTATATTTTGGACGCGTATAGCGCCATCGTGTGGGCTCTGCCGACATTCGCGGCGCCTTTTGGAGGCTAGGATGGCGCTTTTTTCTTTTTCTCGTACTCTCTTTTTTTTTGGGGGGGGGGGGCGGAGGGAGCTGCCAGTACCACCATTTGATTATTAACCCTTCGAGGGTCAAAGACGTAAATATACGGCGCCGTGAACAAGTCCAAAAATGGTCGAAGCCGTATATTTACGGCGCCATGTGTACGTTTAAAAAGCGCGTCAATTTCCTAACTTTTTGTTTTCTATCATGTGCTGCCACTATGTGGGAATATAGGAAATTATTTTTGCGCACCTCCCTCTCTGGGTTTTCGTTGCATGATTTCTTTTAGTTGCTCCCGCGCGTCTATATACTACCGCTCGCGCAGTGGCGCGCGCGCGGGCGGGCGGCGGTTTGGGTTTTGTTCCGCAGGCGGTTTCGGCTTCTTTCGCTTGCAAAACTGATGGCTATCTCGTTACTAATCGCTCGAAGGGCTACCGCTTGTTTCTCCCTCGTTTAGTGCTCACAGGGGTGCGCATAGGAAGGATGCCGTCGTGCATGCGTTTCCGTTGCTTTTTTTTTTTGACACTCGCGAAAACTAATTGCCTCTGGTTGGCGATTAGATGAAGATTAGCGGAAGTTTGTCAGACGTTTTGCTTTATTGGCGGGCACACAACCGCAGAGCTTTCTCGAGTGCGCGCACCTACGCAGTTCGATGAGGCTATGGATGTATATATTAGTGTAAGAGCAGGAACAGACTAGAGTTGCGAAATATTGTCGTGTGCGCATTTTCAAAGCCTTAAACTATCTGCATAACAATGCATCAAAATTTTAATTCTTATAATTATTTGCTTTTTATTGTTGATATTCATGAACGAAAAGAACATATATACCAACGCAAAATATTTTTTTCTCGCTTTACGGTTACCCTAGAAAAATTACGGAAATTTTTTTTCGGATAAGTCTCTAAGAAGATATAGAATCTACAGTAAAAAAAAACTGCCCCTGGACGGTCGCATATGTCGAAAAAAATTCACATTTGAAGAGTTAAGCACGCTTAAGTTAGGGAATTCCGGAGGAATAATTTTAACTACTTTGAGTTCTTTAACGTCCGCCGGATGCACGCTTTTTTTTGCATTTCGCTCAGATCGACATATCGCCGAACGAGACGGTAGGCCTAGCTCGCTAACCGCCGCAACCATGGCCGACAGCGCCAGCGATCTGGCCGCAGCTCGTCACAGTGCGCTTATTTTTTAACAACACGATTCAAGTGGCCCTAAATTGGTTTCCTCCATGTCATTGTGTGAATAGAAAAGTAAACGCACTGAAATGAGGCAGCATCTGCGCTCAAAGATCGCTGAGCCGCCTTGTTCGGACGGTCGGTATTTGCTTGCGTCTGCAACACGAAATGCCGTCGGATATTCGTTCGCGATCACGCCAGTGGTTTAGTACTAGGCGCTGCTTTACGGAGCAGGCGAACATTCGACATAATTTTTCTGTATCAAGTACTATTTCATACGAAAAAAAAACATGCCCGACGATTACGCTTCTTGGTAATACGATCTTTGAGTGCAGCTGCTGCCTTATTTCAACAACAGGTAACCGCATACAGACCACGCTGTGCCGAACGGAGGCGCTTCTGCTTTTCGGATTAGCCAGCTCACACCGCGATCCGCCGCTATCGAGCCGGCCCTCCGGCGATGCGCCATCGCGCCATATTATAGTGGTCACCGCCACGGAGAGGGCGGGGCAGATCAGCAATCATATTTAACGTTTCTTCGGAGGTGGGATGAAGAAATGGGTGGAGAACATGGGTATTGAGTAGAGGTCACGTAATCATTCACTCACACACTCAATGTGGCCGCACAAGATTGGGGTGAGAAGTAGAAGGGGACGAAACACTATAACTGTCTTTCGAGTCACTGTAACGGCACTGCTCCCGGTAAGGGAAGGCATAGGGCAAGATTGGAGGCGGGAGAAAGACAGCCAAGCGCGAGCACTGCCAGAGGCAACAAATGCCACTGAGGAACGCGCCCCGCAAACAGGGAAGCGAGAGACACGCCTGAGAGCCGTGAATCACGCGCGAGGCGGCGAGTAGCACCCGCCGCCGGCACCGCGGCTGTGCCGCGACAGCGGAAGAAGAGACGGCGAGGGCGGAGTGAACGGTAGCAGCGAGAGTCACCGCAACGGCGCTCCGCGAAGGAAGGGAGCGGAGGATAGGCGAGAATACGGGGTTTGGAGGACAAGTGGAGAGCAAGACTGGCACCGCGCGAGAGATAGCAGCAGGAGCGCGCGCAGCTACAGCACAGTGTACTAGATTAGGGGCAGTGTGTTCAGACGGTGGAGCATGCCACGCGCTGTTTTGAAGCCGGGAGCATAGACAGGTCCCGGATGTATGCGGTGGCGCTGCAGTCACACGGGCTGTACAGACGCGTTCTCCGTGTGTTGCGGCTGGTTGCAGCATGCTTGCTCTTAAGGACTCTGAAGGAATTCCTCGATTTTCTGGTCTCGTTGGGAGTCACCTGCAAAAGGGCTTTGAGGCTTCTTGAGCCAGTCGACGGCAGATGCGCTCCGTGTGACAATGTGCAGCACTTTGGTTCTGTTAGAATACTCGGAAGTGGAGGGTTTTAAATACCCATTGATATCCAGACTAAGCTAATATAAGTTGGAGAACTTCTTGTGAGGTAGTCGTGCGGATCCAACGATGACCCAACGCCGTCTAAATTTTTTATCGTTGTGAATTGCCTGTCTTTTTATAACTTGGCGAAGGCAATGCAAACAGGAAGCACAGAGGTCAGTGAAGATTTGGTTTCGCTACTTCACTCACCTGATAATTCTGACAAGGAAGGGGACGTTGCGTCACTTGATGAGTTAGTTGAAGCTGGAAATCTTACGCTGGCAGAGCAAAAGCTAAACAGTACTCCGGCAGAGCACCGCGCTTATGTGGAGGGAAGGAGCGATGACCTCTCACCCATTATACGGCAGAGTATGTCACGCAGAAATTTTTCACTCGCAACAAATGTGAGGGCTGTCGCTCTTTTCTTTTGCAGAACGCTAGTGTAACTAGCAGATTCTCAAAATTCACGAAATTTGTGACAGGGGAGGGTTGCTGTATCCGTCTAAGTGGCTTTTTGAAGCAGTAAGGAAACTTGAGGGAATATTTTTACAACCATCTTCAGCATCCATCTTCAACCTTTTACAACCATCTTCAGCGTACGAGACGGCCCCGCACGCCACGTGCAAAGGGGTGATTAGACAAGTCGACATCAGGGACTCCCAGTCCACTATCACAAGAAATATCGTGCATGAGCGCAACCCGCTCGCTTTGGCCGCCAAGCGCATCAAGACGTCAGGCTCAGTCATCGTCCTCTTCGATGAACTGAAAGTGCCAAACTTTGTGCGCTACGGGCCGACCTTGTTGAGATGTTATCTCTACAGGAAACAATTTGATGTCTGCTTCACTTGTGGTAGGGTAGGACACCGCTCGGACGTGTGCCCCACGCCGGACTCTGTTCAGTGTAGAGGGTGTGGAGCCCCCAACCCACGATCGGACCACGTTTGCACGCCCAAGTGCAAGTTCTGTGGAGGAGACCATCCCACCGGAGACAAGGTGTGCAAGCAGTGGTTTCAAACACCCTATGTGGTACGAGCTCGCCGAAGGGAACGCGCCCAGTCACGATCGGCCACGAGGGAGAGAAGCCGCTCCAAGTCGGGAGGATCGCAGGTGCAAAGGGAACGCGCCCGGTCGCGATCGGCCGCGAGGGGGAGAAGCCGCTCCAAGTCGGGAGGAGCCCAGGCGCTCTTCGAAGATGGAACACCCGGTGCCAAGCCGACAGTTGGGACCGCCTGGGCGGATAAAGTCAAAGGTACGGTGAGAATCGTTGGTGGCGCCACTACGCCGGCGGTGACTGAAAGCAATGATGCCAGAATAGAACAGTTGATTACTCTTTGCGTAAAGCTAATGAAGAGCTGACCAAACAGGTAGCAGAACTGAAAAAGAAGGCACAGCCGAGCCCTGCCAGCGTAGCAGTAGCCAGACCAGTAGGTCAAAGCAACGAACCAAGCGAGGGAGATAACTCTCCCGCCCCGAAAAAAAAAAGAGCAGTAAGCCCCGAAACTGACTCGGTTTTCTCAGTCCTCAGCGAGCTGAAAGAGGTAATCAAAGAAATTAGAGAAACGACGGAAAGGACTAACTTTAAAGTGGATAAACTATGGAAATGGAGGTTAACGGCCGAACAGCGATTCAAGAAACTCGAAACGAAATGCGACGACGACGAATTCTTGCCGTCAGAATCAGAAAGCGTAAAATCGCCCTCCGGAACGTCAGGGGGCGCTCCAAAGAGATCGATCGCGGGTAACAGCAAAATTAACCCATTCAATAATCATGGATAGCGCCCACAGTTTTAGTGTGTGGCAGTGGAATTGTCGCGGATTCCACAACAAAAACGCATCGCTGCGCCAATAAATTAGATCGATGGGGGTCAAACCAAAAGTAATTATGCTGCAGGAAACTTTAGCGGACGAAGTAAAGCTAACCGGGTACAAATCGGTATCTAGAGAAAAAGATTCCGGAAGGGGATTGGCCACCCTCGTTGACAAAAAGCTACCCTTTATCAAACACGATATCCATCTCGGATTGAGTAAAATCGAGTATATCCTAGTAGAAGTCGTACTCAAAAGGCACAAGGGCAGGGCGCAGAGTATCTTCTGCCTGAACATTTATAGCAGTCCCACCTACAAGAAACAAAGCTTTAGGGCACTTTTCAACAAGGCACTCGCAGTCGCAAAGAACTCCCCGCTCATCATCGGAGGGGACTTTAATGCCCCCTACCAAGCGTGGGGATACGCTTGGAATACAAAGAAAGGTGAGGGGTTATGGAACCTTGCCACGGACCTGGGACTGTGCCTGATCACCGATCCGTCTTTCCCCACCCGCTGTGGCACGTCCACGTGCAGGGACTCTACGCCCGACCTAACTTTTGTCAACAACTCGAAACAAGCTAGTTGGGAAAACTCGGGCACCGATCTAGGCAGCGACCACTATATCATACACATAGGTATAGGTATGCCGAAACAAGAGACTAGAACCTTTCGGCGCACGGATTGGGATCTTTTTAGGAAAGTTAGAGCGAAGAGACTAGAATCGGAACCGCTAGAAGCGGGCAGACAGTCCTTCCAGACCTGGATCAACCAGCTCGAAGAGGACCTCAGGGAGGCCACTAAAGAAATTAAGACCGAAGAAAACATAGAGGGCATAGACAGTAGGCTCGCGCATCTGATCGAGGCCAAACAATCCATTCTGCAAAGATGGAAAACGCAAAGACTGAACCGAAAGCTCAGGAAAAAGATAGCGTTGCTAAACAGACAGATCGAGGAGCATTCGAGAACGCTCGTGAAACAGCAGTGGGACGAAGTTTGCCACTTGGCAGACGGCAGAATCAAACATGGAGGCAGTTGGAACATCCTCAAACATCTATTGAACGAGAGCGACACAAAGTCAAACAAGAGAACAGCAATTACAAAACTGGTACATCAAGTCAGCCAGTGCACGACTCAGGAGGTAGTCATGAGACAGCTCGCGGACAAATATCTCCCGCTCGAACAACCGGGCGATAGCGACGAACGCGTGGAGTACATGGGAGGACCATGCGAGGAAATGGACCGCGATTTCACCGAGGGTGAGGTACGGGCCGCCCTCCATGGTCTCTCTAGTAGATCGGCAGCCGGACCCGACGGTATTACCAATAAACTCTTAATGAATCTAGACGATGAGTCGATCACTTTCCTGACGGATCATTTCACCGAGTTGTGGAGAAAGGGAGACTATCCGGAGGAATGGAAGATAGCTAACACCATCCTCATACCAAAACCGGGCAAACCACTCCATCTGGATAACCTACGTCCAATATCGCTTACATCGTGCATAGGTAAAGCTATGGAACACGTTATTCTTAACAGACTCACTAGATACGTCGAGCAAAATGACATACTCCCATATAACATGATCGGTTTCCGCCCCGGACTATCGACTCAGGACGCCATGCTCCTGATCAAACACCAGCTCATACACGTTAGCCCGGTGCACGCGAGAGCGATTCTGGGACTAGATGTCGAAAAAGCTTTTGATCGCATAGAGCACAAGGCCATCCTCGAGGTCCTGTCCGAGCTGGGGTTGGGCGAGAAGCTATACAGTGTAGTCAAGGCGTTTCTGGGCGGTAGGCACGCGAGCCTCACGCTAGGTGAACTAAAATCGAAGGTGATGAACATGGGAAACAGGGGCACCCCGCAAGGGGCCGTACTTTCGCCCATGCTATTTAATCTAGCAATGACCAGAGTCGCGAGGAAACTGGAGAGTATAGAAGGTATACACTTTGCAATATACGCCGATGATATAACCATATGGAGCGCCAACGGTAACGTAGGCCAAACGGAGACCAGACTGCAAGATAGCATATACGCCGTGGAAAGCACGCTAGGCGAGATGGGACTCAACTGTTCGGCGGCAAAGTCGGAGCTTTTGGTCCTAAAACATCGACGCAGGGGTCGAAGACCCAGGGGCTACGTCCCCGGGGAGGAACCCAAGATTATGTTACGCTGTCACGACGGATCCGCGATCAGGCAGGTGGAAAATATTAAAGTTTTAGGCTTCCACATAGCAGCGGGAGGTACCAACCTGAATACCATTCAGCACATTTCAAACAAGACGGACCAAGTCATCAGATTACTAAGGAGAATCAGCAACAGACACAGAGGCCTGGGTGAGGACAGCGCTCTAAGGCTAGTGCACGCCTTCGCTCTATGTCACTTCACCTACGTGGCAGGTCTATTTAAATGGTCGCAGGCCGAGCTGAACAAGCTAAACACTCTGATCAGAAAGTTAGTGAAGGCTACTTTAGGTGTACCCATCAGCACCTCGAACGTGAAGCTCATGAACCTAGGCGTGCACAATACGATAGAGGAGATGGCGGAAGCGCAACAGATGGCGCAGCAGGAAAGACTGACGAAAACGCGAGCGGGCAGTCTTATACTCAAAGCGATAGGGACAGACCCAAATAGATCAATGAACCCGAAGGAATCCGAGATAGAATTGAGCGCGAAACTTAGAGACGCGATCAGAACCACCCCCCTCCCGAGAAATATGCACCCGGAACACAATGTTAGCAGGAGAAAAGCGAGAGCGAAAGCTTTGTTGAAAGAAATTGAACAGCTAGGACAACAGACGGCCCTTGTAGACGCTGCCTGGGTCAAAGGCAAAGAGGCCTACACCGCCGTGGTGGTCGACAGCCGGGGCGAGGTAGGGGACGCCATCACCATCTTCACTAAGGATTCCACGGTGGCGGAGCAAGCCGCGATTGCTCTAGCCATCAGGAACCGTAAATGGTCTTTCATCTATAGCGATTCCAAAGCAGCAATTATGAGCTTTGACAAAGGCTATGTAGCTGGGACTGCGGCTAAAATTATCGACAAGGTCGAAACTATCAAAACTGAAATCCGATGGTTTCCTGCGCATATGGGACAAGTGGACGAGACTCGGCCCAACCTCAACGAGGTGACGAACGACCTGGCACGAGGACTTGCTTGCCGTGCCGGTCAGAACCGAACCGAGGCCCACTACCATTCCGGGGAGCATAAAGATCAGTTACTAACTTACAGCGACATCACTAAATATTACTACTTGGGGCGTAGGCAATTTCCACTGCCACACGTAAAGTTGAACAGGGCTCAGGCAGTGACGCTACGTTTACTGCAAACCGGGACGTACCCCACTCCGTACTTCATAAATAAAATTCACCCCGAAAGAGAAATTAGGAAAGATTGTAACGTGTGCGATGGCATCATTGACATCAGACACATGCTGGCGGGCTGTCCCGCGACTCTCGCCGACCCCGAAGAAAAATGGCTTCACTGGAGCAAGTTGATAACAAGCTCTTCATATCAAGATCAGCTACGGGCTGTCCAGAGGGTCCACGATGACGCCATAAGGCTCGGCCTGGCGGTGCCGACGTGGACGCGGCCCGCCTCGGTCTGAAAAGACCGGGCTTCAGGACAATAATAAAGTTTTGTGAATGAATGAATCTTCAGCAAAGAGGAGCTTTGCAGCGACAGCATAGTCGATGTCATGATTCTAGTGAAAGCTTTAAATTTGGCTATGTCATAGGCTCTAAATTATATGCTGATGATTTTACATCAGCAGTTGTGCGTTTTTATGTCCTAACAAGGCTGCACTTTATGTTAAAGGTCTTAATCAGTGAAGAGAAGCATGACGAAAAAAGAAATTGCGCTTTAAATTAAGCTGCTCTTCTTAACAAGCTGGTGCAACATATCGTTACAAGCACGGGGAAAAGGGGTTTATTTAGGCGTGCGAGAGCAGGAACGGCACGCTACGAACAACAGGAATGGCCGCTGCCCAGTCTTCGTTCTCCTCTTTCTTTCTCTTCTTGATCCACGCGTCCCTTTTACGCGCTTGGACGTAACAATATGTATGCTGACCCTTCTTGTTTTTTTATCTAAATGAACAACTTTTTCTGGTGCATGCAAAAAGATAACTTTGTGAATATAATTAAGAAATGAATTAAGGAATCCTCTTGCACATATTAATTCCGCTATAGGTCTCAATTGTTTTGGAATAAATGTACTTGTACTGTTTTTCTGTGTTTTGTCATATTGCACTCTAAAACAACATGACCCCCTTTGGGTTGTATCTTGTCACAAATCAACAAACGTCATCTGCCTCATCCGCATTTTCTTTCTTTAATGCTGCTAGCCCGGTACTTCGCAGTAACGAACGGCATGTGCGTTATCAGCATGACACAGCATTCCCGACAGGAAAGTAGCGGGCGCGGCGTTTTCAAGAAAGGAAACGCGAGCAAGGGAGATGACAATTATTGTTGTGTGGCAGATATACACCCTAAACGGGGAAAGAGAGTCATTGCCTGAGGAACGCACTTTTCCCGAAAAAACTAATAAATAAGGGTTCTCAGTCTGACCATATCACGACGAAACTGTTAGTTTCATTTCTGCGAGTTTATTACATATAGAAATTGAGGCTAATGCACAACGTACAAGAGCACTTATAGACAGCGGAGCTTGTGTATCCATTCTTAAGAAAAGCAACGCAAACCCACAAGATGCATTCCGACGGAGATCAGTTCTTGTGCGCGGGTATGATGGAAGCAAGAGAAAGTATTGCGAGTGATTACGCCTGGGGGGAAGTAAAGTACCAATCTAAAGAGGCCGAAGTGGTCGCATTAGTTTTAGATATTGTGAAGTATGACTTTCTCCTATCTTGTTCGGACATGAAGTTGATGAGACTGAATATTCATTGGGGCGATACGGTGTCTGCTGATCAAGCGGTTGACTAAACAGAGTCGGGACATAAAAAAGACCACCTGCGGATGCTGAAAGAAAGACAGTGCAATTCCTCAACTCTACCCCGAACTGGTATGCTTGGGAGAATATCCGCCGGCGACAACAAAGTTCGAAGTTCGGCTTCCCCTGTCCGTCAAAACAGTTGTCAGAAAAACGCCATAGAACTTGACGAGAGAAAAGAAGGCGTGCCTACAAGAAGAGCTACAAAAGATGTTAGAAGCTAATGTAATTCGCCCGTCGCTGTCTACCTTTGCTTCACCTATCTCCATTGCTCCAAAGCAAGACGGCAGCTGGCGGCTACGTACGGATTACAGAGCAGTAAATAACCAAACCCCACAGATTCTTTTTCCAATGCCAAGGATTGAAACCACCATCGCTGAAACTGGAGGCTGTACCTGCTTTTCTCGCATAGACTTGTGCACGGGCTTCTGGCAAGTGCCACTGCAAGAACATACCGAGCAATACACCCCATTTACGACTTCCATTGGCATATACAAATATAGCCGCCTTCCTTTTGGGTGGAAAAACTCACCTAGTTGGTTTCAAAAGATAATGAACACAGTTTTGAATCCCTACATAGGACGCTTCTGCAATGTCTACGTGGATGACATTATTATATACTCTAAAAGTCAAATGTTGCATGAAGAACACATGGATCATATTCTGGCAGTGTTATCTGATGCTTAGCTAAAAGGTAATTCCAAGAAGAGTGAGTTCTTCAACAGTAAGGTGACATTTCTTGGCAGAGGTTTGGACGGAACAACAAAGAATACGAAATAAGAATCGGTAGCTCACATATCAAAACTAGTAACCCATACGGTGTACACTCACTTCGCGGGTTTCTAGGCTTGGCGAGCCATTTCAGAGCATTCCTTCAAGATTATGCTCTCAAAAGTCGCTGCCTGACAAGGCCGACTCAGAAGGATGTTCCCTTTTGTTGAACAGAAGAATGTGATGACGCCTAGAGAGAATATGTCCGAACAATGTCTTCTGATCCTGCGTTGTGCTTACCAGACTTTGCACTGCTCTTCGAATTGAATACCGATGCATCTCACTATGGCACGAGAGCAGTCTTGTATCTGAGATACCCATCACGACCACCACCCCAACAAATTCGTGTAGTTGGAAACTACAGCTACACATTCAACAAAACTGAATTCAACTATACCACGACAGAAAAAGAAACTCTCTCAGTTTTAAAAACCGTCCACCACTTCTGTTCACATTTGGAAGGTGCAAAGTTCAAGCTATACACAGACCATGAAGCACTAACGTACATATTGAAATTGGCCAAACTGAAACTAAACATAGCTCGTTCGGTGGGTGAACTTCAGCAATTTGATTTTGAAGTAGCTCATCGCGCGGGAGCTTCTATGAAGCACGCGGATGCAATGTCGCGATTAGCCATTGTGCTTCCAGACAATCATCATCATCATCATCATCATCATCATCATCATCATCATCATCATCATCATCATCAGCCTAGTTGCGCCCACTGCAGGGCAAAGGCCTCTCCCATACTTCTCCAACTACCCCGGTCATGTAATAATTGTGGCCATGTTGTCCCTGCAAACGTCTTAATGTCATCCGCCCACCTAACTTTCTGCCGCCCCCTGCCACGCTTCCCTTCCCTTGGAATCCAATCCGTAACCCTTAATGACCATCGGTTATCTCCCCTCCTCATTACATGTCCGGCCCATGTCCATTTCTTTTTCTTTATTTCAACTAAGATGTCATTTACCCGCGTTTGTTGCCTCACCCAATCTGCTCTTTTCTTATCCCTTAACGTTACACCGATCATTCTTCTTTCCATAGCTCGTTGCGTCGTCCTCAATTTCAGGAGAACCCTTTTCGTAAGCCTCCAGGTTTCTGCCCCATATGTGAGTACTGGTAACACACAGCTGTTATACACTTTCCTTTTGAGGGATAGTGGCAACCTGCTGTTCATGATTTGAGAATGCCTGCCAAGCGCACCCCAGCCCATTCTTATTCTTCTGGTTATTTCAGACTCATGATCCCGATCCGTGGTCACTACCTGCCCTAAGTAGATGTATTCCCTTACCACTTCAAGTGCCTCGCTACCTATCGTAAACTGCTGTTCTCTTCCGAGACTGTTAAACATTACTTTAGTTTTCTGCAGATTAATTTTCAGACCCACCCTTCTGCTTTGCCTCTCCAGGTCAGTGAGCATGCATTGCAATTGGTCTCCTGAGTTACTAAGCAAGGCAATATCATCAGCGAATCGCAAGTTGCTAAGGTATTCTCCATCAACTTTTATCCCCCATTCTTCCCACTCCAGGTCTCTGAATACCTCCTGTAAACATGCGTTGAATAGCATTGGAGAGATCGTATCTCCCTGTCTGACGCCTTTCTTTATTGGGATTTTGTTGCTTTCTTTGTGGAGGACTACGGTGGCTGTCGAGCCGCTATAGATATCTTCCAGTATTTTTACGTATGGCTCATCTACACGCTGATTCCGTAATGCCTCCATGACTGCTGAGGTTTCGACTGACTCAAACGCTTTCTCGTAATCAATGAAAGCTATATATAAGGGTTGGTTCTATTCTGTACATTTTTCTATCACCTGATTGATAGTGTGAATATGGTCTATTGTTGAGTAGCCTTTACGGAATCCTGCCTGGTCCTTTGGTTGACAGAAGTCTAAGGTGTTCCTGATTCTATTTGCGATTACCTTAGTAAATACTTTGTAGGCGACGGACAGTAAGCTGATCGGTCTACAATTTTTCAAGTCTTTGGCGTCCCCTTTCTTATGGATTAGGATTACGTTAGCGTTCTTCCAAGATTCCGGTACGCTCGAAATTATGAGGCATTGCGTATACAGGGTGGCCAGTTTCTCTAGAACAATCTGACCACCATCCTTCAACAAATCTGCTGTTACCTGGTCCTCCCCAGCTGCCTTCCCCCTTTGCATAGCTCCTAAGGCTTTCTTTACTTCTTCTGGCGTTGCCTGCGGGATTTCGAATTCCTCTAGGCTATTTTCGCTTCCACGATCGTCGTGGGTGCCACTGGTACTATATAAATCTCTGTAGAACTCCTCAGCCACTTGAACTATCTCATCCATATTAGTAACGATATTGCCGCTTGGTCTCTCAACGCACACATCTGATTCTTGCCTATTCCTAGTTTCTTCTTCACTGTTTTTAGGCTTCCTCCGTTCCTGAGAGCCTGTTCAATTCTATCCATATTATAGTTCCTGATGTCCGCTGTCTTACGCTTGTTGATTAACTTAGAAAGTTCTGCCAGTTCTATTCTAGCTGTAGGGTTAGAGGCTTTCATACATTGGCGTTTCTTGATCAGATCTTTTGTCTCCTGCGATAGCTTACTGGTTTCCTGTCTAACGGCTTTACCACCGACTTCTATTGCGCACTCCTTAATGATGCCCATGAGATTGTCGTTCATTGATTCAACACTAAGTTCCTCTTCCTGAGTTAAAGCCGAATACCTGTTCTGTAGCTTGATGCGGAATTCCTCTAGATTTCCTCTTACCGCTAACTCATTGATTGGCTTCTTGTGTACTAGTTTCTTCCGTTGCCTCCTCAAGTCTAGGCTAATTCGAGTTCTTACCATCCTATGGTCACTGCAGCGTACCTTGCCGAGCACGTCTACATCTTGTATGATGCCGGGGTTCGCGCAGAGTATGAAGTCGATTTCATTTCTAGTCTCACCATTCGGGCTCCTCCACGTCCACTTCCGACTAACCCGCTTGCGGAAGAAGGTATTCATTATCCGCATATTATTCTGTTCCGCAAACTCTACTAATAACTCTCCCCTGCTATTCCTAATGCCTATGCCATATTTCCCCACTGCCTTGTCTCCAGCCTGCTTCTTGCCTACCTTGGCATTGAAGTCGCCCATTATTATAGTGTATTTAGTTTTCACTCTACCCATCGCCGATTCCACGTCTTCATAGAAGCTTTCGACTTCCTGGTCATCATGACTGGATGTAGGGGCGTAGACTTGTACAATCTTCATTTTGTACCTCTTATTAAGTTTCACAACAAGACCTGCCACCCTCTCGTTAATGCTATAGAATTCCTGTATGTTACCAGCTATATTCTTATTAATCAGGAATCCGACGCCTAGTTCCCTTCTCTATGCTAAGCCCCGGTAGCACAGGACGTGCCCGCTTTTGAGCACTGTATATGCTTCTTTTGGCCTCCTAACTTCGCTGAGCCCTATTATATCCCATTTACTGCCCTCTAATTCCTCCAATAGCACTGCTAGACTCGCCTCACTAGATAACGTTCTAGCGTTAAACGTTGCCAGGTTCATATTCCAATGGCGGCCTGTCCGGCGTCACGATATTACTGGTTATTCTCCGTTCTATCTACTATATGGCCGTGACCTACTCCTTGCCTCTTGATCCGCTGCTCCCTTCCGATGCCAACACTACCACGTTCTACGCTCACGACGCCATTGTTAGCGCGCCCACAGTACGTCGTATTGCCCGCGATCGCCTTCTGGCGTCTCACACTATTCAAAAGCACCTTTACGACAGTCGTCGTCGGGACGCTCATTTCAGCCCTGGGTCGCTTTTCCGGCTTTGGCTACGTTACCGTCGCGTCGGCCTTTGCGAAAAACTGCTGCCGCGATACGTCGGGCCATACCGAGTTCTTCGCCAAATAACCAGCCTCACACATGAGATATCACCTGTGACTTCAACGTCTTCTACCCCTCCAAGAACTGATATCGTGCACCGTTTCGCGAGTAAAGCCCTATAACTCGCACACTGATTCGACACCCTAGGAAGCATCGAGTCTACGCATCTGCCGCCGCGGTTAATGTCACGTACGAGTTTGTGTCTCTGTAGACAAAAGGGCGTTGGGAGGTGAAGAGGAGGTTGAAGTGTCTAGACGATCGGTAGATGGTATTGCCCTGGATACTGAGCTACAGCCTAGTAACTAGCTGCATATATTGTAAATAGATATACAGTGAAAGCTCGTTAATTCGAACTTCAATAATTCGAATTTATGGATAATTCGAACTGTACGATTTGGTCCGGCCAAGCTCCACAGAACTCTATGTATAACGAAGTCCGTTAAGTCGAACGCGAGAAGGTTCCCTCACGGATAATTCGAACTACGCTCGCCTGGCACACGGCCAGAGAAACGTGCGTACTGCCTACACACAAGGCTGTATTGCCTCCGAAACAGAGAGAACGGCGAGAGAAGGCAAAAACGGAAAAAAATCTAACCGACGCGGGGTCAGCCAGAAGGCAGCGGCGGCTGCGGCCTCTCCGTTCTACGTAACCTCCGAGACTTCTTGCCCGTTGCGAATCTCGGAGGCTTTGCAAATCTTGTACAGCTGCTAATGTTGTGCGGAGATGGCATGGCAAGCTCCAAAACACAGCGAATCAAGTACGTCGCAGCTGCGCTTGCAATCAAGAACTAACGAATCAGGGCCTTCGCCACCTTCACATGTTCAGCTTCTTAGTCTCGGCAGTCTTCATCGGTTGTGCACCTCTGTTTTCAGCTTAGGAGGTATCGGCCGTCGCGATTTATTGTGATGGTGTTAAGCCTCGGCTAACGTTCGTTTCCGTGGACATCGGTGGTGTGGCACAGTCGGACCCAGAGCTTCGACTTGAAGATGGCGTGTGCCCGCGGCACACGCCATCACTTTCTGACACGCCAAATTTCTAACATGCCCAAATCCAAATCGGAGTGTACTGTTGCCCTCCTTCACTTTCGTTAGTTCGAACTTTCGTTAATTCGAACTGAAGCGGCTTCCCCTTGCGGTTCGAATTAACGAGCTTTTACTGTATTTTACAATACAAATGTAACCATCAGCGCAGAGAGATTCTTCCTGTTGACATGGTCAAAATGTAGATTCGCCTTCCGCGTCGTGCAGTGGTAATGTACTGCGTTCAGAATCGTCAGGTCGCAAGTTCGAATCCCCTGCTGCAAACTTTCTCCTCTTTTTTTGCACTAAAAAGAGTACATAGCCTTAAAGAAGTTTCTATCATTTTTTTCATTAAATATTGATCACGAACTACAGGACATCAAATTACAGGGCGTCAGACAACGGAACGTCCCAAAATACGACAGACTGAAATTTCCTGTTGTGTTTTTGAACTGCGCACATACAGCTTTCGTTAAAGCAATTTCCACGGTGCGTGGAATCTGCATACCTTTTTTAACATTGGCAACGGCGTCAGGTCGTCCAAATGGTAGGCTGCCCTAAGGAGCCCCGATCTTGAAGCAGAGCTATGGGCTGTCCGTCGGGCCCGCGACGCAGCAGAGGCTCGGCCTTCCTGTACGGACGCAGGAGCGGCCCGCTACGCGCTGATCCCCGTACAAAAACGACTGTTGGTTTACGATTGATATATTGTTGGGTAATTGTTGAAACAACGGATTTCCACAAAATTTCGAAAGTAATTGAGTTCGCTGAACACTTGCACAACAATATTACCGCTGCGTGTTCTCAACAAATAATTTGTTGGGTAACTTGTGGTGATTTTTGTAGTTGCTTTTTTTTTATTGTGTAGCAGTTCAGTCCAACGTACAATAATTAGGACTCGCATATTTCTTGCGAAGCGTTCCAGCCTCATATTTGTCACTTTGTGGCAGGTAGGTTTTTCTTTCGCCTCGCTTTCATAAAAAGAAAATAATGTGTGACCGATGGGGTGGCATCGAACGTCGGCCGTCGAGCCCGGTGCTCTAACCATTAGGCCACGAGCGAACGCATCCTACACTCGCTCGAAAGCCAGTAAGCTCTGAAATGCTTGGCGCGTGCGCCCAGTGGCGTAGTAAGAGGAGGGGAGGGGGGGGGTGCCGCGGGCCCCGGTGCCATGAGGGGGGGGGGTCATATATAATCCCCTCTTCCCGCCAGCCTAACTGGGCGTAAATGGTCAAGAATGCTCCGATAACCAGCAGCGCGAGCTCATGTACCGATGCACCAGATGTGTAGTGCCGCAGAATTGTCGGCTGCAGCTTTATCAACATCTTACATAATAACTGGTCGAATGTGCGGGCTAACAAATTTAAAAGTTGAAGTTAAACTACTCGCCTTAGCGGAACGTTTTATGTGCGGTGCGCTCATGACTAGCTATTTTAAGTCTGTGCTATATTAAAATAGGATTTATTAAATACCTGTTTAATTAGGAATTATAGAGGAAACTTTGTGATTTGGGAATTGAGGACCCAAAGTTATATTAACTGAACGAAAACTTCTCTAAACGAAATCGTCTTGGGTGCTAGAGCCTGCAGTACCTTGGCACAGCGGGCGGCCCAGTACGGCAGTACCGAAAGAAATATAGAATAGTACACCAGTGACCTCGATCCCTCTATCCTATCCATTGCGAGTGCAAGCCAACAGTAGCGCCAGCTTTCGCTGGCACGGGTGTGATGGCGGCCTTCTCTCTCTCTTTCTTCCTGGTGACGCCAGAAATCGTCTCGAAGCGTGCTCTATTCCGTTCAGAACCTTGTGACGGTACCGCAGCTCGGATAATCACGTTTGCCAATAAAGAAATAATGCAGTAAAAAATGTAAATAAATGTAAATAAGTAAGTAAATAATAATGAAATAATATGTTTGCAGCAAATAAAGAAAGGCTTTATGGATCAGAATGAGGAGAACTCGTAATTGCCATAGCAATGGTGCCCACGCAGCAAGGAAGGAGGTGGCGTTTTCTAATAGGGTGGGGAGGTCAGCGTCACTGACGCGCTATCTAATTTTTCCTTTGCGTCAAGGACAGCCCGCAACCAAAATACTGCACGCCGTAGTACCTACGACGATTTCTGTGAAGCTGTTGTTGGGCAACATATGACTGTCAGGCTTCAATATTGCAAATGCAATGTTGCCTCTAAAATTGCTAATTAAAACTTTATTAAAATATTTTTCTTACTTTACTGGTGAGCCATATTTTCCACGACTCCTCATCTGTATTGGCAGCCAAACCTTACAGTCTGACAGCAGAATGAGCTTATCACAACTTATTAGTGCAGCACCCTGTGTTATTCGTGGCAGAAAATAAAACAGCATGTATACCTGCATTCGCGATCTCTGGCAACGAAAGCAAATTGTGTGTCTGTGTGTGTGTCTGTGTGTGCGCGCGGGGGGGCATGCGCGGTATCCAAGGCGGCCGTGCTGGTGCTGAAACGTCAATCGCTTCCCCCCTTCCCCGGCAATTTTCGATATCCTCGCCTTCCTGACTACAACCCCGGGCGGCGGGTAACAGAAGACCTATGGGCCCCGGGTGCCAGACAACCTAGCTACGCCACTGCGAACGCCATGTGCCACTTTCTCGTGCTGTTGCTACAGCTGGCGCTTTGAAGCGCCTATCTCCGGAACCGCCCCACTTTCGTAGTCGTTTTCGCTACGTAGAAATTGCAACGTTGGACTAGCTTCAGGACCGCTCAAGTTCACAACAATGTGACATTTCTCGCCGGTGTACAAATGCCATCGTCGTTTTATCATACACTATATGACATAGCCATGGGTACGATCCAAAATGAGCATTTACCGGGGAGCAGAGCAATACGAAATTCGCTTGCAAACACGGTGACTACGCGCATGTGGAGTTCCCCAAAAGTAGACACGGCGGCAGCGCGGCCGGCGATAAGGCAGGCGCCGACACGCGACGACGCTACCTTCGAGCTTCGGACGCGCTGTGGGAACCGTAGGATGCAAGCGCGCACGCGCTGCAAACATGCACGTGACAGGTCTTCGAATTTCCTGTGACGCACCCTCTGTCCGGAAAGCAAACATAGTGTTTTTTTCTTTTTTTTTATCCAACGGCCGTGGTACTTGAAATCAAACATCGAACGCACCTTGAGATCGCAGCGCGCAGCCGCTATAACCATTGACTTCAGAGAGCTTCGGATTCAGCAACAGGCGCAACAGTATCACAGCTAATCGCTGTATCTGCGGCTGCTCCTGACTCTCGCCTAGCAAGAAGCATGCGATTCATTTGAGCCTCGCCGAACTGTCGTGCTGTCGTCTCCCAAGCCTGCTGGTCTCGTATGTTCAGTTAAATAAAAGAAGACTAAAGGGGAAATGAAAGAAATACAGGTAACGCGCATATATCATACCTTACTTGTCACCTCGTCATATGCAAAGGCGCTATATACTATATATATACGTAACGAAATTTGTAACAATTCTTATTTCAAGGTACCGCTACAAACGTCAAGTTAGTGTTCGCGCGTGTGTGTGCGCACGCGGTTGTAACCGTTGTAACTATGTTTTGAGCAGACTTTTACAATCGTACACATGGTTACCGCTAGTTTCATAGTCGCATTTTTTGGTCGTAGTATTTAGGTTACGCTACAAATGAGGTTGTGCTTAAAAATTTATAAAGATTAGTAGATGAAAAAATATTACTAATTAATTAGCAATTTTTCAGTGTGGTTATCTTGTATTTGAAAGGCTTTTATAACTCAATACGATAGTGAAGCTGGGAACGGCTTTCGGACTCAGTTACTTGGTTGCAGTTGTGCGGGGGTTCACGCCTCGCGCTTTCTGATGAAAGTATTTTTTTTTCGTTTCGGACATCATGACGTGCATTTTAATGAACTGCTTTAACGGCGATAAATGGGACGTTTATCCATTGAAGTCGTTGGCTGACAAAGTTACTAGTCTTCGAGTGATGTGCGAGCCTGGCTGTTTTGATGTTGGAAGAAAGGCACCCCGAAACAGTCGCAGTCGAACTTTTGCACATAGGTAAGTAATCTCGTTTTCTGGAGCACGTAGGCTTTTTTTTCTATTTTCACACTGACAAGCGTGAGGTGTTAAGCACGCCGTTCACTTTCTTCAGGCAAACCGCATGCCCCCGAGCGAAAGCACGCGAAACGAACGCTTGCTGCCTCGGCCAGTTCGTTGGATACAATGGTAGGCGGAGAGGCAGCGGCGCCCCACGTGCGTAAAATTGCATTGCTTCGTTCGTTCCTGTCTGTTAACTTTTCCTGAGCTAACCTTGATTTGTATGAGTGAACACAATTGCAACATAAGGATCGGCTTCTCTGTTCAGCGAAAATTTTGCACAGTGGCCACGCCATCTCTCATAGGGGCTCACGAGGGCCGTCTAAGCGCTTGCTATCGCGTTCTGATACGTGCGAGGAGCGCTGCCTTTCAAGGTATTTTGGCAGTAATTATGAGCTTAGGAGAACCGCCGCAAATAATTGTGCAGCAGCTGTGCTACGCATGTACCACACTCGTACCAGAAGGTAGTGTTGCACTTCACGCTTACTCATTTCGTAACTATGGCGGTCGCCATGGTGATTTGGGCCTGTTGGTAGCACTCCGTCTTTCCGGTATTGTCACGCACTTGCGACATTGAAAAGCTTTACCATTGCGGCCGTGTGACTGACTTTTGTTGTGCGGGGAAGGTGAGTTGCGGGTTTAGCTCTTGCCGGGCATCGAGCCACATAAGTGACACATGGAATCGCTTTACACTCCTTCCTTCAGACAGCACTGTGCCACATAAGCCATTTTATGCGGATTGAAAGGATATTGTTATGCATGGAGTGCTGCATTGATAATGTGGGCCAATAGGCAGGTTGCGAACGTAGTTCCCGCGCCTCCCCTCACGGCGGCGAGCGCAGATTCGGCAGGATACGACCGGCCCGCTTGCGTTCGGAAAGCCTGGCTGTGCACTGTTTCGTGCGTAGCTGTCTGAGCAATGCCGAAGTGCAACCCGAGCTGTTGCCTAGTGGGCTACAACAGCACGTACCCCAACTCACAAGGAACAAAGTTTTACAGGTTTTTAAGCCGATCGTATGAAGCAGAACAGCGTCAACACTGGATCGCGCTCGTCCGACGGCATAAGCTGTTTTGTGTTCCGGCGTTATGCCAAGTGCGTTAACGCTGAATTCGTTGCCTTTACAGCAATGATGGCAGCAACGGGACACCTACAGTGCGTACCAGGATATGCAGCAAAGTAGTTTGTTTCCTCACTGTACTGCAGTAAAGCTGTAGAACTCTTTCTTAATCATCTCCTTTTCAAACAGCGCTAGGGCTTGCTGAGAGCTACGAGGAGGGGTTGCAGCTGGCTCAGCTGGCATGCACCCTTCTGCGCCTAGCCTATCAACTAAGGGGCAGTTGAGATCACCAAAATATGTGACGTCGTTGTTAATTGGAACCTATTTTGCACGCACTGAACAATCGCAACATAAAAGTATCGAACTTCCAGTAACTTGGGCGAAAATATTTTTCCAGCGTAGTCTAACACAAATGGTAAGTTCCTCACCTTCATTTCGTGCTTGGGGAGAGCAACGTTAGAAAACCTCGGGAGGCCTTATGAGTCGTTCGTACGCCCCACGTTCTTGGATGAGATATTTTGGAGTCGCATATGCCGTCCTATGTGTACAGGGAAACTGCCGCGGCGTGCTAGCACTTCCCTGCGATGCCAGCACGGCAGTCGCAGCTCCCCGCTAGGATTTGTCTGCTGTCACCGATCTTCAAGAATCAATGTAACCTATAATTTCATGCGTCAAGACCATAGATAACGAAGTAACTTACGCTGAGCTTCACGCGTCTCGCTGCTGCGTTATTTCTCGTTTGCGGAATACCCCTAGCAGTCACTTCCGATCAGTGCAAGTTCGACACTTCCCTCACGTCCTAGACGTGCCCCACTTCAAGTAGACGACTTCGTTTCTCTAAATTATTTTCACGAAAAAAGCTGTCAAGATCTTGTAATTCCCGAAATCCGCTTAAAATTAATATCGGCACGCTGTTTCGCGCCATCGCTACTGTTTGACAGGGCGCCAAACACGCAGCGCGAGCTGCTGACGCCGTGAGTAATCCTACCGCATTCGTGCAACTATTCGTCAGATGGCGCTAGGGGTCGGAAAGACAGAGCGCCGCCTAGCACTTGCAACGTGCCCACAAGGGACGAGAGCTTGTTCTAAAGCTTTTTAAAAATTAGTCATTCATGCTTGCGCAGTCGGAGTAACAGCACCACTCCCTTATGTTGGTGTTACCTTCAGTCACAAGTACGAGTGTCACAAGTTATATATGTAACATGGTTCGCGGCTATCTGCCACACGGTCGCATTTTGCATTTTAGAAGGCTCAGGACGGTCACGTAAGCTGCACTTTAAGTTCATGCTTGCCACATAATATTTGAGACTCTCGTTTTAGTGGAATACGAGTTGAATATTGTATTAAATGCGGGCTCGAACGAAATTTAGGGGCGGCTTACATGCGTATCTTGTATACTGCGCAATGTCGGTCGTTTCCACTTTACGGCTAATAGAGGGCACCATGTACTCAAATAGCTCCAGGAAGAAAATGAAATCCTTAAGGCTAGTTCGAATGTACCTCGCCGACTAATGGCAAGTACATTTTGCTGAGTAACTCATAACATTTCTAATCCAAGGCATGGATATAAGTATGAGTTATTCATTAATTCTGTCTTAGATCTTTCATTCATGGCTGGCCTTGAAGTATACTGCTTCTTGATAGAGGCAATAAAATTGGAGAAAAGCCTCGTTAATACATACCAGATTAAAATGTACGAATAGTTAAAATATGGTTGCGACAAGTATTACCGACCTGGTTTCCATAGTGCTTAATGTATTGGCAGATTGCTTAATTGATACTGGCACCTGTCGCAATATTCCGGTGGCCGTGGGTTTGCGCTGCCAAGCTCGAGTTCATGGATACGATCCCTACAGAGGCCGCCGCACTCCAAAGGAGCGGAATGCAAAAACGCTCGTGCATTGTGCACCGTATGCGCGTGAAAAATTTCCAGGAAGTCCAAATTAATACGGGGTCCCCCACTACGACCTGTCCCATAATCGGGCCATTGTTTTCGCACGTAGGACATCAGAATTATTTTGTTTTAGAACCATTGTGGCTCATCGTATACCATACGGTTAGTGTGATCACGTTTTCTGCCGTAGCGGCTAAGCGCGCCTCGATTTACGTTGCGGCTAATGATGCGGCGCACCGCAAAGTATATTTCGCCTCTTTGGTATTTGCGGAGAACGGCCAACCGATAAGTCGCAGCTTCTTCGGGGTGACTGTACACAGATACACAACGCAAATGAACAGGGGTGTGGTGACGTCGTCGGCAAAGAACACAGCCGCCGACGGGCTCACCTTATCGCCTATCACCGCCAAAACTACCGCAGTAAGCATCTTTATCTAGCACGGCGTGTTGCCGTTGACGGCGTACTGTACACTTTTAACAGGCGATAACCGAAATACGCCACCGTTCTCTGCTGCCTCTTTGAGCTGGACCCATCTGAATGTGCGTTGCTTGCAGAAGTCCTGGCAGAAGCGAAAAGAGCGCCAATCGGCGTGTTGTCGCCTCAAGCTAAGCGCGGCGAAGAATGACGCGTGCATAAAGCTAGCTCACCGCGCAAACGCTGCCGCACAAAGCGCGCAAGGGCGTGTACGCGACGTTCTGCACAAAAATCGCGTGAGATCATCGGAGCCACGCGGAAGCGGATATTAAGCTTCAAAGAAGCGGTACAGGTTCTCACTCGTACAGGCGCGCTCACGCTCGCATCGCTCTCGGCGTATCTTTAGGTCATTCCTGCTGCTGGACTTCTACCCAAAGATTCGAAATCTGCGTGGTATCGGCTATGCACTGTCGCGTGGTCTTTGGTTCTGCGAGAGATTGACTGACTGAATAAACTTTATTGAAACCAGCAAGAGATGGTGGCTGGGCCTAGGCCTCCCACGAGGGGACGTCGAGGTGTTGCCCCTGCGCCACCTCGCAGGCCTGCTGGGTCGCCCAGAGTTGGTCGTCAAGGTTGGAGCTACGCAGGGCAGAGTGCCATCTCGACGAGATGGTCATTGGATTAGTGTCGGGGTATTGGTCTGTACAGTCCCAAAGCATGTGTGGAAGTGTGGCTGGCTGTGTCTTGCAGATATGGCACGTGGGATTGGGGTAAATGTCTGGGTAGATCTTGTTGTAAAGTTGTAACGAGGGGCAGGTATTGGTTTGTAGCAGGCGGAAAGTTGTAGCCTGCGCTCGGGATAGCTTGTTGTGTGGGCCGGGGAAGGTTCTACGCTCTAAGTAGAAGGACTTCACAAGATCATTGTAGCGTATCAGGCGGTCCCTACCGGTGGGGGCAGCCTCCCCTTCTCCCGCGCGTTTAACTAGGCCTCGCGCTAGGGAGTGGGTAACCTCGTTTAGGTTGGGGAGGTGCGGATGGACGGTGCCTGCATGAGCCGGGAACCAGATGAGTGTAACCTGATGGTCGGTTGAGCGCGGTGCTTGTTGCAAGATGCGCAAGGCTTGGTGTGAAATACGGCCGTTGATATAATTGATAACGGCGGAGCGGGACTCAGACACGACGGTATGGCATGTTAGGTCTAGTGTGGCTAGCGCGATGGCCACTTCTTCAGCTTCTTCAGCGTTTGAGGTTACTAGGCTGATAGCATGGTGGAGAGAGCCTTCACGCGTGGTGACGGCTGCAAAGCGGCTAGCGTGGCGGTATTCAGCGGCGTCGACGAAACTCACCGTCGTGGCGAGTAAGGGATTTGGTGAGAACTGTCGCACGTGCTGTGCGTGCGTGGTTGTATTCGAGGTGCATGTTTCTGGGGATAGGGTCGGCGTGAATCCAAGCTAAGCAGGGATAAGTTCAACGAGAAGGTGTTCGACGTTTCGGTCGTGGAGATTGTGTTCGATGGCGGTGATTCTCTTCTGGACGAAAGTGCAGAGGCGGCGAGAAGCATGTGACAGGATGAAAGGTTGGTAACCTGGGTGGGTGACCGAATCGATATGGGTTTCCTGAATCATGATGACGTCCGGCTGCCGGGTGAGAGTACGAAGGTGTTGACGGATGACTGGCTGTTTGCGGAGATAACCTCGGCAGTTCCACTGCCAGATATGTGTATCTCTGTTAGTGTGGGCCATGATGGCGATTGGGGGATGCCGTCATGGGCAGTGCCGGGGTTTCGACGGCAGGGGGAGCGGGCATGGGGAGAGTTTGTAGGTGGGTTTCAATGTTTGTGACGCGCTGTGCCAGGGCGAGAACGGCGTGTTGCATGGATTCGACTGCGTCCTGGAGTGTGTTCATCGTGCTTTGAAGTGAGACTAGCATGTCCTTAACCTCTGAGCGCACTTGGCCCATGGCTGCCTCTGGGAGGGCCCGCTTTTTGGGGACTGGTGTCAGTGGAGCGTCGTGGCTAGAGTGGGACGCTTCGGCGGGTGGTGTAGGAGCGGGGGTCTTGGATTGTTTAAGATCGCGAACCTCTTGCGAGAGCGCGTGAATTAGGTCGCGCATAATGGATTTTTTTTTAGGTGAGCTATTTCTGCGTTGTCATTGGTGTTCGTGGACTGTGGAGAAGGTGTGGTGTGACCCTCTCGCGAGGCGCCCTTAAAGGCATCTGCGAAGCTCACCTTGGTAGTAGGAGACTTGGCGGGTGGGGTAGAGGTGGATCTGGATCGGGAACGGCGCTGTCTCGAACGTGAAGGGGTCTGGGAACAATGTTCCCTCGAGCGTGATGGAGCCCGGGATCTGGAGCGGGGCTTGGAGTTCAAGGGCGGGAAGTCGCTTTCTTGAAGGGTGGCTTGCACTGCAGCTCGGCGTTCCCCAATGCGCTTGCGAATAACGTGCGGTGTCTTGTAGCGAGCCGTACACGATTTGTCCGCTGTAAGATGAGGGCCGCCGCACAGTGAGCATTTGGGGTTACACGTGTGATAGGGAGGTGGGTTGCGGACTCCGCAACCTCGGCAGATCTTGTTATTGGGAAAAGGGCAGACATCCATGCGGTGTGCGAGGCGGCCGCATTGGTAGCAAATTTCTATTTGCTTGCGGAATAATGAGCATGGGATTAAGGTAGCTCCATAGCGGACCAGATATGGCACGTCGGGACCACTGAAGGCGATAACAACGCTGGTTGTCGTTCCAATGCGTTTTGCGGCTAGTGCGGGGGGGGGGGTTGCGGGTATTGACGATATTGGCGTTGATTTGCTGTGGGGTATCGGAGAGGGGGATTCCGCGGATGACTCCCTTCGTGATGTCTTCGGTGGCCGTCTCATACGCGTTAACATCGTGCGTGACCCCATTGACTTGAATGGATTTTATGCAGACATACCGGTCGGCGTTTTGCAGACTTGGCGTACTGACAACGACAAAGGTTTGTTGGGTGTTGGGGCACACGGTGTCTTGTTGAATATCTGCGGGGCTGAGCTGTGCGGCTTGGAGAACGGCTGTAGTCACGGTAGGACCACCAATTTTGGCGATGTTGAGGGCTCCCTTGGGGCGAATGATAATCTTGATTTGGTTGGAAGGTAGCGGAGGCATGTGTCCAGCCTTGAGAACTTGTGATTTGACTTGTGGCCTGGTCTTGGAGCGAGAACGAGCGCTTGAGGTTCGGGTGGGGTCAGTTTGGGGTGAAGAGTCGTGCCTCAGCTTCGCCGGTTGACGAAGGCGAGTTGTTCGCCAGCCCGTCTCGGCGGCCACTTCGAGCTCCATGCTCGTTGCTGGGACAGAGAAACTTGATCGGCGTTACGGAGCTCGCTCGAGTGCGCGCCACACAACCGGTGCGCCTGGCGTGCACGCGCGGCGGCGGCGTGGGCGATTCACAAAAAATGTTCGCAGCGCAAGAAAATGTCCGTAGCACAGGGAAATGGAGTGTCCCACCTGAAAATGAGGCATCTAAGGAGTCCTGGTATCTTCACGGATCGACTGGTGTAAAAATTAGGCCACAATTCGAAAGAAAATGCTGCAAAATCATTTCACGAACACGGAGCCGACGCGAGCACGTCTACACTCGTCGGCGATCTCAGCGCCTCCTCCCTTCGAGAGAGAACGGGGAATATTTTTCTTCGCTGTGAAACAAACATCGCTGTGCGTGTCTCAGGTTACATATACCGTAGCAAGACCATTCTTCCTTTTCTCGACTGCACTCGTAACGAGTGGCAAATTTTTACTTGCCAGTACAGTGTGCGCTTCTATTTCGTGCGTAGTTATGTGCAGTGTGTGGCCGGCTCCTAATCCACGTAATCTCATTTTCTGTCCGCATTCCCTTCTCACAGGTTACACATGCAGCAAATTCCCAGGTGCTAAAGTGTTCTACGTCAAGATCAGCTTGGCGTCATGCAAGAGACACCTGTTGATATGCGGCTGATTGACTAGGAAGCTCGCATCTCTGTTGCGACTCTCCATCAAGTGGGATTTTCAACTATTTTTTGTGCCGCTCAGTGGTGTAATAGCTGCCGCATGGACGCTGTGGAGGCTTACTTTCGATGTGTTCCGGCTTTTAGTTGGAAAAGATGGGCTACCTTTTGAGAGGAGGTATTTCCTTTTTTTTGAGAGAATGCTTACCAACCTAACCAAGTGATACGTGCGTACTTGAAACAGCAGCGCGAACAGAGGACGACGGACGACAAAATAGGTAGGAGCACACACGAGCGCAGGCTCAACTAAAAGTTTATTTTTGAAGACAAAGGTATTAAACACACTGGTTAACTTGACAAAGATAAAATGCCATGCATGCGTCGCAGAAACAGCCACGTGCGACAAGCAAGAATATGGAAAAGCCATGTCATATATATAGTAAACGTGCGTGAAAAACAAACTTTCGGGCAAATCTTTCGAAAAAGCGAAAGATGTGTCCGATAAGTGATACTACCGAACGTGAAATACTCTTTTAAAAAGCGCAACTCTATCCCACTAAGGACAACAGATAACCTGATTATGCATTTGTTTCGTTTGTGATCAATCAATATTGCTTCTATAACTCCTCTGGTGTTGCGGTTTAGGGCAGAAAGAACGATTGTTTTCATCACGAAGACCAGAACACAAGAGGAATTATGGAAACATCATTTATTGATCACCAAAAAAAATTCATAAGCAAGATTTCTGTGACCCTTAGTGGTAAAGAGTTGCTGCAGTACTTCTCGTTAATATCACTTACAGGACAAACCTATCAGTTTTCATGTTTTTGTTAGTTTTTGGCGCACGTTTATTCTATACGACATGTTTCTCGCTCCTTTTTTTCTTGTGCCGGGCTGTTTCTGCTGCGCATCCATGGCTTTTTCTTTGTGAAGTTGGCCAGTGTGTTTAAAACCTTTGTCTTCACGAATAAACTTCCAGTTGAGTCAGCGTTCATGTGTGTTTCTACCTTAATCCATCATTCTCGTCTCGGTTTGGGTGGTTGCCACAGAATTGATACATGAAGTTATTTGCGCTGTTTATTTCAGGAAGAACGCTATAGGGTCTCATCTTCTCTTTGTTTTGAACACAGGTGTACATTCTTCTAGTTCAACTTCAAGGAATCACCCGCCGTGGTTGCTCAGTGGCTATGGTGTTGGGCTGCTCAGCACGAGGTCGCGGGATCGAATCCCGGCCCCGGCGGCCGCATTTCGATGTGGGCGAAATGCGAAAACACCCGCGTACTTAGATTTAGGTGCACGTTAAAGAACCCCAGGTGGTCAAAATTTCCGGAGTCCTCCACTACGGTGTGCCTCATAATCAGAAAGTGGTTTTGGCACGTAAAACCCCATAATTTTATTTTTTTTTAACTTCAAGGAATCCCCTGAGGAAGCCAATGAGGGTAATACTAGTGCCTTTATTTGTGCGTAAGATTTGTTAATTTCATCCATTCAAGGGGTGACATGCCACATGCCTCTTTGTAGGTATGCAAGCATTCGTAGTTCTTAAACATACTAAGCTCTATATTTCGGTTCTCATCACTCTGCTTTGTACACTGTCGTCCTTTATGAAAGGGAACACGCGAGCGCGTGGCCTGCACTCTGCGGCGGCTGCCCACAGCGCCATCAGCCGACAGCTAAAGAAAGCACGTCCGCTTTTGGCGTCATCTATTGGCAAACAAAATAACCAGTCATGGCCGGTGGGCAAGCGCTGCTAAGATTATGCTCCCTCACCGCTCGCGCAACGGGCGATGCCTGCAGCGCGTCGTCTGCTGGTAACAAATAGAGCGTGGTGCACGAGCACGATCGAAACGTAGAAGCTCTGTCTCTCGCCTAACGCCTGTTGCGCTTCGCCTAAACTAGAGCTATATAGGTGAGGGCGATGCACTCAGCGGAAGGTTTGGTTGTGGTTTGCTTTTTCGAATGTGTATCACTGAACGTCGCGAAAATTTTCCTTCGAGGCAGATTCCCACTTACCCGGAAAGTACTTGCCTGTCGGCAGAGAAAGTTTTCTGTCGTTTAGTATATCTGCACTTGATGCTATAACGCCATGCACAAGCAAAGCACCCTGACCGTGATGATAGCGAAGGTATATTGCTACGTAAGAAACTAGAAGCAAAAAAAAATGTTAGAAATGTTTGTAAATATTTTAATGAATCTTGTATCTGTAATGTAAAAGACGCGAGCACAAAATGCAAAAACAGATATGAATACATTTATTGACATAAAAGATATACGTATATTTTTCTTTTGTATTGAGCACCAAAACAAAACAAAAGTCTGAAATATGTTGTGTCGACGCACTTTTCCGTACCTCGTGCCGTCCCATTTGCTGCGACGACAGCTGCCATTCTTCAGGGTAGCGAGTTATACAAGGCGGCCGTTAGTGATCTGTTGCTTCTCAGCCGCTTCCACTCCTTTGTGACAACCCAAAGCTCGTTGGCCGATAGTCCGTGCAGACCGAGCCGCCAGCGCAGTTTTCAAAAGGCCTCGCACGTTCTCAATAATGTTAAGGTATGGAGACTGGGGCAGCCACCATAGAGAGTCGATTCCACGATTCTCGAAAAAGCTTGTCACCCTTCCGGATGTGTGTATGGGCGACTTGCCTTGCTGGAAGATGTAAGCACCTTCCGGGAAGGGCCCATTCAGCAAGCAGGGCACCATCACGTCGTCCACGATTGAGCAGTAGGCGGCAAACGTGAATCTGTCCTCTATGCGGACTAGTGGACCAAGCCCTTTTTTGGACACGAGGCCCCACACGCACACTGCTGAACGCCCACTTGCAGCCACTCGCTGGAGGTATCCTGGTCTGTAACTGCAGAAAAGTATTATTAGATCATGCATTGACACCAAACCAACAGTCACTCAACTTATCTCGAATACCCTTCCTTTACGCCAAACATGCGGTATTCCGCTGTGCTACATGGCGCGCGCATTTATCGCCGGCTGCTCATGTATACGTTTCGTACTGTTTTAGGTTTTTATTCACTTTCCTATTTCTTTCAAGATATTTTGCTATTTTCTACTCTCTCATATCGAAACAGCAATTGGGCTGGTGGTGTGCCTCTGTTTGTGGCAGTTGCCAGCCTACTGCCTCCTCTTCCGTGTCTACACTTTCAGCATGTGCTAAAGTGTCTTTCAATGTGAACTAATACTGATGAGCGTAATAATATTAGTAATATTAGAGAACGCAACTACACTTTAATGCTGGTGAACGTAATCTAACACCCTGCCTTGAATATCAAGTTCTCTCTGGCGTCTACGCCAGAGAGAACTTGATAGGCTACAATATCACACAATGCATAAAGAAGGGTAACCGCCCGGTAGAGTTTTTTCAGCATTTCTTACAGTGATATAATTACCGTTAAGGATAAAACGTCACCTACCGGCGGTTTTCTGGGCGCCACACTCTGTCTCTGGTCCCACCGGGTCGTGAATGAACCTTCGTCGGTGAATACAACACATTCCCAGTCGGAGGTAATCCAATCTGCGTGGTCCTTCCCAAACTGCAGGCGTTTGGCTTTGTTGGTGCCTCGAAGCAGAGGATTCCTGCAAGCAATCCTCTTTTTGAGACCAGCTTCGTCGAGGCGGCGCGTCGCAGTCGTCTCGCACGCCCTAATGCCAAGTTCCTTCAGTACTTCAGTGACTGTTGTCTGCGGCTTCAGTGCTACTGCAGCCACAATCACACGGTCTTCGTATTCAGTTGTTGCCCGAGGTCAGCGCCTGTGCTGAGCGTCCTTCACACGGCGTTCCGTCTTGAAGGCCTGAACGATCCTGTTTGCTGCTTTTAGTGGCCTCCTTGTAGTTGATGCAATGACCTGCCTCGTGGCCCACAAAAATAAGGAATTAAACTACACATGCCCTTATCCCTTTTTATCACGCTAGTGCGCAAGGCGTTCAGCATCCTACCTTTCCCTCTCGTAGTATTTTGGAGCCCATATTTACACGTATGAACTAGTACATTATCACTGCTATCTTTACCCCGGCATTCTTAAATGGTCATAGACTCGAACTTGGTCCACCGACCGAACTGATCATAGCGCTGCCACTCGGCTGAAAACCATGCAGGGGTTTTGAAGGACTGCTGCCGATTATCGCACACATAGTGACCATTTAGCCGAGGGAAATCACTACCGTCGTCTTTTTTAACTGCACGCACGGATTCGCGCGCACGGAAACGCTCGGATTCGGTGGTTAGTGCCATGCAAGGTTGGTTTGAAATTTATCCTCGAGCGAGTCTAAACTGGTATTTCTACTTTCATTCCCGACGCAGGGACAATACAGCTGAAGCTAAGCATATTTCCATGAAAATTCACACCTTTATTCGCTGGAGAACTATAATGCTGCATACTGTGTTCTTGGAAATGTATTCAGTTGTGGCTTAAGCAAATGCGAGTTCTACGACGAATCCATAGAGCTCGCATGATAGTGTATCACTGAATGATACAGAGTATCATTCAGTTATAGATAAAGAACAACCAAACCTTCCGCTGAGTGCATCGCCCTCACCTATGCTATATAGCTCTAGTTTAGGCGAAGCGCAACAGGCGTCAAGGCGAGAGACAGAGCTTCTACGTTTCGATCGTGCTCGTGCACCACGCTCGATTTGTTACCAGCAGACGACGCGCTGCAGGCATCGCCCGTTGCGCGAGCGGTGAGGGAGCATAATCTTAGCAGCGCTTGCCCACCGGCCATGACTGGTTATTTTGTTTGCCAATAGATGACGCCAAAAGCGGACGTGCTTTCTTTAGCTGTCGGCTGATGGCGCTGTGGGCAGCCGGCGCAGAGCGCAGGCCACGCGCTCGCGTGTTCCCTTTCATAAAGGACGACAGTGTACTGTGCTGCATTCTCCAGGCACAGGAACCTTTTTTTATGCCGTAAGTGGATACGTTCTTTTTGTATACATTGGAGAAACAACTGTGAGCTTAAATATGTATGTATATCACTTTCTTGTAATTCTTTTTATGCACGGGCGATGTATCTCCCTCCGTTTTTGTTGCTATTTTGTCCCAATATTTATGCAACCTTATTTATTTTATGCAATAAAATTCTGGTGGAATTTTAATAACATTTTACCTGCGCAGTCGAGGTAATCGGTGTTTTGTGTATACATTTATTTGCGTTTGTGACTGTCTCACCAATCTGGCTGTCCAGTCATTGAAATTTTTTCTCATCCTTTATGACTATTTCTGGGCTACATGACACTGCAAGTGCAGGTGACCATTTATTTGGTTGTTTAGAATTGGGGTATCTGTGTGTTACTACCAATTTTCTGCACTAAATAAATATTTTTTCTCTTATCGTTGAAGGTATTCGTCCTGCCTTTTCTCCTTATTGATAGAGGTACCACATAGTTGCTCGGTATAATTAAAAAGGCCCCAAAAAGCGCTTTCATTAGCGTTGTGCTAGTCGAGAATATTTAACTGAAAATGAGCTCACTAAATTAAAGCTAAAGCTAATTAAGCTAAACAAAAGCTTCACAAGATTATTTCTGAAGAAAGCAAACTCCTGGCTCATCGGATACACATGATTCATGTGTTCATCACCATGCCCGACAACTTTCTAAATGATGTCTTGTCGATTAATAGCTAAGTTGAGTGATGTTATTTTATAAAATGATTGGGCAACATGAAGATCTATACATCTCGAAGACAAAAAGCTCAAAGAGACAAGTCTACTTTGGTACTTCATTAAATGTTAATTGTGGTGAAAGAGGTTTGCTAAAGCTTGTGTACATTTACGCAAAGTCATTTGTTTCCAGAATATTTGTTATTTTGCCTTACAGGAAGCCGTAACTGTTCATGTGGTGTGTTGGTGTGCGAAACATCTTAATGCAGCATATGCATCATCCTAATGTAGCATCATCATCTTAAACATCTTAAATCACACATGCAAGCCAGCTTCAAGAGTTCATGTGTTCAAAGTTGGTTGTTACAAGAGTATGCTTAATCCCTGCCTTTTGAGTCGCTTTTCCTTCCAGTCATGAACTTAAGTCACAAGGGAAGACCACAATGATTCTTCTGATTGAATTCAAATGTACATATTTTTCCGATGTATTTACACTCTTAGGAGGGCTGTAGGTACTAGCCTATGTATCCAGGTTCCATGTAGTCATGCCTTATGTACTGTAATAATGTTTCGTGTGCACGGATTTTTAGTGTAAATAAAGGTGCTTCAAATGGATGTCTCTCCTTTGCTTTTGTTTGTGTTAGGGAAAGCTATGAGCAGGCACCGGGGTTTGCAAGTGTGAATAGCAAAGCAATTTCAATATATGGATAAAAATTCGCTAGCCCAACGAAATGTCAACCATATTTCAGGGGCGAATTCTGAAATCTCAGTGACATTTCAACTGGGCTACAACGTACTTTTCAGTGCTCTGGCAATAATAACTCAACAACAGGTCTACTGAACTACCACAACGTCAGTTCAATGCAGCATCAATGGTAACCCAACAACTATTGAACAAAACGAACACAACAATCTGTCTAAGCACTATGGGCTTTCATCATCACCATCGTCAGCCTGGTTACGCCCACTGCAGGGTAAAGGCCTCTCCTATACTTCTCCCACTACCCCGGTCACGTACTAATGGTGGACATGTTGTCCCTGCAAACTTCTTAATCTCATCCGCCCACCTAACTTTCTGCCGCCCCCTGCTACGCTTCCATTCCCTTGGAATCTAGTCCGTAACCCTTAATGACCATCGGTTATCTTCCCTCCTCATTACATGTCCTGCCCTGCCCCTTTCTTGATTTCAACTCAGATGTGATTAACTCGCGTTTGCTCCCTAATCCAATCTGCTCTTTTCTTATCCCTTAACGTTACACCTATCATTCTTCTTGTCTTCATACAGGAGGTTGTGGCCAAGTACTGCACCAGGGTGGCCAATCCTGCTCCGGTGAGGGAGTGCGTTACCGGATCTGGTCACCGGGATCAGGCCACACTCCAAGCCTGTTTATGCATTTTTATCAACACGCGGATTTTTTTAATCCGGTGGAAAATTGCGCGGCACCGGGATTCGAACCACGGTCCTCTTCCACGCGAGGCGGATGTTCTACCTCTACGCTAAAGCTGCACGCCAGTGGGCTTTCAATGGTAACTTATCAATTATTTAACATCGAGACACCCAACGGTGTTTCAATTAAATTTCAGTGACCAATATTCAAGAGCCCTCAACACTCAACCCAATAATTCTCCAAGAAACTCTTCATGATTCCTCAATACAAAACTCAACATTGACCAATGATATTTCAATGCCTTCTCAATAAATTTTTTGTAAGGGGACGTGCGTTCTGAAGGACCAGAATAACGTTTTACCATACCATTGCCTACGGACAACATGTAATTACCAGATGGCAAACATATACTACATCGACGATCTCAACCACTCGCCTGTAGTCTGCAGAGAGTACACCCGACTCTCAAGTCACAGGTTTCGAGATCGGTATACAGGAATTCGGAAAGCAAGAATCTCCGAGCAAACAAAAAGTGGGTTATTAGAGAATCTCCATATGTTGCCAAAGCTTTCAGAAACAAGTCTTTCCGTATAACTTCGACTGCTATTTCTTTTACTTGCGTATGCTGAGGACGGGCAGGACGGCAGGACGGAAAAAAAACTTTAATGAGCAAAGGTCCTGCGAGGTTGCTAGCCCGGGCTCAGGCCACCCGGGCATTATGTGCGCTGTGGCATAGCCTTTTCACCGCTGCCCGGGCCCACTGGATAGCACATTTTTCCGTTGTCTCCAAATTATCTGGGAAAAAAGAAAACAGCTTTTCTTCGTCCTTTTTTTTTGATGGCTTCAAAATTTCCGGAACTTTTACACCACTACATATTATCTAACACGGTGCACGAACGTTTTCGCATCAGGCGTTCGTCGGAATGCGACCTCCGCCCAGCCAGTGATCGAACCTACGCTCGCGTGCACAGCAGCGCAACGTCATAGCCACCACCACGGCAAATATATAGGGGAAAAAGGACATGATGGCTCGCCCGTAATCGAGAGTAGATGTAAGCATGAAATTGCTACCGGAAACCAAATTCATTGGATATCCTACTAGCCACAATCTTAAAATAGCCCTAGAGCGTGTTCGCAATGGCACCGTATGGCATGGTGCGTTGTGATGACACCAAACCGCACCACGCCATACTGTGCACTGCCGCATATGTACGCAATAGGGTCCTGTCAAAGGCAGAACCTCAGCGCAAGTGTGGTCCAGGTCAGACGCGGCACGGTGGACGCTGCCGGCTTGGACGCAGCCGGCGCGTCCGACGCACCGCGGACCTCGCGCACTGCTGGCGTTGAAAAGAGCACTCGGCGCCAAATGATGACGATGAAGTGTATAGTGCCCTGTGTTTGCCTTTTGAAAGCCGCTATTGGAAATGACGAATAAAACTTCAGCGTACTAAAAGTCACAGCTTGAGTGATATTGTGAACAAGCATTAGGAAGAACGCGGAAGCAACCGTTTCCGTAGCTTGCTTGAGAAGTAACTAGCGCATGCAATGCGGTCTTGACTGCGTGTCCGGATGATCTCGTTTTGTTGTCGCAACTTTCCCGGATGTTCTCGCTTGAGTGCTCGGATAACGTCTCGAGCTTTGGGATTATGGTCGCCTTAAGGTCGCCGACAAAGGCATCCACAAGCATGTCGTGCTAATTATCCACACCTGCATTGCACGCGGCTTTGACTTGTTCCGCCCCCGCACCGCCATTCGTTTCTGCAGCCCTCATAGCATGTTTTGCTCAAAGCTATACAACAGACATCGCGTGCATACATCGCCGAGCAGGCCCCGGGGCGCATTCAGCGTACCTGGAGACGAAGTGGACCTCCACTGTCTCCCCGGCTAGCGTGGCGTCGAGGCAGTTGACGCAGTCGCGCGTGATCTCGCTCACGCGGCCGTCGACGCTGAGGCGCAACGCGGCGCTCCTCAGCGCCGCCGACGGTAGCTGCACGCTGTCCAAGCGCACCAACAGTCGCAATCCCGGGGTAGCGCGCAGCACCCACGTGCAGTTGAGCCGGTCACTGGCCCGGAGTGGGCGAGGCGGCCGCACGATGCCCTTGTCGGCGCCGTCGCGCGTCTCGCCGCACGCCTCGGCACCGGTGCAGGTCGCCACCAGCAGCACAAGGGCCAAGGCTGGCAACGCCATTGCTTCCTCCAGTCGCCTGTGTAAAGAAGTGGTCGCTAAGTATTGATGGCGAGTAGCCCCAAATTTGTATCCAGCCCGCCAGGTCACGCGATAAATAGCATAAAACATCATTTACCAATACTCTCCAGTCAGTGGCTCCTGTAGTCTCATCAGCGCACGCGAACTTCAGTGCATAAATTAAACAGCAAAAATGGGCTTCACCGATGCAGCCAGATTAGAGCAGGCTTACCAGTACACGGAGACCTGAACGTCTTGCTCACGTGAAATCGCCGTGAAGCACCATGGAAGAAAGAATTTCGCCGCCTCTCGCAGCTTCTGCTGTTCTCTTATGCAAGGGAAGTTCGAAGCCCGTGGAGACGTACGCACCGCGAACCTCCTATTCCACGTGTGTGTAAGCCCGGCAAGTGGGAGGGTCTACTCAGACTTACCTGTCGCTGTTTAACGCGCGAACCGCTTAGCGAGCACCTGAGCGATATACTTAGTACTGCGAACATCAAGGGCTCTGGCTCATCTTTAAGGTCCAACTGAATATTTAATTGCACCCGAGCGCGAAGAGAACTAGCTGCCGACGTACGAGCACATAACCATGCCCTATTGTGGCCGTAATACATGTGCAGTTTACTTAATCAGATGTGCAAGCATCACCTTCTCTTGCGTGTTCACAGTTATTCTTGCCAGTATTTCCGCTGATGGCGTGCGCCTGTCCATGAAGTTTTGTTTCTTCTCTGATACGCGCTTCACGTACGTATGTACATTTAGTTAAATTTTAGACTTTGGCTAAAGGCACGTCAGACGTCTCCCTCCAACTATATCTGCAGGTACGTTAGAGTGATCCGGCAGTGCTTTAAATGCCTAAGCGTTTCTATGCCTACCGAACTAGGAAACCCGTCCGTCATGTAAGGCGATCGCTTTCAATGCAGGGCCCGCAGCAGCGAGCGAATCGACCTTCGTGCTCCCTCTCGCTTCAACGAGAACACAGCGCACACGAAGCTATCAGCATTCGGCCAACTCTGTCCACATCGCACAATGCTTTCAAGAATGGGCTCGCGCAGCCACGGCATACGCAGCCGGAGTACTGTTGACCACGGTTCATCATGATTCAACGGGGATGGATAAGGCTCTAAAAGAGCGATAATAGCTCATAATGACCCGAACGTGAGCAGCGCGCCTGGCACGGCCACCTGCAGTCATTTGCTCGCGCCATCAATTCACCTGGCACTGCAGGCAGCACCCATTCGCGTCACCGCAGCGCTCCCGTTTGTATTGGCCTGATAGAGTTTCATAACATTGATGACGCAGGGCTGCATTAAGATGAGCAAGGGCCACAATGTTTACACATACTTAGGCAAGTGCCAGAGGAGTTTCTGGGTGATTTTGTATGAAAGTCCACCCGACGCTCCTAATTGCATTTTCTACGTTTCACGTTAAGATACGTCGGGCTTCGCAAATAAAGTAATGATCTAATTTACTTCGATCCACTAAGTGATTGGTAGAAACCCATTTGTATGGCAGGATTTGAGAATTACTAACCTGTCCAAGTCGAATTTGCAATTCATACCTTAACAGAACCGTTGCAGAACGAAAGCGAGAAGCGCAACTCTTCTCCGCTGACCGGTCTTGAAGGAAGGCCCACTTAGTTCTCGTTTGAGAACAGGCGTGAGTGACCATTGTCGTACCGCTTGCTTTGTCGCCTAAGCAGATCTCTTTTGGTGCATCTTGAGCAGACCACTTTATTCACGCCACTCAGCTGACCACTAATAAGAACTTATAAAATAATATAAAAATAATAAAATAATGTAAAATAATAAAGATCGGTAGTACGAGTTACGGTGTCGTATACGACGTCATGGTTTCGCATACGTTTGAGAGCATTTTCGGCCATGTCAGTAGAATATACGCTCTTCTACTTTGATGCTGCTTGCTCCACTTAAAAGAGTGAATGCTGTATAGATGCGGTTTTGCGCAAACGTGATCGAGAAAGCAGGCGCTGTGGCTCGCTTCGAGGGTAATCAGGGCCAACATGGCTGAGAGCTCGCTTTCCAAACGAAACGAGCACTGACCGCTTGTGTTGAGTGCATTAAATGGTAAAAAGTCAGAGGAGAAAGTCAGTAAAGCGCACAACGATTGACTATTAGAAGCGCCGAAATCATTAAAATGATGTGGCAGAAAGCTGAACAGTTGGCATTACGTGGTTAACAATAAAAGTACAAAAACTATCGCAAGTCGGCCGTCGATTTATAGCATTGCGGTATAATATTGTTGGTATAATAATATCCTATTGCTAGGCAAGGTTCCTGGGTTGGACACCAATTCATTATTTTTTCTTGCGTTTCTTTTGTTTTCTTTTCTGTCCGCGGCATTTTGCCTGACTTGGCGACAGCCTTCTCACCTTTTACAACTGACAAGACAAGATGACCAGAAGCAGTGCGTCATCACCACTGCCGGACCACGCGGTAGGTTTGTCGAGCCGTTCTTGCATGCGCCACAGAGCGCTGACGGTGCCCGACATCTCCCGGCCGGGAGAACGCACTGCTTGCTGTCACTTGCCATTGTAGGGAAAATGTTTAGCGCCGCGTCAAAGACACTGGCAAAACAAATTAAAAGGAAAAAATGAAATCTACTACAGAAAAAATAATGCGAACGGGAAATGAAATCCGGGAACGTAGCGTGGCAGGCGTTAACGTTACCTCAACGTCACCGCTGAAGCATTTGGCTGTTTCAGTTGTCATCATTACTGCCTCAAAACTATTACGAGCTACGCCGCATTATTTTGTTAATTTTGGCGTTTCGAAGGCCGATTCTTGCGCGCTTTATTCACATTCTACTCTAGCATCTCGAACGATAACGTATTTAACGCACAGAACCGCGTCGAAACGCCTCTTTCGTTGGAATAGCCAGCCGTCTGCCAGTGTTGCACTGATTACCGTGGAAGTTCGCCGCTCCTTCCTTTTGTTTGTGCGGGTTCCCAGCTCGCACATGTGATGACGGGAATGTGCGTGTTTATGACAAGCAGCTCTGTACCTATTTCAACCACTGTATTGTGACTGTAGTGCGAAGCTTCGCAAAATAGGGTTTAAGAAGAGCGTTCTCCTGTTGAATCCGCCATTCCGCCGTATATCTCATGCGACAAAGTCGATTGTTCGCGCCTGCGTCTGACGTAGATACGGATATTTCTTACCCATTTCTGGTCATCAATCCCATGCATCGAATATCTAGAGCACGCACAAAAGTCCTCAAGGTACATGACTAGGTCCGTGCCGCAGAGCACGGTACACCATTGTAGAAATTTCTTTCGCATAAAACACGATTCTCTGATCGGAAGCAACTATTACTACGAGACAAGCTCCTCAAAAGAGCGATCTGTAAACAAAGAGATGAAGTAACACCCAATAGACACTTCAACTTTATAGCAGAAATCACCATCAGTTACTCACCGAAGCTAGAGTACCCTGTGTGTTCATATATTATCGCTCAGCAACTATAGTGTCTTCCTAACGGCCGTGAATGTACTTATTTTTTTAATATTGGGAGGACTTGCTGCAAGGCATATCAGGAATGAAAGGAAATTAGATAAAAGCTTCCAACGCCGTATCGCGCAGGAACTGCTTCGATGCCCCCATAACCGTATTGTCCATCATCCAACGAGTGCCTATGTCTACCACCTTATTCGCAAACCTACACCGAACATGTTTATTTATTTATTTATTTATTGTACCCTCAAGGCATACAAGCATTATAGAGGGGAGGGGGTCAATCATTCAACATAAGTTCAGTTATTTGCACATACACAATCAAAAATTTCAAAAAATGGAAATGAATGTAATTTCTAATAACAAAAATTCACACTGTCATGCACGGCTTTATACAATGATTACGGCAAGAACATACCATTGCTACCGATTGAGACACCAAAAGATGAAGTTTCCAACCAACATAGAGAAAAAAAAAAGTTAGAATGCGTTAAATTTCGCTGGAAAGAGCATCACGAAAATGGTCACAGTTGGTAATGTTAACTAATGAGGCGGGAAGATTGTTCCAGTCGAGGCTGGTTTTGGGCAGGAAAGAGTGCGAGTATGTTGCAGTGTTTTGGTGAGGAACGTGGACTTTATGGTTGTGATCAAGTCGAGATGAAACAAAATTAGGCGGTTTAATCAGACGCGTCCTAAGAACATGATTATGATGATAGATCTTATGAAACAATGCAAGTCGAGATAGTTTCCGTCTATTTGCAAGCGGGGGCAGATTAAGTATTGATTTCATGTTAGTTACGCTGGAAGTTCGATGATAGTCACTTAGGATAAAACGTGCTGAGCGATTCTGCATTGCCTCCAAGTTATTGGTAAGAGTTGCAAGGCCAGGGTCCCAGATTGACGATGCATATTCAAGGTTAGATCGGACATAGGTGATATACAACTGTCGCTTGAGTGATGAAGGTGCGAGAGAGAAGTTCCTTTTCAGGTACCCAAGCATGCGATTGGCCTTTGAAGTTACGTGCTCGATGTGGTACTTCCATGAAAGGTCATTAGTAATATGTACACCGAGGTATTTATAGGTAGTTACAGATTCTAACGCCGTGCTGTGAAGAAGGTAGTTTGGGCAAGGCATGTTATTACGCGCTACTCTCATTGATTTACATTTAAGAATGTTAAGCTTCATTTTCCACGTTTGACACCAAGCAGAAATATTATTTAGGTCACTTTGAAGGATTATTGTGTCAGTGTAATTAGAAATGTTGCGGTAGATAACACAATCATCAGCAAAAAGACAGACAGAAGAAGCTATGCTAGTAGGTAAATCATTAATATAAATCAAAAATAGTAATGGGCCTAAGACTGAACCCTGTGGCACTCCGGCGGAAACAGGTGCCTCCAGGGAATCGGTTCCATTCACCGTGACGAATTGAGTCCGGTTAGAAAGAAAGTCGCGTATCCAGTTCAGTACTAAAGGGTCAATGTTTAGGCTGGTTAGTTTTAGTATAAGGAGCTCATGGTTTACACTATCAAAGGCTTTCGCAAAATCCAAGTATATGCAATCAGTAATGAGGCCGGCATCAAGGAACGCGTGAAGGTCATTAGTAAATGTTAGTAGCTGTGTTTCACAAGAAAAATGTTTACGAAAACCATGCTGGGATGGATGGAAAAAGTTATTCGACTCCAAGAAGTTAACTAAGTGAGTAAATATGACATGTTCTAATATTTTGCAGGGAACAGATGTTAGTGATATCGCACGATAATTGCTTGGGTTGTGTGCGTCACCAGACTTGTAAAAAGGCACGACCTTGGCTACTTTCCAATCCTTGGGCAAGCATCCATCGTTGAGTGATTTGGTGAAAATGCAATTCAAAATGATAGAGCTGTACTCATTAGTGTTTTGCAAGAATTTAGCGTTGATGCCATCCCGACCACATGAAGATGATCGTTTTAGTCTGTTAATAATAGCACGAATGCCGGCTGGGTCAAGCATGATGGGATCCATAGCTGTAAGATGTGCTCTCGGATAAGAAGGAAGAGTGAATATTGGGTCCCAGCACAAGTTTGTGAAGGTGTCATTAAAGATTGAGGCGCAAAGATGCTTCGGAACTGGTTCACCATTGTTATTGAGAGATACGTCGTTGTTATTGCTGCTTTTCATTGTGTTCCAAAAGCGTTTAGGGTTAGTTTTGAGTATGGACGGAAGCGTTGAATGAAAAAAGGTAAATTTCGCCGTTTTCAGTGCCTCTGAATATGCCGTAGAAGCGGCTTTGTATACAGCCCATCTCTCTGGGTTAGGCGATTTTTTCGCACTATGAAACAGCCTGCTTTTTTTGTTTGATAACCGCTTGAGATATCTGTTATACCAGGGAGCGTTAGTGTTGTCGTAAACAGCTCCTCAAAAGTTGTGCAGCTATTCTGCATACCAGCTAAACAAGATTTCAGGCATTCCCTCAGCTTGTATATTGTAGCTTCATTATTTGTTTATAAGACCGCTTAACATTGACCATCGTCTAACCTCGACTGAAACACTAAAGGCTTATGTGAAAGAAGTATAATAAAAATTTGTAGTCACAGTACTGCCAAAACAGCACATGCTCATGTTCCTTTTTTGTTTTTTGTTTTTTGCAATGCATTAATTTGTTTTTGGAGACCCTTACCTACAAGTGCTGCTTGCGCGAGAGGCAGTCGGCCTGTAATGTCGGCTGTGGCGTCGTGCGGAATGGAGTTGCTTACTCGGGTGCGGCGGATTCTTCCCTGATCATTGCGATAGCAATTATATAGGCACGCCAAGAGCATTTTTGCCGTCGCCATCGCCGTGATATTCCGCATAAAGTTTAAGTGCGTTAACACCGTCGCCGCACATCGTGTGCTGTATGTCTTAGTGAAAGCACGCGAGAGAAGCCGACGCTCGCGGCTCAATCTGTCGCGCCCAAAAAAGAGATGGCGGAGAAGAAACGCGCCATTTTCCGTCGCACTAAAGCCGTGGGGGATGGGGTGGTGGGAAGGCGTTGTGCTACGCCAGCAACTGCGCATTTCGCGACCGCGCGCACGGGGATTTGATGAGCCCGGCTCGCACGCCACATGTGGAGGCAAGTGGGGAGGCAGCGAGGGAGGGAGGGAGGGGGAACGGCTTCAAACTCCGCCAACAAGTGTGCACATTGTGACATTGTGCGGTAGCGAGCGGCCGCGCGCGCCCTACCTTGACAACGATCTGCAGATCAGTTACCTGGTGCATTTTACAGACGCACACTTTCCCAAGCCCAGTGACGTACAGTCACCTCTATCTCGGAGGCTAAATTATGCGCAGGTGGAGCCGACCTTCACCACATCATGTGGACACGTCCCCTGATAAGGACAAATCGCACTAGCCTATTGCCCCTTCTCATCACTACCCTAGAGCAGTGGGAGACTGCACTGCTCAGCTCAGACCTGGATCTCCAACTCCTGCTCGTCCAGATGGCTGAAGACGCCGCCAAAGCGCAATGCCTGGCCGCTGCCTGAGAAAGAAGAGGACGGGCCTTCTCGCCTCCCCTCTAAACTCTAAAATTAAGTTTATACTACTACTACTACGGCTCGTACCTTGGTGCGCGCTATGTGCTCGCCGCTTTTGCCTTGAAGCGATAGACCGCACGAAGGTCACTTCGCTCGCTGCTGCTGCTGCGCTTGCTCACACCAGCGTTTTGACAGTGAGTGTCCGCGCTCATCGAGCGGGATGTGTTCATGTCTGCTCGTGTGAGCTGACACCATATTTGCGACACCTCACGGGCTATGCCAATTTAAAGTGACACTAAAGCTAAGTATTAAGTCGACGAGGACTGTTTAAATACCATTCCAGGAACCTCTCAACGCTTGTTTCGTGCCAAAAAAATACTTAGTTTACGAGAAAATTGCATTTGAAGGGTTCGAATACCTATTTAGAAATTCAGATCTCCCACCACCCAAACGAGGGAGCGGTGCCGTTGCATTCGCCATCACCACCCTTCGCGAAAGTCCGTCGGTAAAACGACGCCCGGCAGGCGGCGGTTCCGAGCCAAGCCAGAGCGGTGGATTCACCGCTGCAGCTGCTTTTTGGTCAAGTGGCGTAGACCGGTCAAGCATTCCGTGACATCACATGGAAGATGAATTCTCTGCTACTTACAGTTCGTGCGAGTTCGCGAGCGAGCCACCGCGCAGCGCTACGCGATAACAAAACTACGGAAGCGCCAAAGCGTGGGCACCGCAGAGTCGAGCGAACCTTTAGACCACCCGCGTCGTTGTAAAGCTAATTTCAATGAGTTCTTTTCCCTAAAAATGAAATATAACTGCAGAAGTAGCATCTCATTTCATCTTAAAATACAATGCAAGGATGTCTCTTTCTTTTTTTTTGCAACCAGTGGTTAAGTACTAGCGACAGAATAGAACTGAGTGCTTCCGTCATCGGGCAAGTACTTGAACGTCCGAGGGGGCGTCTCTAATCATGTCCTGCATTTATCGCCACTTCTGGATTATTAAGGCCGTGTTCGCGATAATATTGACGCCTTATAGATTCTCCAGCGCTAATCTATCCCCTTAGCTTGACTTATTATTTGCCTTTAGTGTCCCTTTAAGGTTATGCGCTTCGGCTTACGCAATGCGCCAGCCGCATTTGAACGCATGACTGATTCGCTCCTTCGAAGATTCAAATGGTCGACCTACACATGTTAGCTGGATGACGTTGTTTTTAACGACATTTTCCAGCCATATTCAGCGCCTGTGGCCATTCTCCAAGTGTTGCACAGCACCGGTAATGCCACTTTGGTCGCCGCGAAATAACAGTACTCGGCAACCTTGGCAACGGTGTAGGAATGCGACCCGACCGTGAAAAAATTCGCGCCATTAAGCATTTCCCCGTACCTTCCTCTACCGAAGACATTTGCTCAATCATTGGCTCATGTTCTTATTTCCGTCACATTGTCAAAAATTTCGCTGACACTGCCCGTCCACTCATTGAACTTCCTAAGAAAGATACGCCTTTCTTATCGGTTCGTAGAGAAGTTCATGCATTTTCTGCGCTTATCCGCCTCCTCACGACTTTTCCTCTGTTGGCGCACTTCGATCCATCTGCTCCTGCGGAAGTTCGCACGCACGCCAGTGCACACAGAATCCGAGCCGTCCTTGCGAAGCGGCAGCATGGTCGTGACGGTGTCATAGCATCCGCCAGCCGCCTGCTATCTGCCCCAGAGCGCAATTACTCAATTACGGAGCGTGTTCGGACCATCCCCAAATTTCGGCCGTACCTCTGTAGCCATCCATTCACGGTAGTGACTGAACACCATTCGCTCTACAGGATTTTCTCGCTGAAAGATCCTGGCCATCCTGGACGATGGGCTTTGCAGTTACAAGAGTATTCGTTTTCCATCGTGCAGAAGTCTGGCCATCAGGACGCGGACTGCCTGTCCCGATATCCTGTTGATCCACCCGACAACACCAACCCTAACACCGATGCCAGTGCTCTTTTTATCTCGGCGATGATCAGCGGCGTGATCCGGCGTTACGTTCCATCATCGATCGGCTCAGCTCCGGGGCCTCTCACGATTTGATCCAGATGTTTACCTTACATAGCGGAACTTTATGCCGCCACAGTTTATACCGCGAAGGGCCTGCGCGTTTGCTGGTGGTGCCCAGTCACATGCGCTATACTGCTATCCAGTAGCCTCACGACGAAACCACAGCAGGCGTTCTTGGTCTAACACGCACTTATGAGTGCGTGCGGCGCGGTTTCTTTTGGACTGGCCTTTATCGCTCTGTGCAGAAGTGTGTTGGCAGCTGCGAACTGTGTCAACGACGCGAGAAGCCGCCGACACTTCCCGCCAGCCTTATTCAGCCTGTCGATGTCCCAGTAGAGCCGTTCTTCCGCGTCGGCCTCGATCTGATCGGACCTTTCCGTACATCAGCATCAGGGAACCAATGGGTCGCTGTCGCGACAGACCATGTCACGCACTGAGCTATTACACGCGCACTTCCAACCAGCTGTGCTACAAATATTGCCGAGTCCCTTCTCCACGATGTGATTCTGCATGACGGAGCTCCTCGTCAGCTGCTCACCGATCGCGGTCTTTACTTCTTGTCCCTTGTCATCGATGACCTCCTCCGCTCATGTGCCAAAAAACACAAGGTCCCCACCGCCTATTAACCTCAGACAAACAGCCGCACGGAACGACTGAATCGCACCGTAACCGACATGCTCTCCGTGTACGTTTCCGCCGACCACCACGACTGGGATGTTACATTACCATTTGTTACATTGGGGAATTGGGGATAAAAGTTAATGGAGAATACCTTAGTAACTTGCGATTCGCTGATGATATTGCCTTGCTTAGTAACTCAGGGGACCAATTGCAATGCATGCTCACTGACCTGGAGAGGCAAAGCAGAAGAGTGGGTCTAAAAATTAATCTGCAGAACACTAAAGTAATGTTTAACAGTCTCGGAAGAGAACAGCACTTTACAATAGGTAGCGAGGCACTGGAAGTGGTAAGGGAATACAACTACTTAGGGCAGGTAGTGACGGCGGATGCGGATCATGAGACGGAAATAATGATGATGTATGGGGTTTTATGGCACAAGGGCCAAATATGACCAAAGAGCGCCATACACATGGTGATCGGTTTTCAATGAATTGTTCGTGAAGTGAAGAAATGTACTTCGAATGATGGATGTGGCATGGCTGTAAATAGGCCTAAAATCAGTCGCTCTGAATTGCGTAAAATAAATAAGTATTAAAACAATGACGATGACCAGAGATGTGAACTATGGAACTGTCATGTTACACGCGGATGATGAAACAAAACATGTAGTGAAAGCAGCACTGATGTGTCACCAGGGCCCTTGAATGCAAGGGCCTGGAGACACGTGCTATTTAGTGTAACAAACGCAGCAGTACCCTCTGCTAAGAAGCCGTACTACGTAACACTTGGTCGGATAATGTGCAATGTTTGAATGTCATTTAAATAATTTAAAACTGATGTGGTGTTGAATAGCGGGTTCGAGCCGAGAAATTGTGCTGGATGTAATGGGATATGGTGTTGATACACCAAGGGAAAGTGCTTTTTTCTCTCGCATTCTGTTCCCTACATTCCACGAGGACGTGGATGACCGTCAGTCTTTTACCACATCTACCACATGTAGGATGTTCCTCACCAGTCAGAAAGAAGCTTTGTGTACTGTAAGTCTGCCCTATTCTTAGTCGACAGAACGCGGCATCAGTCTCTCGTAATTTCGCTATAGATGAGGCGGTGCCTAAATGTGGCCTGATTAAGTGAAGTTTATTCGAGGTTTGCGAGTCCCACAAGTGTTGCCAAAAATCTCTTAATTTTTTGCGAATAAAAGGTATCAAATCTATGGCGGGGACACCTATCGAACAGTTCAAATCTTTTCTTGCTGTGGATGTGGCGATTTCGTCAGCGAGCACATTACCCTCAATGCCTCTGTGCCCTGGCACCCAGCATATAATGACACGTTGATTACATCCATAGACAGTGCAGAAGAGCGTATAAAGATCATTATTTACAGGGTTTTTGTGCTTTTTAAGCGATACTAACGCCTTGACAACGCTCAGAGAGTCGTTATATATAATTGACTTTCCTAGTTTTAATTGTTTTATGTGTTTCACAGCTGATAATAATGCATAGGCCTCAGCCGTAAAGATACTTCTCTGCGCATGCAAGATGCCAGAGTTGGAGAAGGACGGACCAACTGCTGCATAAGAGACGCCGGCTTGTGACTTAGATGCATCGCTGTAATACTCCGGGCAGCAATACTTCGACTGAAGTTCAAGGAAGTGCATTCAAATGCGCATCTCAGAAGCATGCTTACTGACTTCAATAAACGACATGTCACATTCCGGGAGCTGCCACTGCCACGGCGGGGATAGCTTCGCTGGAAGCATTAGATGGTGTTCTACAAGCGGGAGAGACATTTCTTCACTAAGATTCCTTATACGGAGTGAGAAGGGCTGCCTGACTCTAGGCAGATTATTAAAAAGTATGGCACAGGATAAATCATTTACAATTGTGTAACAAGGGTGTTCAGGATTCGAGTTTACTTTCAGATAATATGTAAAGCTGTAATATGACCTCTGTAGACGGAGTGACCACTCGTTTGATTCTACATACATAGAGACTTTCTACGGGGCTTGTCCTGAAAGCACCGGCTGCTAGGCGGATACCTAGGTGGTGCACAGGGTCTAGGATTTTTAGCGCACTCGGTGTTGCAGAATGATAGATTATAGCACCATAGTCAAGACAGAGAACGGACAAGGCTCCTGTACAAGTTCAGGAGACATTTTCGATCACTTCCCCATGTTGTGCGAGACAGACGTTTTTAAAATATTCATCGTTTTCAAACATTTTGCCTTCAAATATTTCAGATGGGGGATGAAAGTAAGCTTGGAATCTAGAATTATTCCCGGGAATTTGTGTTCACTGCTCACAGAGAGTTTCTCTCGATTAATGGTGAGTTTCGGCACCAGTGTTATGCCTCTTCTGCTTGAAAATAGTATACACGTACTTTTGCGGCAATTTATTTTAAAGCCACTTGCATCCGCCCATTTAGATCATTTGTTTAATGTGAGCTGTATCTGTCGCTCGCAGATCGCAATTTTACATGATTTAAAACGTATCTGTATGTCATCGACATATACAGAATAAAACATTGTGCGTGATATGACTGTATACAGGGAGTTCATCTTTACAATTAACAGTGTGCAACTGAGCACACCCCCTTGCGGCCCCCCTAGTCTCCTGAGCGAATGTTCTAGATAAAGCGTTGCCCACTCTCATACGAAACATGCGGTTAGATAAGTAGCTCTTGACTGTGTTTAACATATTTCCTCGGACCACCATCGCGGAAAGATCTCGCAAAATCCCGAAGCGCCATGTCGCATCGTATGCTTTCTCTAAATCTAAGAATACCGAGAGTAAGAACTGCTTATGTGTAAACGCATCTCTGATGTTCGCCTCGATACGGACGAGGTGGTCTGTTGTCGACCTACCTTCTCGGAACCCACACTGGAAGGGGTCTAGTGTTTTGCTATTTTCTAGGAAAGAGATTAGGCGCCGGTTAATCATTTTTTCATACAGCTTGCACAGACAGCTTGTTAGCGCTATTGGTCTGTAGCTGCTGGCTAAGGACGGGTCTTTGCCTTGTTTAAGTATTGGGATGACTATGGCTTCTTTCCACGAGGACGGAATATACCCAGCCGCCCACATGGCATTGAAAATAGATAGGAGCGCTTTCAGTGCTTCCGGTTGTAAATATCTAATCATTTCATACATAATGCGGTCGCCGCCTGCCGCGGAGTTTTTGCAACAAGCGAGAGACGCCTTTCATTCAGCTAAGTTAAATGGACGATTGTAAGCTTCATTCGAGGAGTATTTGTGAGTAAGAGGCTGTCTCTCTGCACGTTCTTTTAACCTCAGGAAAGATTCTGTATAGTGCGATGCACTTGAAACTTATTCAAAGTGTTCACATCGACAATCCGCCTGAGCCTCCGGGCTATCACCGTGGGTGCTTACCAAGTGTAGAGGATGCGTCTGCCGGCCTATTAATTTATTCACTTTCGTCTCTTCTGTGTAGGAATTTATCCCAGAGATGTATTTCTCCTAGCTCTCCCTTTTAGCACGTCGACATGTTCTTCTACCCTGCGCCTTTATTTGTTTAAAATTGATCAAGTTTTCGGCGGTTGGAAAGTCGCAAAATCGTCCCCAAGCTTTTTTTTGGTTTTTTCCGTGCTTTTTTTTACATTCATCGTTCCACCATGGCATACGACGCTTATTCGACATTCCATTAGTTTCACAAATACACTTTCTCGCAGCCTCAATTATAAGGCATGTAATATGCGTCACAGCATCGTCTATATTGAAAGAATCGATTTCATCCCAGATTGTATATGTTAGTTCGCGGAAAAGTTCCCAGTTAGCCGACTCGATCTTTCACCGGGGAGCATGTGGCAAGGATTCATCTTCTTTGGTCAAGTTTATTATAACTGGGAAGTGGTCGCTTCCAAAGGGGTTCTTCAAAACGGACCACTCAAGGTACGGCATTAGTGTACTCGACACTATGCTTAAATCTATCGAGGAGTATGTATTATGTGCCAAGCTGTGGTACGTCGGCTCCTTTTTGTTAAGTATTGACACGTGTATTGACACTTATATTTATCGGGCGACCACGTTTCGCCGCCTAACAAATGTTATCGCACAGCGCGGGACGCGCCTGCATGTGTCCGAAGTTTCTGGAAAGTTATCGATGCTTCTACACGCTGTCTGTTGTCGCCGAACCTTGTGTTATCTGATTTCATCGCGTGACGCGAATGGTGTAGAACTTTGTGGAAGGCACGCGGGTCCCAACGATTAGTCTGGAACATTCTATGACTGCTGTATAAAAGCCGACGCGCTGGACCCGCTGATCAGATTTTCGACGATCGCCGACTGTGTTCGCCGCTCTCGTTGTGCTTTAAGTGCAGCCTGTTTTGTGGGCACAGGTTCGCCCAGTAAAAGCTAGTTTTGCCTTTCACAGTATTGCTACTGTGTTCTTTGACATCACGACCACGTGACAGTATACATGCTCCTGAGGAAAAACCAAAGTTTTCGATTAGCCGACCTCTCGCATCGCAACAAGAGTCTCTCCACTAAGTGTTGTGTTTGTTTAAATCTCCGACAACTATGTACGGCACGGGAAGTTCATCTATGTAGTTCTGAAATTCGCTTTTATTAAGTTGATAATTTGGAGGGATGTATACAGAGCTGATAGTGACCAGCTTATCAAACAACACCCCTCGGATAGCAACTGCCTCTAGGGGCGTACGAAGTTCTACTTCCCGGCAAGCAACACCTCTGTCTACAATGATTGCAACACCGCCAGATGATACGAGAGTGTCATCGCGGTCTTTACGGAATATAGCATATTGTCGAAGGAAATTTGTTTGCGTATGTTGGAGGTGTGTTTCCTGAACACACAGCACTTTTGGAATATACCTGTATAGGAGTTCTTTGATATCATCAAGATTGTGCAGCAGACCTCTGACATTCCAGTGTATTATTTGCGTATCCATGTTGAATGTGGTTTATGTGCTGTGTGTTCAAGAAAGACGAGTTACCTCACGGAGCCTTTTGAGGGCGCCAAGATGCGGTGCTTTTCTTTTTGGGAGCCACTGCGAGAATCTCGCCGCTCCTTAGGCGCTAGCGGCGCCGTCTGGCTGGGTGTGTCCATCGCCTCGGAAGAGGTGCTGGGCACTGCGAGCGCTGCATTCGAGAAGAAGGCCTCGTCCCTGTGGAAGAGACCTTTGAGGCCACCTGCTCGAAGGTAGATGGCCCCTTCTGCTGGGTTGGCGTAGCAGCGCAACCTGCAGCCGCCGGGGGAGCGGGAGGCGTCACTGCCGCCTCACTGGGTGTGGGTTGGACAGTCGCCGGAGGCCATTGTGGCGCTGCCCCCTGACGCGCCACATCGGCAAAGCTGCTCTTGGGCAGGTAGGAAACCCGCCTGCGTGCTTCTTTAAATGAAATATTCTCTTTAACTTTTATCGTCACGATTTCTTTTTCTTTTTTCCATGACGGGCACGAGCGTGAGTATGCGGCGTGCTCGCCATCACAGCTGACACAGTGTAGAGCGCTTTCGCAATTTTCAGAGGTATGACCTCCGCCACTACATTTAGCACATGTCTGATGGCCACGGCAGTTCTGGGAACTGTGTCCGAAACGCTGGCATTTAAAGCATCGAAGAGGATTTGGGACATAGGGTCTGACACCTAGCTTTACATAGGCTGCCTCGATTGTCTCAGGCAGGATGCTTGAGCCAAAAGTGAGTATAAGATGCTTTGTCTTAATTTCCCTACCGTCACGCCTTAACATAATTCGTTTGGCATTGATAACATTCTGTTCGGTCCAGTCTTCCATCAGTTCGGCTTCTGTCAGCTCCATTAGATTATCATCAGAAACACCACGGCTGGTATTCATAGTTCGGTGCGGGGATATAGTGACTGGAATTTCTCCAAATTTAACTAGGTTAGGAAGGCTTTCATGTAGCTTCGCATCGCGGAGTTCCAGAAGGAGATCTCCACTAGCCATCTTTGATGCCTTGTAACCTGCGCCAAGTGCTTCGGTAAGACATTTTGACACTAGGAAAAGTGAAATCATTCTCATCGTCTTTTCAGGTTTGTCGGAGTGGATGACGTGGAATCGGGGAAAGCTTTGTAATCTGTTGCCAAAAAACTTCAAGACATCTTCGGTGCGCCCTTGTTTCTGAGGACGATCAGGAAGTTCGGGGAAAGAAGTTTCCATGAGAATGTATAAAAATTCGGCAACAGCGCCGACCGCCCACCACGGAGCCCAACGAGGGGACGCGGCAGAGCTTGCATACAAGTCTGCACGACGCCAGTCGTACGCCGCCACTATAACCAAATATGGTGTACCCAAGGTTGGCTAGCCACACAGGGTTACCCCTTGCCGCCAAGAAGAAGGAAGTAAATAGAAGAGAGAAGGAGACAGGAAAGGTGGAAAGTAAGCGAAATACGAAGGTTGTAGGAAGAGAGAGACAGGAAAAGGCAACTACCGATTTCCCCCGGGTGGGTCAGTCCGGAGGTGCCATCTACGTGAAGCAGAGGACAAAGAGGTGTGTTGCCTGCGCCGGGGGCCTTAAAGGTCCAAACACCCGGCATCGGCTCAACCTCCAGGACCCTCTTTTCCCCGGACACGGCTAAGCCGCGCACGTTTAGACGCGGGAGGGTCCAACACCCATGTGCTCGGGTACGTGGTGTCGAAACACACCAAACGCCTGCTGACGCAGACGCCCCTGCGGGGAGACGGAAATAATCAGAAGAATAGGAATGGGCTGGGGTGCGTTTGGCAGGCATTCTCAGATCATGAACAGCAGGTTGCCTTTATAATAGCAGCAGGTTGCCTTTATTATAAGTGTATAATAGCTGTGTCTTACCAGTACTCACCTACGGGGCAGAAACCTGGAGGCTTACGAAAAGGGTTCTACTTAAATTGAGGACGACGCAACGAGCTATGGAAAGAAGAATGATGGGTGTAACGTTAAGGGATAAGAAAAGAGCAGATTGGGTGAGGGAACGAACGCGAGTTAATGACATCTTAGTTGAAATCAAGAAAAGAAATGGGCATGGGCAGGACATGTAATGAGGAGGGAAGATAACCGATGGTCATTAAGGGTTACGGACTGGATTCAAAGGGAAGGGAAGCGTAGCAGGCGGCGGCAGAAAGTTAGGTGGGCGGATGAGATTAAGAAGTTTGCAGGGACGACATGGCCACAATTAGTACATTACCGAGGTAGTTGGAGAAGTATGGGAGAAGCCTTTGCCCTTAAGGGGGCGTAAACAGGATGATAACGATAATGATGATGGTGATTATAATACATGACGTCACGACACTGCAGGTTGTTCACCGTTTTATCTTCTTTTTGGCCGTGAACCGATACTCCCTATGGATACGCCACTACCACCCGCTCCACAACAGCCATCGGAGCACGCGTAAGATGTCATCGCAAGGGCAAGGGCAAACGCTGCGCGCCATATCGCGCGCGAAATCCTTGAGATGTCACAAGCACCACAGAAGTTGCCTTACGATTGCAGTAATAAGGATGCATAACGCTTCACGATCCTTAGTGCTCCTTTGGCCGCCAACTCGACGAGTTGGTCTATCAGCGACGCTTCTACCACGCTACAACGGTCCTCATCGCGATCTGCGTGAGGCTACCGACGTGAAGTACGAGACAGCACCTGAAAAGCCAACATTACCATCTACGCCGGTCCAGACTGGTGTAGTTGACGTTCCTGGGCTAAAACTGTATCACCCGTCCGTTGGTGCTGCACTCTTGCCCGGCCGGATGGTGCGAGTGTTCTCGCCTGATGTCGCGAGACAGATGTCTGTCGCATTAGGCCGGCACGGTTCAAGAAGAGGCAGAAGTTGCTCCTCGCCAACTTGGCTGCTGTTATCCCTGTGCTGCTCGCCTTACTTGTAAATATTTGCAAATATACGTTTTCTTGTGCAACAATGTGCTTGTGAATTCAGTTAATAAGTGAATGTCTCCATGTTTATAGCGCCGCTAAAACTACTATCCTTGCTTCGTATATAGCTGTGCACTAATTTGCTATCGCAATCGATGCTTCGCCTTGCCGGGGAAACTGCTACTTTTTAATATATGCATTAACGTGAATCTCATTCAACGTGCATCTCCGCGTTCTCAGTAAAGTTCCTTGAACAACTGTCGAGGAGCCGGCGAGCCGACGACAAGGCTTACTGCTGTTATCTTTGAAGAATATGCCCCGAGAGGTATTCTTGAGGAAACGCTCTTGATCCACTATAGTAGCGTTCCCGTATTCTGTGTCAGTTATGGCCTTCGTGGTTTCGTAAGCGCTGTGGTATCACTCTGGAGAGTGGTCTGCAGAGAGCAGAAGCGAGCAGCGAAAAACTGCGCCCATTGTTTCGTAAACCCGACCACGGTTTCAACGAGAAGAATGCCGTGGGCAACGACGCGCTGTTCTCAAACAAGTGGATGCAAATCACGGCGGCTATCGGGGTCAATCATCGCTACTAGCGTTCACACGCACAGCGGGAAGAGCGACGCATTTGGGTCAGTTTCTCAACCTGTTTTACGCGAGGCCATGTATACACTGATGCAGCGCCCTCGCACTACGCACGGTACAAGCATTGTCAAAGAAAAAAATAACAAGGATGAGCTACAGTGCGTTGCCCGTTTAGCGAAACCAGGGGCGAGTATCAGCCGCGTCAGCAATAAAACTCGCATTGAACTGTTTCTACACCGTGCATTTTACTGTCTAATGCACAAGTCGTAATCGCGTCACGAATACTTAGGAACATTACGGTTTATGATCGCAATTCCAGAATAACGATATTCAAGAGGCTAAGACAAGTTTCATGAACTCTAAGTTATCTAAAACTCACATAATAATTTCACTCGCGTTATTCGCTCTTGTAACAATGCAAAATGATGAGAAAGGCGAATTGTGAGAATGCAAGCAGTCGACAAACAAGCGGGTCGAGAAATGAGAAAGGCATTAAAAAGGTCGTATGGAAGTCCCGCTGGTTCGATCACTTAGTTCTGTGTACAACTGTTACATCTGTTGCAATGGCCAAGGCTCAGCGCAAAATTTTTGAAGTATTTTGCCCATGATGCTATGGCACCCTCCGATTCAATTTCAGTACTACAATGACTGTCTCTCGCAGCCTGTTTCACTACAAGAGTACTGAGCAATCACTTGCGCTTGTGAATGATATCAGAAGCAGAGATTTCAATGTGAAATTTTAATGACTACATGTCTCGCCTTCAAATGCAGGGCATTGAGAATTGCGTGAACTGAGACCCCCGAAGAACATAGAACACAAAGGACTCAATCCACTCATGCATACAAGCCAACTACAGGAGAGAAATACGCTTGCCTTCACGGATGCATTAACGACAGACCTCACTGCAGCGTATGTACTTTCCAACCCCGCAGGAAAAGTGACGAAATCAATCTGCCTCACAAAAGAAAATACACAACAGCAAACGGTTTGGCACTCTACAAGCTGCGCCATTTATGGCGGAAAGTACGCAAACTCAAAATAGAATGATCTATTCCGATTGCAAACCAGCTCCGGGGACACTGCACCGCTATTTTCATGGTGGCAACTCGTTTTTCAACAAAATTAAAACCTTAACCTTTCATGCCCTCCTGTTTTCGTCATCAGACACGTTTGCAGTGGATCACAAACCACGCTTAAATAACAGGTAATAAAATAGCGGACAGAATGACTGCTGTGGCGCATACTTTGAATGAACGTACACTAACACCGTTTTGTTACCTCCGACGCCAGAACAGCACTTCAGGGACTGCGGGACAAATTATCAAATAACACGTGGTTCAACGGTCGCACAAAATGGCCTCTTTCGTACAACACAGAAACTTTGTTCAGCTTCTCACCAAGCATACAGATATAACGGGCTCCGTGTAGCCTCTCACATTGTCTCGAAGTGGCATACACCTCTCACTTCGATTACATTATTCTATATCAGGCAAGGAAAGATGTTGTCGTTAGACTGCGCACATTGTACCACCTCGGGAGTTTTTATAAAACACATCCTCACAGAATGCCCTAAGTTTAACAAACATAACGAATTTGGTGTTAGGTCAACAGAACTACCGCAACGTCAGTGCAATGCAGAATCAATGGTAACCCAACAACCATTCAACAAAACGAACACAACGGGCCGTCTAAGCACAATGGACTTTCAATGGTAAATTAACAATTATTTAACATTGAGATACCCAATGGTGTTTCAATTAAATTTCAGTGGCCAATATTCAAAAGCCCTCAACACTCAACCCAACAATTTTCCAACAAGCTCACAATAATTCCTCAATAAAAAACTCAGCATTGACCAATGATATTTCAATGCCTTCTCAATAATTTTTTTGTAAGCGCTATCAGGCTGGCAAGCAAGTAGAACCACTCGTGGAATTTGTTGACCGGGCTGCGCGCGTTTATACTCATGATTGTTGCCGATTGCGCTTTCGAGCGCTACGCGTCCGGATGCTGATAATTAGGTACCCAGCAAGGAATATACTGATTTCTAATATATCTGTGCGCAATTACACCTCAAAACAAAAAGAAATATAGCGTTCATTTCACTTCGGTTGCGCTCATTAATAACAATATGGAAAATCAGCTTTTAGTTAAAGATAACAGGCAGTACTTACTCGCCCACACATAGGCATATGCCTACTCATACATGACCATACACGCGCATATGGTATGTGTTCGTGCACGCGCACCTCTTTAGATCTAGGAAACGGGGAACCGGCGGTTCCGAAGGGGTCTCGGCGTCCTGTGCACCACTCCCTTGTCATTATCGGGCCCTTTGTCAGACACGAACACAAATAGCTTGGCGTAGGTGCACTGAGCAAGCCAGAAAAATAAAGCAGCGGCAGGCTGATCAGTGCAATCGGCGTCGTCTTCTCTGATAGGGGTTGGTGAATTGAGGGGGAAAGGGCAAGAAAATGCTGTATTATTTGTAGGTTCGTTGTAATTAAGTGCTTCGATAAAAATTTATTCAGAGTATACACAGTTCCTCAAAGATATGAAATTCAAACCAGAGCGTCTCTTACGGTTCGCAATAGAGTTCCATGGAGCCTAGGAATCACTAAAGAAATAGGAAGCGAAAAATGTGTGTGGCGGCTTACTTACTTTATTTGCTGCGCGCGAAACCTGAAAAGGACACCGTAAGGCACATACAAATAAAATCGCCGCCTTCCACTCCGTGAAGACGGTTGAACAGCGAAGCTGTGTTAGTTACCCCGAATGTTACACCATGCAAGTCAAACTTCCCAACCAGTATATATGGTAAATATTTTGTTTCACCATTCTTTCACCTCATTTTCGCTTTTGCGTGCTTCGCGTGGGGAGCATGCTTAGGAGTGGTTTGTTTTGTGGCTCTCCCAGGCTGCCGTTTAAACTCGGCATCTGTTGCGCGCAGCTGGGGTCGGCACCATGAGTCAACTCTCACTGACGCTTCTTGAGGAGTACGCACCACTTATCATAGCTGTAGCTAAGAAATTATATTATGCGGTTTTGCGTGCCGAAACCACTTTCTAATTATGAGGGACGCCGTTGTGGTGGACTCCGGAAATTTAGACCACCTTCGGTTCTTTAACACGCACCTAAATCTAAGTACACGGGTGTTTTCGCATTTCGCCCCCATCGAAATGCGGCCGCCGTGGCCGGGATTCGATACCGCGACCTCGTGCTAGGATAGTTGTAGCTGGGATGAAATGTGCGGAACTAAACCAAAGTTCCGTATATTGGGCGCAAGGCCGAGCACTGGAGATGCGGGCACTGTTATCGTTTTGACGATTCGTTGGATTGGTTTGACGACTGACGTCTTTGTGTTTCTTAATGTGGTTACAAACACGTTCGGCTGCGACGGAGAGAATGACGTCAGTGACGGTATGCCCGCTGTCCGCCGTTGTCGCTTGATGTATCGAGTTTGCCCGGTGAGGTGGTTAGCGGCACCCGCCCAGCATCACCGCTTGCGATTCTTCCAAATTAAGTCTGTCCGTCGCATCAGACAATGAATGGCTCATACCACCGTAAACGCGGCCTCCCCATTACGACGACAGAGGTCATGTTGTACGCTGGAATGACGAGCGTCAACGGACCCAGCTGTGGAAGACGACTAGCACGCTCGAGCCATTGCTGATGATGATAGTTTTAGCGAACCAGGACGGCACAGGGTCCCCACAAGCAGCTTCGCTGTAAAAGACGACGCACGGCGCTGTGTGTTGTCTGCGCGCTCTCTTGCGTGTCGCGCTGCATGAAAAGTGTTCGTGACGATTCACGGACAAGCCGCCGTCGCTACCCTTGTTGGACAAGGTGTAGGAAGCCAATTGTGAATATCGCAGCGCGAGCAATTTGAATGGAAAAAGTAGAGTTCTATAGAGTTATACGGAACCAGGAACACCTACGAAGCTGCTATTTACGCGTAGTTCGTACAGAGTGGGGTTCCCACTGTTGGATGATGGCGCTCATGACTAGCTCGGACGATGCGAGACGCCCTGGTGCAGCCCCGCCTTTGGCGACCTTCTGGCTTCGACGCCGGAAGCGCTGGTGTGCACGCTGAATGACCTCAAGTTGTGAGAAAATGAATCCACAGTCCGCCAACACGGTATGCCTCAACCAGATCGTGCTATTGGTGAGAATGTCGTTTTAATTAAATAGAAGAACTAATATTGTCAAACAACTTCATTGTCCCTTACTTCATATGGATGTGACTAAGAAAAAAAAAGAGCCCCTCCAATGCACTTATTCTCTTTCCCGCTAATTGAGGCGTTGATGGCGCACCGCTTACAGTGTGGCGGAAGCGGAGGGGCGCATCTCTCGGTGCACCGCTTAAAGGTGGTGACCCGAAAAGGCCCGCGGCGGCGCGGACTCGCCTGGCGCCCGCATCGATTGAGTGGCCGGACTTGATCAATGGCGACCAGACGCGCACGCACCTCCCCCCCCCCCCCAAGTGGAGAGAAGGCGTGCCGCTGCTGCGCATGGCTCAGACGCCTCCACGCGCGCGACGATTGCACGTTAGCACGAGGAACACTAGCACATACTCCTGCGATTAGAGTGTGGAAAATAACGCTTATGCTTACGCGCATACAAATTTGCAGTCTGCGGCTCTGATGCACATTTGGAGGGATGGCCACCGAGCATAGACGTGGAAGCTTCTTCAAAGACGATTTCGATTAGCTCTCGCGCTGGCGTCAAAACAGTAATTAAAAGCTTAGCGCGCTGCCATTCCAGAACGACTGCACGGCCGACCAACCGACTGACAGCAACACGAAACGGATTTCTTGCGGCTGTCCGTCACTGCATTCGCGCATATCGCAAGAACATCGACGCGGAAACGTTGTAACGTATCTTCTCTCACATTAAAAAGGAAATGCCCAATCCTCGTAATTTATTATGACGTACTTTTCATTGATGCTGTCAGATTGCCCTCTTGGAAAATTCGATATACCCTGCAACCATAATCATGTTGCTCTTGTACGATTCATACACGAAAGAGCACGATTACGGAACGCGGAAATTATTTTCCAATAGGTGACCATTTATGCACTTTGGTAAAGAAATAACAACAAAAAATGGCTGTGGCTTAGCTAAGGTTAAGCCCAGGATGCGAAGCATACTAGCCTTTATTTTAGTTGTTGAACTACTGTTTAGCCTGGTGAACTGCTGTTCCTTGGCTATATTTGGTTCGGCTAGACGAAGAAACAACTCATGCGTTACTCTGCTTCGCCTTCAAGAGTGGAACGCGACAGCGTTCCCGTCGACCCGCCAAGGGGTGTAAGACAATGGGCTACGGCGCAGCGACTACGCGCCCCGCATTGGACGCGGTCAGCGTCGAGCAACTCAGCGTTCGGCGCGGCAACGAAATGTGCGCCTGAGCAAGCGACGCACGCCTGAGCCTTAGAAACAGCTCGTTTCTAAGGCAACACCGCATTCACTAGACGCGCTTTTGTACCGCTTTGAAGCATCGTACTCGTGGCTCAGTGGTAGCGTCTCCGTCTCACACTCCGGAGACCCTGGTTCGATTCCCACCCAGCCCATCTTGCAAGAGTTGAGCCAAAGCACCTAGAAAATCAGTCTCTGTAGCACGCCGCAACCTTCGCTTCTCATTCCAACGAGCAGCTCTGTCTCCAGGAGGCATCTCACCTCGTGAGTGTCTAGCAGAGGCAAGCGCAGCTGCTTATATACCGCCGCGACGCCGCGAGCGACGGCGCGAGTTGGAGCCCCGTTTCTCCTCTGACGTGACGTCACGGTGTCACGTGGTATTGAAGGTGACACCGCCGCGCCTGAGGAGCTGGGTTGAGCTCTAGTAATATGCTTCGCATAAAAAACCGGAGAGGTGCACAACCGTGAACTTTCAACACGAGCAGGCATCGCATTTTTCGAAACCACAACACATAGAACACTTCATGCTGACACGTTTGTGAGAGTTCACGGCGCATTCATCCTAGCGTCCACGCACTGAGACGCACATACCAAAGGTAGCAAGTATTGTTAGCGTTGCGTTTATTTCATGCAACAAAGTGAAACGCGCCTGTTTTTTCCTATTAGGCTCCTAAAATTACAACCTCCATTGACGAATGGTTGGCACTTAAAGTTCCCGTAGCACCTCTTTTTCATTCTTGCCATCTTTTGTAATATTGATAAATTGACTCAGATGGCCAAACTAATTACTGCAACCACGAATCAACGAAGTTCCACTTGAGTACAAGTTACAGAACCTCTACAAATTTCTGGTGCGGTGGCTTCACGACGGCTTTTTTCTTCCTTCCTTTCGTTCCCCCCGTTTCGCCGGCACGTTCGTCGAAAACCAGACTGCGGCCCGATGTCCACCACCAACCCGTCAGAGCAAGCGCCTCGATGTACGCTCGTGGTTGGCGTTCATTTTTAGGATATACAAAACGTGAAAATTCATTAGTGGCATCACCATCAAGCACATTAAGGTTTTGTGCCCTTTTTAAAAAGGCTGAGTGGACGAGTGCAGGATGTGGAGCCAGCCTATACTCTTGTAAACGTTCCGAGAGTTGTTGCGCCTAGTTGCGCATGCCGGCTATATTCCCACTTTTTGAACTGAGCAGTTTGCCGCAGAACGCAATGGGCGAAAAATCAAATTGGAGGACGCTTAAGCTTCGCCTTCAAGAGTGGAACGCGACAGCGTTCCCGTCGACCCGCCAAGGGGTGTGAGACAGTGGGCTACGGCGCAGCGAGTACGCGCCCCGCATCGGACGCGGTGAGCGTCGCGCAGCGCCGCGTTCGGCGCGGCAACGAAATGTGCGCCTGAGCAAGCGACGCACGCCCGAGCCTTAGAAACAGCTCGTTTCTAAGGCAACACCGCATTCAGTAGAGGCGCTTTTGTACCGCTTCGAAGCATCGAACTTGTGGCTGAGTGGTAGCGCCTCCGTCTCACACTCTGGAGACCCTGGTTCGATTCCCACCCAGCCCATCTTGCAAGTTGTTTTTATGCGAAGCATATTACGAGAGCTCAACCCAGCTCCTCAGGCGCGGCGGTGTCGCCTTCAATACCACGTGACACCGTGACGTCACGACAGAGGAGAAACGGGGCTCCAACTCGCGCCGTCGCTCGCAGCGTCGCGCAGCTGCGCTTGCCTCTGCTAGACACTCACGAGGTGAGATGCCTCCTGGAGACAGAGCTGCTCGTTGGAATGAGAAGCGAAGGTTGCGGCGTGCTACAGAGACTGATTTTCTAGGTGGCTTTGGCTCAACTCTTGCAAGATGGGCTGGGTGGGAATCGAACCAGGGTCCCCGGAGTGTGAGACGGAGACGCTACCACTGAGCCACGAGTACGATGCTTCAAGGCGGTACAAAAGCGCCTCTAGTGAATGCGGTGTTGCCTTAGAAACGTGTTCCTAAGGCTCAGGCGTGCGTCGCTTGCTCAGGCGCACATTTCGTTGCCGCGCCGAACGCTGCGTTGCTCGACGCTCACCGCGTCCAATGCGGGGCGCGTAGTCGCTGCGCCGTAGCCCATTGTCTTACACCCCTTGGCGGGTCGACGGGAACGCTGTCGCGTTCCACTCTTGAAGGCGAAGCAGAGTAACGCATGAGTTGTTTCTTCGTCTAGCCGAACCAAATATAGCCAAGCAACAGCAGTTCACCAGGCTAAACAGTGGTTCAACAACTAAAATAAAGGCTAGTATGATTCGCATCCTGGGCTTAACCTTCGCTAAGCCACAGCCATTTTTTTATTCATGAAGTGCCTGCTGGGATTTATCGCTCACGGCCAACGCCGACGACGCCGACACGGGCTTCTCTGCGACACGAGCTCCTTAACGTTGTCGCGTTAAAAGCAGCAGCTAGCAAAATCAGCACGCGGTGGCGTCTCACACATCGCGCAGTCGTTCAGAGGCCACCCGCCGCGGTGGGGCAGTGGTGTTGCACCGTTGCAAGCGCGTTCGGTCTCGTGTCGAAGCCCGGCCGCGGTGGCAACGTGTTGAAAGGGCGATATGCGAAAAACGCTAATATACGTAGTTGCATTTATGTGCACGTTAAAAATCCTAGCTGGTGAGTGAGCGAGTGAAAAAACTTTATTTGGTCCACAATAGACGCGAGGAAACGCAACATCCCCTGGCTAGGCCCACTCGCGGACCATCAGGTGAAACCTGACGGCCCTCTCGCGACCCTCTGGACTGCCAGGATTTGAGAGGTCTGGTCCTGGGCCTTAATGAGCTTCCTCAATTCGTGTGCATCGCTTCCATGAGCTTCCACATCGTGTGCAGCGCCGCGGGGCTCGGGTAAGTGCTTGTTTGCAGAAGTCTGAGAGTGACTGCCTGGGCCCTGCACAGCGAGGAGTGCAGCAAAAGTCTTCTTGATAGATAATTATGGTAGCAGATCTCGTTGTACGAGCAGAGAGGCTCGGGCCAGGAGAGGACGCGTTGCCCGGTGCACAGTCCGTCAAACCTCGCGCAGCCGAGTCCGCCTCCTCGCTGGGGTTGAACGAGCTGGTCGAAATTATTCCGGAGTGCCCCCCGCTACAGTGCGCTTCGTAATCGGATCGTAGATTTGGCACGTAAAGCCTAAGAATTTAAATAATTTTAAATTATGTGATATTTCCTATTACCGCGGGGCTCACACGTTGTGCTTAACATATCACGTGAGTGCTGCCGCGTGCTTCGCCCAGCGAGGTGATGCTTCCGCGGGGCGCGTTCTCGACATGACTGGCTCGGGGTGGCTTCCCTGGGCTGCACGATGGCCGCTGCTGCTGCTCTCCTAAGGCTCTGCTGCGATGCATTTCACGTTGGTCATTTACTCACGGAGAAACGAGCCCATGTTTCAATTCTGCGACACATTTGTGGCGTCGTAATTCCACAAATGCGCGTAACAAGTGCCCGCGTACAGTGCATGGCTTCGAACCAATTTAGATCCCGTGAATACGTGAACCACCTACTGACTGGAGTAATCAGTATTTTTTTAATGCAAAGCGTAAGACTACGGGTGAATAAAAATATATCAATTCTTCAAATCATGCACACCATTGATTGTATCGCATTTTGAAATATATCCAGAGCCTCCTTATGCGTTGCTTGTCGCTTCCATCCTGTCATTTGTTCGGCATATTTTTTGTAATTAGTCATGTACCTTGTAGTTTCATTACGTGTTACCTAAAACTTTGACGTTCGTGTCAATTTACTTTTTTTCCTCTGCTACAGCTTGTGTGCTCCACTTTGATCTGCCAGTTTCTCTTGCTTAGCTCGGGCGACTCGCGTATACTCTCCCGCTCGGCCGAATTGCGTGCACCGAAGGGCGCCACCGCGGCGGTCGGTCGCGTGGTTCGAGCCGACGCGCCACCCGCTCCCGGTGCACGGAGCGCACCTCGCGAGCCCATGGCACCGTCGTGCACAGCGTGGAAGCCTTCGACTCAATGCGCACCACGAAAACCAAGTCCGTCCATCGATTTTTCCACAGTGCGTATTTCCTCGGGAATAGCAAAGGAAAAGACGCCTCTTTTATTCCTCCAAGCGCTTCCTTACAAATTCTTGCTTGGTTTCCCTCTCATTTGCACTCCGCTTTAGTGAATGCTTGAATTGTGGAGTTTTACCCGCCGAAAGCAGGATTTAATTACGAGGGACGCCGTAGTGGAGGACTAACTTTGACCGTTCGGGGGTCTTCAAAGTGCCCCCAATGCACGGGCGTTTTCGCATTCCGCCCCGATCGAAATTCGGCCGCCGCGATTTGCTCCCGCGACCTCGTGCTTAGGAACGCAACACTACAGCCGTCTAAGCCAGCGCTTCTTGCGTCTCCCCACTGCAGGCGAATGTCCAGCCGTGCTTGCTTTCTATCGCAACGGTCAGCACGAGGTATATGGTGTTGCTGTTGTTGCGCGGCCCAGTCTATGCGAGTATACAGCGAAACGCAGGGCCATTTCACACGCTGCTCTATCGGCCGCGAACGAAGGACGCGCGTCGGCTCCGCGGGACGCACAAGACGCATGGAAAGAAATGCGGCTGAGCGGTTGCATCGCAGAACAGCCGCCACGTGGTCATCCTCGTTCGGAACAAAAGGGAAGACGCTTCGAGCTCAACGGGAAGCGTTCGGGTTAGACGGGGCTGAACAGGAAAGGGGTGTGCTCGAAGCCACCGCCTGACGACCCCGGGCTTCCCAGATGTCCCGTTTACCTACTCGGCTCCTACTGTGGTTTGTTTGTGGACCTCGCCTCCAAACGCGGAAGCCGTTCGGCATTGCGATCCAGAAATACGACACAGAAACCGTTCATATTAAGGGTGCGCTGAACAAGGCTGTCGATGCACTTGCGCGCCTCTTAAGCCGGAGCGCCGCAGTACGGCGTGCCTCGTAATCATATCGTCGATTTGGCACGGAAATCCCCAGAAATAATAGTTGACTAAACATATACAGGAAAAAGACTGGAATCAAAGAATACAGCCAATGTCACAGAAACAAATAAGGTTGCCAGCCGGTCGGCAACGAATGCAAACTACGGATGCACGCTGGAGGCACACTGCAAAAAGGAAAGAAAGAAAGCAATAAGGAAAGTAATGGTTAAGGATTACAGTCAATGCGTGTAAATGGCTGACCTCCCCCCAAGAAAAGACAACAAAAACAGACGGTGACCGTTGTCACTATCCTCGCGCTGTCCGCAAGATGGTCAGCTATGCACACTGCTTCACACGCGGGCGGGGGGCAAGTTCGGGCCACGTAATGGAGCACAATTACTAACGTTTCGCCGGGGCGCGTTGTGGCGATGTTGGTGGCGCCGCCCTCGTTCCGCTCAGTTCCGTTTCTTTTCACAAAAGCCAGAAACGCCGCACAGAGGGGCCTGGAAACGCAACGTCGGCGGCGCACAAGAGTGCGTCGCGCGCAGGGAGGACGTCGTCTCGCTCGCCGCGGCGGTCACGGCCCACGTCCTCCCAGCCGCACAAGCCGGCGCGCGTACAGGGCTGCAAAGCCACGCTCGCAGCCTCGGTGGCGACTAAAGAGTTTCGAGTGCTCTTCGGAGTACGCGCTGAGGAGATATATGGGGAACCCGATACCAGTGTAGCAGGACAATGGAGAGCTTGCTTGTTTGGCTACAGATGCATCCTACCGAAGCACCAAACGCACACGACACAAGAAAGATCTAATCACGACATACGCTGACTAAGTTCGGCATCTTGAACAGACAGCGCACGCAAAGATTTGCGGAATCCTGCAACACGGTCGCTAACCGTCAACTGGTGGCGGTTTATTCGAAGGAACAAAAACAGATACAGGAAATGATGTTCACACAGGAAAATGGCAGCAAGTAACCAAGACAGCCACCGTCAGAAAAAAAAAATAGAAACAGCGGCCAGTTATCAGACCTCAAACAAGCCGAGAGCTACGGCCGGCCGACAGCTGTGACAGCATACATCCTTCGATGAAAGTCAAAGCATCTATAGAAGAAAGCTCAAAAGAAAGGGAGGTGCGAAATAAAGGAACCAAAGACACGATACCAATAAACAATTAAAACCCTAAAAGAGAACAAACCCGAAAGTAAATGCAACAAGGCTAAAAAAATGGCCTGGTTGGATGACAATGCGCATAAGCGTTTGAACTGATGACGGTCGTCGACATGTGCACTATCCTCGTCAAGCGGTAAACCAGAAGCCGCACTGACACACGCGGAGCCTCCCTTCTGATGATATATACGCTCCCGTATATCACGCACTCGCCGTTCCATCGAATAAAGCACCAGGTGACAGTCATTCGTCGTGTTGTCGTCCTCGTTAAGTCGTTTGAGTGCGCTGTTATTTATTTTTTTTTCATTATGCGGAATTTCCACCAACTAGCCCACACGAGCACTCATGTATAGCTTACCAAAACGTGTGTAATTAAAACGAGCGCTCATTAGGCATGGTATTCGCAAAAGCGTCCTGCGCTACATTAGTTAGTAGAAGAATATTACAGCCAGTCCTGATGCTGTACATGTTATTACCGCAAGCCAATGGCAAACTGCATAGAAGCGTACCCCGAAAGTTCAAATGCGGTTGTCAAGGCAAAGGGCGGACATATTGAATAAAATGTTTTGTACGTCATTGCTAAGCTACTGAGAAAATGCACCACACACTAAAAAAAAAACGAATTCTTTTTTATCTCAACCAAAATATGAGGCGCAAACCACGTGACAGAATTTATTACTCACCCGAACGCTGGGCGCTCATTGAATCGATTTCAAACACAATTTCGTTATGAGACCGAGCGCAGTACGAGACTCCCGACTGTCCAGCAGGGCATCTTCAATGTGCGCCGCCAACGCACGGGACAAGGGCGCCGTGCCCATCGAAACGAGGACGCCGCGACAGGGATTTCATCCCCCGACCTCGAGCTTAGTCATAGCGGCTAAGCCACAGCTGCGGCTGAACGCTCAGGTTTGTTCTAGTTTGTTCCGTCTGCATGAGCGCTCTTTTGTCAAGTATGCGCACTAACCTAGGTGTGACTCTCCGGTATCAAGCAGCAGTCGATATATGTGTGCAGGCGTTGCTACGACTGCAGTCAGTCTTGGGAACTGCGACTCGTACATCGTGTGACATGAGGCCTCCACGATCCAGGATTACCTTACAGTACGGCGGCATGGTTGTATCAAGAAATGAATAAATGAACAAAGTAGACTGGGTATGCGAAGGGACTATTTTAATGCTCGCATTCAATGAAACTTTACTATTCTAGTAACCAGGGCTATGATGTCTCACAGGAATGCGTCCGGCGAGAATCACAGAATCGAGCGCGACTGCAGATAGTGCACGATGCGCGGTGAAGTGACATCGGATCGGAATTCGGCGCCACTCCCGAGTCGCGCGCTGCTCTCGCATCGGTGGACCCTCGCTCGCTGCGGCCCGACCACAGAGGTTGCCCTTCGTTTGACGATCGAATGGCCCAAAGCAACATCTGCATGGTGCGGTGCTTCGCATTGCGCCCAAAACGGCTTCTTTCTTTCAGCATTCCACTCACACCAAAACACACCCCCTAATCGAAGCGACGACATCGCGCCTAGAAGGCATAGTCACTGCGACGTGTGAAACGAAATTTGCATTTACTCTTTCATATTCACTATAAACGGAATTACATCTACAATAAGTTGCCATTTGTTGTACCATGCCCAGACGAATCATTTTTCGGTTCGGCGCCTATGCACGGTCTTACATAGTAGAGCTAAATAAGCCCGACGCAACTATTGAAGAACAAGGCATGTATGCAATTTCGACGACACGCGTTTTATACTTCGAGACGATATGCAAATGCGTATAGCTTATGACAACTTGCTTCTTTGATTGCGTTAGTTCGTGAAAAGCTTCTCTATGCAACTTCAGATGCCTAGGATGTCATTTTCGGCGACTATCTACACACGCAATTTCACTCTGCCAAGTACGAGAAGGAAACCGAGGGGCCGGTTTGCGTTAGTCACAAGTCAAAGAAAGCATAGGGAAAATTATTTGTAGTTAGTGTAGAAATGATAAGTGGAAACGGCGGCAAGATACGCTTTCGTCCACTTTAATCTCCATTATACCCGATCCTATCGACACTTCAATTAAAACTACAAGTTAGTTTCCCTATGCTTTCCTTGGCTTCATAATATGTCTGCTCGCTTCAGATGTACAGTCAACTGTCTCAGTCATTGAAAAGCACTGTCAGGCTGGAAATGCACGATATTCGGCTCCACTTCACGAGCAGTTTTTTCTGAAGATCCGTGCGTCTGCCTTATTACGCGCAATCGGAATTTATGCACACATATTCGAAAGTGGCTCAATTGAGGATTTGGCGCCACGGTTAGCCATCCAAACCCGAGATGCAGCACTTTTGTCGCAATTAACGAATAAAAATAACATATTTCGGTAATTTATGCATTACGCAACTGTTAATTGTACTTTGAGCGAAAATTAGCATTTAGTTTTGATCATCATTGCCGTATCTGCCACTGAGTGGTGTTCTGGCCTTAAGCTTTGGCAGGTTTTTCACCTGCATGCTCACTATAACATAGTAAATGGGAAATTCCGTGGATTTCTCTGTAAACGGAACAACTTTGACGCGAAATAATTTTGATTTAAGCTAAAAGGAATGTGCACGTGCTCCCGATTTTACATGGTTACATGGGTTCTACTTACTTGTGCTCGCGTCCGTACTTGCTGGAAACCATTATACATGGGTTCCAAAATCCAGTTACAATTTTGCCGAATGATGAAGAAATTACGGCCACTGACCAAGTCAAGGTGAAAAACACACAGAGACGTTTCGGGACCCGTACGGGTTCCTTGATCACACAATTTCCTTGATCACAATTTCTTCATCATCATGTTACCTGACCAGACGAACTTTCGTCGAACTCTTGACAATTTTGCCGAATACACGTTGTCTTCATTTGCACATCGCGCAAACGCAAAACCGGGGCAATCTGCGCCCAGCTCAACAAAAGATGCCGTTTCGGTTGGCAATGGACACGACTGTCAGCGTGACAGATTCTGTCACAACTGGATCGAACGCTGTGCAGTTTCAAAAGGCGTCCCGCAGTTTCTGCCTACGTTCTTTGCGCGCCGCTTACAATGTTGTACACAATATCGTAGTGCCGTTTCGGCAGGCTGCCGCTCGACAAATCTTCGCACGATGACAACCTCAGATCTAGAGTGCGCAAATGACCTATCCGAGAAATATGAAAAGAAACACGCAAATGCCGCACAACCGTCACGTTCATAAGAATACGTGGTCGTCTGTAATTGCAAGTAATCTCTGATTAAAAACGGATTCGACTTTGCCCCTCATCTTTTTCGGGGCCGCATGAAGTACACAGAGCGTCGCCAGTTCTTCGACGCTTGATTGCACGCTCAACGAGTGTTCTTCGGTGTGACGCGGCTGCAGCGAGGAACAGCGTCCGGCGCGCAAAGGGGTTGCGAGCACAGGGCGAGGCACTCACCGGGCTGGGCAGGCCGCCGGGATCGCTGCTCCGTGGCCGGGCGTAGTGCGCGCTCACTGGAGCACGGCAGCAGCCGTCATGCGCGCCGGCAAGCGGGCGCCACGCATGCGACGCGCGCACGCGACATCACACGAGGCGACGCCGCCACCCGGCCGCGAGGAGGAAGGAGCCGCCACGAGCGTCCCCTGGCGGAGCGTCGTCGAATGTCCGCTCCTCTTCCGTAGGAGGCGCATTTTCAAACTGGGTTGCTGAATTCTTACGGCCACCGGCAAGCAGGCAAGAATAACGGTCACTGCGATGTCTATGGAGAAGTGGTTCGTGGGAAAAGCAGACACGTTATTTGGTAGTGCGCGCTGGCTGGGCAGAAGTTATGCGGTAAGCGGTGCAATGCAATCATCTCCTTCGCTCGATTCTGTCTTGTCATCCGCGAGTCACGGCCGATACCTGGCCGATACCACTAGTGAAGCGGTAACAGGAATGCCACTGGAATAGAATTGCATTATCGCGGCCATAATAGGCATTCTTTTCCTTCGGTCCCATGCGTTTTGTATCACCCGCCGCAGCGAGGGGTCCACTCTGGCAAAGGCCTAGTTTTAACCAACAATAAAAGCCCGAAATATGCAAAATCAAAACAGAATTGCGGGAGAACTCGGACACAAGCAGTAGACCATTCACAGTGCTGTGATGTCGCAGGAAAGCTGCAACAGCCAATAGAAGTATTCACGCAAGGAATTATAAGCTTATAAAGGCAGGATAAACTCACGTAAAAGCAAATCTTTCTTTGTCCACCATCCAGCAGTATCGCCTGGGTCGGCCGGTCGGTCACTAGTCTGTATCTCGCCGATTCCATCTCACTGTTAAAATAGATGCGCGTCCAGTGACAGAATTCGTACCTCGGCAGCCGAAAGCAGCACCCCGATACGATAACCACTACACTCTAAAAAAAGTTTACGCCCTATGCCCGTCGTCGTTTGCTAATAATTGTCGTCTGCCTTGCTTGCGTTTCCTCTCTTGAACACTCCTCGCTCGCTACTTTCCAGTCGAGAATGCTGCGTCAAGCTGATTACGCGCAAGCCATTCGTCACTAGGAAGTACCGCGCTTGCAGCGTTAAAGAAAGGAAATGCGGGCAAGACTGATGACGATTATCGTTTGGGGACAGAATACAACCCAAAGGGTGTAAACTCTTTTTAGAGTGCAGGCCACAACCTTCCTTTCTTTCTTTTCCTACACTCTTAAGAGGCCCCTGAAACGGTTCGGACAAATTTTGTAGACGCGTAGGGTACAGCTAAAATTAATCATTCGTACCACAATTTGTGTGAAACGTCTCATATTAAGAGAGCTATGGATCATTACAGTTGACCCTCCTTCACAGCCATGCATATTCTCCTCAACTCGCTCACCCAGTGATCGGGACTAAGCTCCACTTTCGCTGGCTCTGCGTCATGATCTCTAGGAGCGAGCGCGCGAAGCCTCTCCATTCTCTCCACCACCTGCTTGGCAGTCGACCCCAAGCGAGAGCTATCAGCAGTGTGCGTTGCGAGCATTCTGTCGCAGCGCCGAAAGTGTCTGGTATTCCGGTGACCACACGCTACCCGGATGTTTCGACGGAACGGTGGAGGCATAAACTCAAGCTGATGAAGGAACTTTAGCGTAGACGTACGTCCCTTATGAAAATGGTTATGCCCTTTATGTTTACTGTATGTTTCCCGCAGTTCACATGAGGAAATGCCCTTTATGTTTCCTCCATGTTGAAATTTGGCCACTGCTTTTATGTATCCCTTATGTTACGGTACATTATGTTTCCTCCATGTTGAAATTTGGCCACTGCTTTTATGTTTCCTTCGTATGTCCTACCTTTATGCATCCTTTAGGTGGCCGCAGTGATTAAATCCTGTATTTTACGTAGACATGCATAGATCAAGAGTTCCGTGTGCACATTTTATTTTTATAAACATTTCCTGAGTTAAAAAGTTTTGCATTGGTTTTCATTGTAAGGTTACTGTTCCCTACATGATGCAGCGCACGGATTGGAACTCTGCTACGGCACAGAAATTCATGCCAATTTCTTCTAAAATTACAAAGTAATTAGACTTCATAGATTATTTCAGTATAACACTTGGAGTGCCACTGTACGTTCCTCACTGCAGTGCTGCTGTTCTAGCTATGTTCTTTGTTACTAATATAAAATGTAATGTTTGGATAGAAAAATCAGGTTGGATCAGTGCTCGCACTTTTAAAAGAAAGTTTTGACTATACTTTGCAAAGGTTTGTCTGAAACCACGAACAGTTTATTGGACTATCTGGATGTTACTGCAATTTGCCACGTCTGCTCACAGCAGACCTCTGGAATGTGGTGCTTGGGACCTGAAAAACAAAACAAAAGCCGATCTTTTTCACTTATTCAAAAATATTCATATAAGCAAGAACAGCCTGGCCTGTATGCACACAGCTAAGAAACGTGGAGCAGTCAAAAACAGCTCATAAAAACATCAGGGCAGCACAGAGGCTTTTAACTAATTGTTGTTTGAAGCAGACTGAGCTGCCAGTCCACTCAGGTATTAAACTGCTCACAAATTATTTTAAACATTTCTGCAGCAGCTGCTAAGTAGTACATGGCCTTTAGGAGTACGCAACTGGCCAACAAATCTTTGTGTGCCTGCTTGTACAGATGTCTCGTAGTTATATCTCAAGTGGTAACACTGTTATATGGTAAAATTCAGGCGGGAATAAAACCAGCAGCAAACATCAGACTACCTGGGAAATTATCACCAAAACTTAAATATCTAGTAAATCAAACGAACAATTGATTACGAAGGGTCTGAAAGCTAGGCCGCGATTTTGTAGCGATCCCTTTTCCGATGCTACTCCTTTTGCTCATTGATCTGACCGACATTCCGCTATCGCTATTAACTAGAAAAGCCAGCCATGGAAGGTGGGTTATAAGAGTGGCAAACATCGGGAGGAAAGCATCGGAAGAAAATCGCATCCCTTATTAGGCAGTGCTACAAGCCACTGTCTTTAACAATCGCAGGCACTGACATCCTGTTCTTCGGATGAAAATATTAATGAAAACGAGCGTCTGATTGACATGCCTCGATTAAAAAGAAATTTCGCTGTTGTAATGTCGGTCTATATTTGCCCTACAATATAAAAGACAAATACGCGAGCACGTCGAACACAAACAATGCAGACAAGTTCTCGCGAACTTCGATCTGAACACTATCAATAAAGTAATCTTCACACAAGCTAATATCTGTTCAAGTGTCAAACATCGCAGTCGCGTGCCAACTCGCGATGCCCGTGAGACATCGACATGCATTACACGCGTCACTTGCGGAAATTCATATCTACGGAAGAATTTCTTGCCGGGAAACTGCCGAGAAGATATATATATATATACATAATTAAGTAGATTATTTCCCAAACTGGAGGCGAAGCGGAGCATCGATCTGAAAGACGCCTGCTATGAGAACAGTCTTAAACACTCAATCAACTATATTTGATAGCCTAGCGTGCGCAAAACTTTCATGAAATTCTCGCATATTAGGTTAAATACTGCAGATTTCTGCATATGACTTGCTACTGGAGAATAGCAGGTTGAAAAAGTAAGAAATACTTTATATATTAAGAGAATGCATGGCATAAACCATTATATACACCATCCTATATATTTCATGGCATGCTCGATTTTCCGCACAATATAGCCACAATTAGTGCCGGTCGGCATGTCTAGTGCGAGGGGCGCAAGCAGTGCCTTTTCCTTGAATCTGCCAGTGACTGTACTATTCGCAAAAGATGCTTACTGCGCACATTCTGTTACCTACATGTGCACTCTAGTGCACATGTAGGTAACATATAAAGAGTGCTTGCACCATATATAGATTACTGTTCTATGTTACCTACGTGTGCACTGAAGTGCACACCTAGGTAACGTCCCGCCGTAAACACAAAGGGCACATACTACAATAATTATAATAAGGGTTGTTTTCTTGGGACAAAGGAAAGGATAAGTCAAGATTTAGTACTTACAATGACTCTGCAGAGTGTATCAACGGCTGTCACGAAGTACAGATATATCTGCCTGTATTATATGTACAGACAGTTGTTATGTGCACTCTGTGTCACCTACATGTGCACTCAAGTGTACACTCAGGTAACACATAGTACATACCCAGTTAACATCCTGCCGTAAACATAAAGGACATATCCTAGAGGCATAATAAAGGTCACTTCCTCGAGGTATACGTTAGGATAAGTAAACATGTGGTACATGCAAAGTTGGCGTCCCGGAGGTCACGCAAAGAACAAGGAATCATAAAGGTCACATAGGGCACAAGAAGGAAACATAAAGGAAACATAAAGGCAATGACCATTTTCATAGGGAACGTGAGCTGCCTGATCGGTCTCCACGGTCGAGCCATCCGTTGGCGCAGAGCTTAACCAGCCAAGGAGGGAGCTGATATTGTTCTAACCAAGCGCAAAACATTTTAAACATTTACAAAAACAACGTGTTAACGATTAAATAAGAATACATTTTCTTACTGCTACTGTGTGTGGTTGATCTCTGTGCCACCAGGTGGCTGCACCGTACAGACCATTCAAATTTGCGCTTCTGCTCATCCCGTGAAAAACACGCAAGGGGACACGGCCAGGCCCTGTCCCCTTGCGCTTGCGTTTACCCGACTCGCGAAACGCTATTGCGTTAGTAATCATCCAGGGGAAAGTGACAGACGCAAAAGCGCAAATCCTGGCGCCGATCGGATAGCGGCAGTCCGACGCGCTGCAGCCAGTGCGCTCGTCTGCTGCCGTGCAGAGGAACACGATGTCGCAGCTTGAGATATTGCCAGTCGTTATGTTTGCAGTCCACAACGCAACCAGGTCGAATCATAGTGCTCGCGAAAAGACTGCGACCGACTGTGACCGCGGAGCTGTCGTCAAAATGGAGCACGTTGTAACACAAGCAGACGACGATTGCTGTGTGCCGGAAGTGCTTAAGTGTAGTGATAAATTGTTCTTGTACATTATCTTTCTGTAACTTTCTTTTTATAGAAAAAATTAACTAACATTCGAAATTTTTTACGAACGTCATTTGTTCGCCATAAAAGTGGAAAAATCACCGATGACACGCCCTGAGCTGCAAATCAGATAGCTCGCCCACATGACGTCATATGGGTGACTTACGTCATCTGGTAGGGGTGGATGAAAATTCCGCCGAGCAGTGTGCTGCGATCAGCAGTGATGTACATTTTTAAAGCCTTTTATTAAATTACGCGCTTTACCCGGAGCACTTAGATGTGTCAATTAATGATCAGAATGACCTACTCTAACGACTCAGTACGTTTTTAGAATATCTTCAAAATCGTTTCAGGGTCCGTTTAAGCGAAATTACACCTTTTTGCCAGACAACGATAACCGTCATCTGATTTTTCTGCATTTCCTTTTTTTAACGCAGCGAGTCCGGTGCTTCCCAGTAACAAACGGCATGCGCGTTATCAGCATGACACAGCATTCCTGACAGGAAAGTAGCGGGAGCGGCGTTTTCGAGAAAGAAAACGCAAGCAAGGCAGATGACGATTATCGTTGTGGCAGAGATACACTACAAAGGGTCTACTTTTGCCTACACTCTACACTCTTAGAAAATGTTACACCCTTTGGGGTGTGTCTTGTTCCCCAACAATAATCGTCATCTGTCTTGCCCGCATTTCCTTTCTTCAACGCGGCGAGTCCGGTACATCCCAGTCACGAACGGCAAGCGGGTTATCAGTGTGACGCAGCATTCTCGACAGGAAATTAGCGAGCGCCGAGTTTTCAAGAGAGGAAACGCAAGCAAGGCAGATGGCGATTATTGTTGTGGGACAAATATACATCCCAAAGGGTGCAATCGTTTTAAGAGTGTAAAAAACGTTTGGACCCTTTGGGGTGTATATCTGCCACACAACGATAATCGTCTTCAGCCTTGATGCGTTTCCTTTCTTTAACGCTGCGAGCCCGGTACCTTCCAGTAACGAACGGCATGCGCGTTATCAGCATGACATAGCATTCCCGACAGGAAAGTATTGGGCGCGGCGTTTTCAAGAAAGGAAACGCATCGAGGCAGAGGACGATTATTGTCGTGTGGCAGAGATACACTTCAAATGGTGCAAACTTTTTTTTAGAGTGTAAGAGTGTACAGGGTAGTACTTTATGAAAGGGAACACGCGAGCTCGTGCTCTGCGGAAGCTGATTAGAACGCTGGCAAGTGGCAGCAAGGAGAAGCACGTCTGCTTGTGGCGTCATCTGTTGGCGGCCAGAATAACCAGGCATGGCCGATAGGCAAGCGCCTGGTTTTGGTTTTTTGGAACCTAGATATTTGGTTCCTTTAGAACACAATGTAGTGAATCTGTATCTCTATATAATTAAGTAGGCACTAGAAGACGCCATCAGAATCCATGACGTCACAGCGACCAGGTGCGGAAACTTCAGGAGCGTCGCCACTCGTCTTTCGTTCTTGCGCTTTTTCTGGCTTACTAAGTGTCTTATCGTGGTAAGAGTGCTCTCTTTTGATGCAGTAGAGAGGCAATTTACTGGTCCAGGAGAAATCCTTTTTCTATTTAGTGTCCCTAAATTGGCCCACCCTCAAATTTCAAGTTGACTCACCTCCAAATTTCAAGTTGGCCCATGGCGCATCCAAAAATTTAAATTGGGCCACTCCCAAATTTATGTTGGCCCGCACCCAAATTTCATGTTGGCCCACCTCAACTAAAGGCTTTCCCATGCATTTTCTGTGGACCCTATGTATCCCTATAGTTATTCTCTCAAATAAATTTTTTGTGCAATTGTTCCTCGTCGCTTATAAATCTACCGATGATCAACATTTACACTATTACAATGATTAAATGCCGTAACGTCGCACATTACGCCTTTTTGGGCAGGTAAAAGGCATTACACTTCTTGCGTGGCGGACAGATCGTGTTGCGGTACTCGCAAAAGGATACTTACGCATTAAAATACGCTGGGAGAGCCTATTAACTAGCGGGCAGATGTTGTTCCTTCCACGTTTCCAAACTGCTAGCGTACCAAGTGCTGTTTGATAGCAGCAGACGCTGCGTTGGTTGCAGGCCCCGCCTGTCGCGCATCTACCAGGCGTGGGAGGAAGTCGCTTGCCTATCAGCCGTGCCTGCTTATTTTGGCCGCCAAGAGATGGCGCTACAAGCGGAAGTGCAAAATGAAGCACAGAGCGCTATGGGGATACAATAGGTACGAGGTCCTCCGAGGTATGGGGAAAGGTGTAATGGTTCCAGGACTTAGTTTTGGAAATGCACTTGTTTGCTATAAATCAGGGGTACAGTCAGGACTCGACGGGAACCAAAGGTCAGTGGGTCGCCTCGCATTGGGCGCTCACGGGAAGAGTACAAATGAAGCTGTGCAGGATGATATGGGCTGGACTAGTTTTGAAGTGAGGTAAGCTCGCAGTAAAATTGAGTGTGAAGAACGGCTGAGGAATATGGAAGAAAGTAAATGGGCTGGGAGAGTGTTCAGATATCTGTACAGGAAAAACATTGATTCACAGTGGAGAAAAAGAACTAGGAAGCCTACCAGCAAGTATGCGGCCTGTAGGGTGGACAACACAGCAACAAAGAAGGTCAAGCGGAAAGTCAGAGAGGCTGAATTAATCTCATGGGTGGCGGCAACGGAAAAGAAACCTGCCATGAGTAACTACTTAAGACGAAAAAACGAAATCAGGAAAGAAACCATTTATGATAACTCAAAGGGAAGCTCATTACTTTTCGAAGCGAGATCGGGATGCCTTAGAACACGCACTTATAAAGCGAGATATAAGAAGGAAGAATAAGCATGTGCTTGCTGCGGTAAAGCTAGGGAAACTACGGAGCATGTTTTATTAGAATGTGAAGACGTCTACCCAGCGGTCGATTTAGGCACCACTGGCCTCCTTGAAGCCCTTGGCTTCAGAGGGAGCAGTGGTAAAGCAAACATGTCCGCAGTAGACATTGGTAAGAGGCGACTAGAGAATTGGTGGAAGTAGGGATACGACAAAAGACGGAGACGTACAAAAGCAAAGTTCGAAATAGGGAATAAGAAAATTTGGGCGTGGTAGTTCATAGTGTTTTTTTTTTCTTTCTTCATTTTTTAACCTAGGTAGGATATTAGGCAGTATAGTAGCAAGAGCTTGGTGGCGCAACCCACCGCCTCGTTCCAAAGGGGACGCTCATAATATCCATCCATCGATCCCTTTGTTGCTGCGCTTTAAGCAGCCTCAGGTACAGTGCCTAGAATACTTTACCTCAGGAGAGCACAGGCCACGTGCTCGCGTGTTACCTTTCATAAAGAACCACCCTATACATGGCATCTATTGCATCCTGTATAGATCAGAACACGATAGCCTCGCCCCCAGACTAACCGAACGCGTACTCTCGCATCGGCCGGTTCGCCCGGTCGACCAGCGCCATTTTATACTGGGCTGCCAAACTGTGTTCGCCGGCGACCGGTAGACATTGCAAGCGCCAGCTCTAGAACTCCAAAGTGCGGAAATGTGCCCGTTCACGCGGATCAAAAGTGCAAGAAGTCATCTGGGCATCACTGCGTCGTGTTTGGATGACGAAACAACTAGCGCAAAAGGAGCCGGTAGCTTATCGCGGTTTGCGAGGAGCACAACACACGTAGGGAATCGTGCCGGTGCGTTGTTTTCAGCCTGCACCGATTTCTATCCGCAACGAAGAATGCCAAGCTGCGCCACCGGTGGATAGCTGCAGTGAAGAGGAAGAACTACCAACCCAGTGAAAATGCACGAGTGAGTATTCGATCTGTGTATATTTTGGTGCCACGTTCAACTTTGCACACTACGAACGTAGTATGTGTAACACGCAGGTTTTCTCCGAGCACTTTCTGGACAACAAGCCTAATAGAGAAGAATCCCGTGCCCGTGCTTCGCGTTTGCTATAACAAAAAGTCAAGCCTTTTTGTATTTTCATTAATGCAGAGCCCCCGACGGTTAAGCGGAACAGTTGAGTTTGCGGTTAGCGATACTTGCAGCTGGTGCACGGCATGACCATTAGTTGTGAACGACAAGTTGTAGGCTACAGAATGTTGCCCTGCTGGTGAGCGTTATTGCTAATGAAAGTAAACGGAAGTCTGCTCGTCACGTTGCATGCGCCCACAAAAACGTAAACAATGACTGCTCGTCGCCAAAGGTGTTCTTGCAGCGCGCCTGTTTTTACGAGCTGGTGTCAGGTGTCATTCGTAACGAATTCACTTGAGCCTCATGAGCTCTAAACTGCGTGCGGGCTGTTATGCGAAGCAAAGCGCAATATTTTTCCATTCATAGAGCGAGGAAAACAAGGTGAGTAATTATTGTTCTATTTTGTAACAAAATTTTGCTCGTTCTCACCAGTTTTCTTTTACTATTTTATTTTCTAAGGGAGCGCCAGCACAGCAATTTGATATGGCCTCGCACAAGCGAAACAGGTCTGATACAAGGTAGCTGCAGTTGGTGGGGCTAATTTCTTGGAATAGAGATGCGGTTGTTGTCTTTTACCAAAGGGGTCTCTGATGATGCAGCTTTAAGTAGGGATGGTAATCTTATGCGCCCTGTCATGGTTTGTGCAACTACTGTACAACACCTGCATCTGTCATGCTCACGCTGTGATACGGGCGTTTACTGCACATGTAGTTGAACATTATAACTACTGTAGTTCCTCGTTTTCCGACGAGTGCAGGTTTAGCATCATATGCTGCTTGTTCGAGTGCTGTAGGCTTGTGTTCTGAATGTTGTACTCTTAAGTGGTTGCACGATACAATTGTCCTGGTGTATTTTCTATTTCATTTTTAGAGGAATTTATATCTTCGCAACAGTGATGGCATGGGAAAAAACTACAGCCCTTCTTACTCTAACATATATTTTGTTTTCAATGTGCAGGTGGTGAAGGGCAGGCGTCTGCTAATCAGGCAGGCTGTAATCCCGGTCAAACGACCTCGCCAGTTCTTTGCCAAACGCGGCCAACCCAGTAGTGACCATGAAAAACAAGACCAAACTGAAAGTGCAGAGGACAATGTTCTGCGTGCTTTAATAATATATGGCACCAACACAGTGCTGTATGTTCCATCACAGGTTACGTTCCAAAAATGCGGAGATATTACAGCCCACACTTGTTCTAGCATATAGTGCGCGGTTTGTACAAACGTAATAGCGTACTTACCCGATGTATCCGCTTCTGCAGACTGCACAGCACTCAGTGTGGGGATTGCGGACTTGCATGAGGTCTTGAAGTTTGATTGAACCGAGACAGCGAAAATGGCAGGTTAGGAAAAAACGTGAATTCCGCTCAGCTAAAAAGCCCAAGTTTTGCTTTTGCGCCGAGACGCATCTCCCGGCGTGGCAGCCCAGGCCTGCTATTTCGTGGCGCTTAAAGGGACCCTGAAACGATTTTGGCGATTTTCTACAAACGTACTGAGTCGTTAGAGTAGGTTCTTCTGATCATTAATTGATGCATCTAAGTGCTCTGCGTAAAGCGTGTAATTTATTATAAGGTTTTAAAAATACCCATCGCTGCCGATCGCAGCGCACTGCTCGGCGGAATTTTAAGCCGCCCCTACCCATATGATGCAATAACCCATATTACGTCACATGGGCGAGCTATCTGATTGGCTGACCAGGGCGCGTGGTCGATAATTTTTCCAACTATATGGTGAACAAATGATGATCGTAATAGTTGGAATGTTAGTGACTTTGTTTTTGCAAAAAGAAAATAACTTATAGAGAATACACAAGAATAGTTTTTAGTACACTTCAGCACTTCCGGCACACAGCAAGTGTCGTCTGCTTGTGTTACAACGTACTCCATTTTGACGAGAGCTCCGCGGTCAGAGTCGGTCTCAGTCTTTTCGCGAGCACTATGATTCGACTGTGTTGCCTTGTGGACTGCAAACCTAGCGACCTGCAAACCGCGAGTCCAGTATTAGGGCAAACGCAAGCGCAAGGGGACAGGGTCTGGCCGCTTGACTGTGCCGGGATGAGCCACGAGATGAGCAGAAGGGCAAATGTGAACGGTCTGCATGGTGCAGCCACCTGGTGGCACAGAGCTCAACCATACACGGTAGCAGCAACGAAGTGTATTCTTTGCTGCTGGTGTGTATTTTTCGCAGGAGTGTAATCATCAACACGTTGATTTATAAATGTTTAAAATGCTTTACACTTGGTTAGAGCAATATTAGCGCTTTGTTTGACAGGTTAAGCGCTGCGCCAGCAAGTGTCTGGACCGTGCAGACCGATCAGGCTGCTCACGTACGTCTACGCTAGAGTTCCTTCATCAGCTTGAGTTTATGCCTCCAGTCATTTGCCGAAATGACCAGCTTGCCTGTTTTTAGCGGAGTACCGGACACGTTCGGCGCTACGACAGAATGCTCGCAACGCACGCTGCTTCGATAGCTCTCGGTCGACGGCCAAGCGGCTAGCGGAGAGGTCTCGCGCGGGAGGGGGCGTGCTCCTAAACAACCGGAAGTGAGCGATGTGACGTCGCATCGTGACGCTGAACCAGTGAAGGCGGAGCTTAGCGCCGCTCGCTCGGCGAGCGAGTTGAGGAGGAAAAGCATAGCTAGGGAGGAGGGTAACTTCTAATCGCTTGCAGCTCCATTAATACGTAACGCTTCACTTAAATTGTGGTGCGAATGTTCTACTTAAGCTGTACCCTACGCGCCTACAAAATTTGTCCGAACCGTTTCAGGGGCCCTTTAAGATAGATGGCGCGACCGGCGCTCATCAATATGGCGGCGCGCTTTAAATTCACGGTGTTCTGGTGTGTAGTACTTTGTTGTGCGGGACGCGAGCGCGGCTGGAAATCAGCAGAAAGAAGCGAGTGATGCGTCCCTGAAGAGCACGCAACAACTGACTTTATTTTTGAGTTCGTCCAGCCTCTACGGCTTGGTTGCGCACCCTCGCACCACTTCCCTTTCCCTTACACTCCGCGCTAAGATTTTTACCGAGTCAAAAAAGGGGAAATGGTGTCCGGATGCTGTTGTCCGACCGTGAGGCCGCCACAACTATACTCGAAAAACGCGCAAGCATTAGCCAACATGTCACATATTGATAGCAAGATAGGACCTTTATATGACGACGTGCGCACCATGCACCACACTGTGGCACATACGAACTACGGGGGACTGGCCAAGAAGCTGCCGATGTGTTAAACAATAGTAAGAAGAAATGAGGAAATACAAGCCTATATGGGGTATCCCACAATGCGTATACTGCACGGATGTGCGAAAGCACATGCCCACGCCAGCGTCCTTTATGCCCAAGACTCACAAATGAAAGGCCAAGTTTACAGCATTTGAAGACGCGCTTCACGGAAGCTTCTCTTCACCTAGATTCCAGTATGGGCATGACATCTGCATAATTTGTAGCACCTGTCCGCCTCAAAGGCGTGGGCCGATTTACGCTCAAACCGCCCATGGCCGCACGCCGCACCGCAAGCGAGCGGTTCGCCAGTAATGGCCGACGTGACGTCACGAGAGGCGGTCGTGAACTTTCGCCTCCGTGCGGCGGCCGCATAAACATGGCGCTGGTTCGAAGCGAAGCGGAGCGCGAGGCCTAGACCGCTAGGTTGCCGCGGCAGTTTGTTTTTTTTGTGTGGTTTATTGTGATCACTGCAAGAGCTATTCAGCACCTGCAAAGCTATTTGTCTAACACAACAAGCAGCTGTACTCTTCCTGACCTCTTCAGTCCGTGCGATCGCCAGAGGAAACAGACGGATGTGTGTTGTGTTTACGCGAGGATCGGAAGGAATGAAGCCGCCGATTTCGTGTGTTTTAGGCCGTTTTTTGCACGTGCATTACAAACGTGAAGGCCATCGCTCACACTTGCATTCTAAGCATGACACTAGTTCGGTACGCGGCAAAATGAAAAGATTTCGATCACCCTCCTCAGCATATGGTGTTCGTAGGTGTGTGTGCGCGCTTCATCGATACGAAGATTGCAAGTTTGTGCAGTACTGGCTTGTGTTTCAGAAGCGATGGCACGATGTGTAGCGATGAGCTTCATTATCGCCTCATCGCAGTCATTCGTAATGTGCTGTTTGTGTCTACCTTCGTTTGAGCTGTTTTGCGGGCTGCGATGCGCATTGGTGACCGCGAACACGTACAGAACGTTCGAGCGCTAGGGTTCTTACTTTTACGAAGCGTAAGTGTACTGTGATATGTACGTGCAATGTGTCGCAGTGGTGCTAGGTGTATAAGTGTTCGTATTATGCAATATGCATATGTTCTCAAGTGAACAGTGCATAAGCTTTGCGGGCGAGTTTTGGTTCCGGCCCTTTCTGCCTCGTTCACGTATCTTGTGTGTTTTTCAGAAGTTATTTCTGTGCTACGAAGGTGTTTGTAATCGGTGAGGGCAATATCAGGAACAGCTTAAAAGTCACATGAGTACATGCGCGCTGTCGTGAAATGTGGACGCGCGTGTGCACTGTTCTCATGAACGCAAATTTCGGGCACTCTTCATTTTTGTCATGTGGACATTAGTGTAAACAGCGGAAATCCTGAGGCGTATTTCTAGATTAAGCAAAGTATACATTCTTATACTGAGAGATGTGAGCGCCTTGCATGTGCAAGAAATTCAGCTGCTTGTTTCTTGTTAGTGTCTGAGTACACACTGTTAGTGCCAACACCAGTGACACAGCATGATAAGCATATAATGTGTGAAAACTAGATACTTCATTTTGATTCTTGACAATTTGCATTTTTTGATAGCAAAGCATCAAGATTACAACACAACTGGTATGGTCAATATATAATTCGAGGATTGTAGCAGAAGAACTTAAAGAATGCGGACACAGAAGGAACGACTATAGTCGGATACAACTTTAGAAAAAATAGGAGGCCCCGCCCAGATGACCAAAGCGCGATGTCCGATTGCCTCCGTGACTAAAATAATTCCACTAAAAAAATTGTGCTCCTGAAACGCGCAGTTTTAGGTATAAATAAAGACTTCTGTATTTTGATAACTGGTTTAGTAGAGCTCTCATGTGCTACAGCACATGCCGGATCGCGACCGAAAAATAACCCCTTGCCATCCACAACGCTGCCCGTCGTCTGCTCTTTAGCTTCATTGCAAGTGACAAAAGTAGAAAGAGCAGCTTTGGCTTTTGCGCTTCTTTACATGTACACGGCACATTTACTACTCTTGTTCCGAGCTTGAAATGAATCAGTTGCTATTGAACAAGTACTTATATAAAGCAATGCATTTATCGCAACCATTACAAACTCAAGATGCTCCGTGTCAGCGAAAGCACAGTGTTCAAGGTGAGGAGGGAGGTCAAAGCTTCGCATATTTCGGGTGGCAAACTGTTGACGCCCTCGCGAAAGCACCCACAAAATGCGGAGAAAAGAAGACGCAGCACAAAGTATGACACGTTGTGCGCACCGAGGTCGTGTGCACAATTTATTTCGCCGCAACGAGATACCGACGGTCGAGAAGATCACTAACGAGTTCTCGAAGCGTATATGGTGTTATGTTTTTGCCCTGGGATTTGTCTGACGGAAGGCCAGTGCTATGGTGTGCAACATTCATCCCCGCATGGTCCCTGCTTCGGGTACACGACTACGTGCACGGCTCGGGTATCCCGCAACTGCACGGCGTCCACGACGGAAGCGGCCACCGGATCACGGACTGCTATTCGGCCCCTCCCCGTGCCGGCAGCAATGCAACCCCCTCCCGCCTTTGTTCGGTAGCGCCCGCACCACGAACAACTCCCACTGTGTTTGGGACGGTTTCCAAAGGAGGGCTGTGTTTCGACCCTGTGCCTTACAGTTGGTTCCCTTTGTCCTATGCGGGCCATAAAACTTCCCTGGCGCACCATTCTGATTGACCGCCAGATCGGCCTGACGCCACAGCGCGGTTTGAGAAAGTGCCGGCCACCGAGAGCGGCGTTAGGACCACGGAGGCTACCCAGACCCTCTCTCTCTCTTGACCTTGTTTCGTCCTTAGGGACTGTCTGGGGAATCTGTGGACTGAGGGGTGTTATTTAAGCAGCTTGCAGCTGCTCTGTTGGTCTCTCTCCTGATAACGACGACAACATGTAAACATTGTATAAAGAATTCTTCACCGAGAAAGCTCTCCTCATCTCTGACTCTGCGTGAAGTGGGGTCCAGACCTCCTGCCAGCCTCACACACCTCGACACACGCAACAATGGATCTCCCATCACTGAAGCGGTGTACTGTGCGTCGCCTGCTTGTCGAGATCTAATTCAAGCACGAGAAGAGGAGCCGCAATTCGCTGCTGATCGACCGGGATGACATTGCTGAATGGCGGAATCTCTACCTTCGTGACGTGGAGCGCTATGGGCAGAAGGCCGAAAGATCTTTTTCCTGGATGAGACACGGGTGACGGCGGTACACACTGGGTCGATCGTGTGGACAGACATCATGGTGCAGAAGCGCGGACACCTATACGCTCGAGCAAATGGCCTGTCGACGGGTCTACAAGAACCTTCTGGAAAAGGCCTGTGCCTGATTGTGACGCACATTGGCAGCGAGGATGGCTTCGTCGACGGCAGCTTAGATATATTCCGAGGCCATAAAAACAAGCGACTACCACGAAGAAATGGACAGCAATCACTTCGAGGGATGGTTTAATGACGTTTTGCAGAAGTTGCCTGCTGGTAGCGTCATTGTTTTGGGCAATGCACCTTACCATTCCCAGCGAGAAGAGAAATAGCCGACAACAGCTTGGAAGAAAGAAAAAATACAGGAGTGACTCAAAAGCAAGAACATCACCCACAGCGAAAGGGTGGTTAAAAAGCAGCTGCTTGAGTTGGTAGCATCTGTAAAGCCACGCTTCCTGAGCTACATCGTAGACAATGCAGCTGAAAGAGCCGGCTGCATTGTACTCAGGCTCCCACTGTACCACTGCGAATTAAATCCTATCGAGCTCGTGTGGGCAAAGGTAAAAAATGGCATAGCTGCGGACAACAGAGACGTCAAGCTATACACGGTCTTATACGTCTTGAGGGAAAAAATTAAGCACATAATGGTGGAAGACTGGAGGAAGAAACTTCACCATGTCATGGACCTGGAGGCAAATGCAGGCTTGATACGTCTGGAAGTGACCACATCCAACCCATCATCATCCAACTGGGTGAAGATGACAGTGAAGAAAGCGACTCCGACTGCGAGCTGTCCGGCATTGAGCCACTGGATGAAGCATAACAGCTTCTTATTAACGAAAGAACAGCCCTTATTAAGGCTACCAAAATATTGTCGGTGGGTTCGCAGCAGCTAAGCATTCTCCCGTGACCTCTCAAATAAATAAGCAGTTCATTTGATGACATATTCCTTTTAATGGAAGCCCAATTCTGAAAAAGCAACGGCCTGCACAGATCGTGCTCAATATAAGTATTGGCACGGAAACGTGCTGAAATGCTGGAAAATCAGAATGCAAATACACTTGTTAACCCTGAATAACTGTGCGGCCCAAAATGCTCATTCGGGCAGCCACTGTCCAGCTTCACACGAAAAAGCAGTAGTCAACGTGAAAGTGACAGCCACACCAATGCGCACACCAAAGTACATTTGCTTTGCGTGCAGTTTCGCTGGCCCTACTCTTATTTCCAGCCTGTTGAGATGAATAATGCCAATGTCAGAAGGCCCAAAATACTCTATTGGGCAGCCACCTACGAGCATTATGGGCCCTGTGATGAGATAACAGTCGTCAGGGCATGCTTGAAAGGCACCTTTAGCATCTGCACTTCAAAGCGCAGCCATGTCGTAGCCATTGTAGGTGAAACAGTAGCAATCAACGCGAAATTGTCCGCCACTTTTAGCCATTTGCATGCAAAAGCACACTCATGTGGTCGCATTCTTTATCTTGGTTATATGGCTCAGACAAGTAATGTGGACAAGAGAACAATTATCAAACATCATTAGCTTAGTTAGGCCCCTAATACTCATTATGGTAACTATTAATATTAGTAGTCGAGGGCACGCTTGAAAGGCACCATTAGCAGTTTGCACGTCAAAGCACAGTCAAGCTGTCGCCACTGTTAGTGAAACGGCAGCAATCAACGCGAAAATGACAGCCACTGTTGGCAGCTTGCATGCAAACACGCATTAATGTGGTGGTATTGTTTATTTTGGCTACCTGGCCCAGGCAAGTAATGCGAATAAGAGAACAATTATCAAACATTATTATCTTAGTTAGGCCCCTAATACTCATTATGGTAACTATTAATATTAGTAGTCGAGGGCACTCTTGAAAGGCACTATTAGCAGTTTGCACGTCAAAGCACAGTCAAGCTGTCGCCACTGTTGGTGCAACGGCAGCAATCAACGCGAAAATGACAGCCACTGTTGGCAGCTTGCATGCAAACACACGTTAATGTGGTGGCATTCCTTATTTTGGTTATCTGGCCCAGGCAAGTAATGCGAATAAGAGAACAATTATCAAACATCATTAGCTTAGTTAGGCCCAAAATACTCAGTCGTGTACCTATTAATAGCAGTAGTTGAGGGCACGCTTGAAAGGCACCATTTGCAGTCTGCACATCAAATCACAGTCATGCCGCAGCCATTGTTGTATTTGTTTATCTGACCGGGCAAGTAACACCAATGTTAGCACAATTATTCACCCTAAATAGCTCTGCTAGCATTGTTTGTACTAAAATATGCTGAGTGAAGTTGAATGTGTTTTATTGAGGTAATTATTTAATTCACAAGCCATCGGCACAGCGATGGACAGCCAGGTTCAGACAATGACATATATGAAGTAATAAATGGTGAAAGTTGCAAAAGCTCTCGGTGCACTGCTTTGCCGGGCTCCATTCACTGGAAGATGTCTTTGCAACGATGAAAGCATCAGACAGGAAATGATACCCCACTGCACAATGTTATTCATGTCGAATATTTTTACCATCATATGTGATGGGCAGCGAAACCGTCTGTTTACTAAGACTGAATGCATGAAAAATGCAACAGCATAGCAAGGTGTTGTTTTGCAATATGCAGCCTTTCATGTGCACTTCTGGCGAGCTGCCACATGCACTGATGCATAAACATGAACAGAAGTAAGAGGCAAAGTTACTGTGCAACCCACATGACGCTTTTAAGAAAATGTATCTCTAAACCTTTCTGTTTTCATAGGCGATCAAAATTTGTTTTGAGCAAATTGGTTAATCACATTGCAGCAACAACACAAGAAGCAACGACAGAAAACACAGCGAGTAGGCAGATTGAGAAGACGAGGTAGACCAGTGAGACAGGTTTTAATGAGATGGAAGAGGCCAGCCCTACAGTGTACAGGAGTTAGTGCTTTGAATGAGATTGGTTAATGAAAATGTGTAAAGACTTTGCGAAAAAAAACTAGCAAAAACAAATGCTAATATAAAATAAAAGGACAGAAATAAGATTAAGCGCAAACACGCATGGTAGCAGGCACTTATTCACGCACAAACGCGAAAGCTAAGAAAAACTCAAATTTAAAGAAATGTGGGAAATTTTAAAAAATTGACAAACGCAAGAAAACATGCACACATTTACGAACAGACGCGGGTAGAGGTATTATAGGAGTGGGTTCACAAGCTGCTGTGCCTACCTTCTCGTACCTTTTTTTTACCGCTATCTTAACACTGTCTTGGGAATTTTTAATCGCAACATATCACGAGAATCGAAAAGCAGCGCGAAGCTATTTTGTGGGAAACCATATCGAGCGCTGGCAACGCAACTTGTGCGTGACTGTGCCACAGCATGCATTCTACAGCTTGCGTGCACGGTGAGCACTGGTGGAAAGCAATCAATCGACGGTGCTACACAATGCTCGAACACCACCGTTAGACGCTCGGCTATCTCACTGCTGACAATGATCGTTCATGCTAAGTTGATGGCGAGAAATCTTTGCGTTGGAGGCTTCTTTTGCAAATATTTTCTGTTGAGACGCTCGTAAGTTTGTTTCATGCGTGCACATTTTTCTCATTTCTCCTGAGAATGGTTTTGCTCCATCGCTTCACCCCGTCCGACGAGAAACACAGACACTACATGAACACGCACGCTGCTGACAGTAGGCACCAGACTTTGGCAAACTTTTCTCGTCGTAACTCATAATTTCATGAAGTACAAGTCCTTAAAAGGAACGACGATAGGTTAACTCAGGAGATTCTTGAGGCATTCGAGATAAGTAAAACAGGAGCGTAATGTGTAAGCACACTGTCATTGGCCTTGACAAGAAAGGAAGTCACCTTTTTGAGACAGCCTCAGATGTATAAGAGAAGAGATATGGCGATGAAATCAATAATAGTGGGAATTTCAATCAAGAAATCAGTTGACAGTGCAGCTGCGTACTCGTCTAGTCGTTCCTTCTGTGTCCATGTTCCTTAAGTTCTACTGCTACAATCCTCGAAGAATAACCAAGTAGCCCAGTTAAACACCCTTTTGTCAATATATGATATTCTGTTGGCAGCTGGAACATCTAGTGTGTATGTAACTGTTGAAACCATTATTTTAAGCTGTTGATATTGCATAAGGATGTGTGAATATTTGCAACTTTGTAATTATGCATCAAATAGTGTCCTGTTCGATTCGGTGGTCACTTTTTGTAACAGTGAATATTTTTTTCATACGTATCGGGCATTTCAAAATGCCAACTGCACCCACATAAACACTAAATTGCAGAAAAGTACGGTAAATTTTCACCATGACAGGCATGCTATAGCCATAAAACATAACTTGCGTAGAGGAGCAGGCTAGGTCACTCAGGCAACCACACTTTACAGGCTCTACAGTGATCATTTGCATCCTCTGAAGAGCCCTGTGCATGCGAATAAAGTACTTGTTTGCTCGTAGGCTCAGTTTGTGTTTTTCAAATACAATACTTAGTAACGTACTATACTGTTACAGAAACTTGCTAGCTTCAAAAATACAGGGATATAAACATCAGTTTATGTTAATTGTGATAATGGCTATTCATTTTTAGAAAAGTATTCGATCCAATTTGCTTCTTGCACTGTACTATTCGGTCCTGAAAATCCTTATTTGCTCACCTCTAATATTGCATTATTTTTGTGCTGTCTTTCACATGTGCATTGCAAACAAGACTCACATAGATGTGCACTCAGAGCATATTACATATAATTAAAGAAAATTTCCCAGTGGGCTAGTTGGTTCGACATAACGCTGTTGCGCAAAGTGACGAAGGGACAGGACTTAAGAGAGAAAAACAATGCACGACACCCGAGTGCAAACTAACAACTGTTTTATTTTTCGGAAAATGAGACCTTCATATAGCCTAGTTGCATGTTCAGGGATGTTCTTCCCAGTCTAACCACGCCATCTATTATCATTCATTAAGCTAATCTCTTTGCTGAGTGATATAGATGGCACATGGGGTCATCTTGATGTTGTAGGCTTCCATGACTTCTTTTTCTTTGGTTACTACATTTCAGCAAGATCCCCATCCTGTGGGAGATACGGCATGAAGCGCAATGTATGGCCAGGTCTCTGGGTGCTCTTATGCCTCTCAATATAGGTATTGTATCAAAGCAGATTCCTTGCTTTGTACACGTTTGTTTCCAGAGCTGTCTCTGCACATTTTACACTTTATGAAGAGGGGATACTAGGAAACAGCTTATAAGTTATATCATTGCTCCACGCATTGCAATTATTCATTTTGTGCTAGGTGTCGTGCTGTAATGTAAGTTACGCAAATGCTCCTTATGCAATCTTTTGCACATGTGGCGACACAGCAAAACACCTTCTCTGCCACTGCCCAACTGTTGCATATCTGTACACGTGTACATGTGTGATAGTGTTTCCCTTTCTGTCATGCGGGCCATATTGCGATCACACCACCCTTGCTCACTATGTGTATATAATCGTTGGCCGCCATAACCAGAAGCTTTGTTTACATGCATGCGACAGCAGAGCTTTGCTTCACCTGTACACTTTCCCTCCATTTACCTCGCAGCCACCTTAATAAACAGCAAGTATGAACGCTCTCATAAATGTTCACTTGCGCCACAGCATCTGCTCGGCATCTACTTGCTGGAATGAAAGCAGTTTAGGAAATAATCTAAAGCTCTATTTTACTGACTGCAGCATTTATCATGGGTGCGAAGAGGGTGTTGCGACAGAAAGCCTGTGGTGCAAATTCAAGGAAATGTACTAGGATGCTGATCAGAAGTTTTATAGGTGTATAGTGCAAAACCACATTTACATACAGGAATGACATGACACTGGTCATAACTTAAAGCAACGGTTCATGGGGCCCACATATATGGGCACATAAACGTGATTCTCAATGCAAGTTTGACTTGATGTGATAGTCACTTTTCAGATAGAAGTGACATGATGACATACTGGTAATCAATGCCTGTTATTTCTTTGTTCCCACAATGATCAGTTGTATAATACTTGTTCTCAGATACAATAACGCATCTCTGAATCATAGATATCACATCCCATCTGCCCTATGCAACTTTGCCTCATGAAATAGGAAACTCGTTGATATAATCAGTTACGGATTATGCCAAAGTGTTATGCTGTTTCTTGCAGCTTTGTCTTTCATGAGTATTTGTGTAATGTGAAAAATAGTAGCCTGATGTTCTAAATGTTACGTATGCTATATGACAATACTATTCTTTTTCCCTGATCAGAGGAGGCTTTTGTGTCAATATATAAATTGGAAGCTTTTTAACAACGAATATGTGACAAGTACTTGCATGTGAACAAGCGTATGCAGCCTTCCAAAGACAAGCACGGTAACGAATGTATCTTTTAGCCGTATTGGCACAAAACTTTCCCATAGGCTTTTTTTTGCCTAAAGCCAACCACCCATCTCGATCTAGCAGATTTATCTTTTATGAGACAAGTCTGTGCTGTTTTCCTTGCAACAAGTTCTTTTACATGTGTCTGCAAAACATTGGCCCTTCATTATGTTTGTTTTTTCTACAACTTTCATGTTTTTTTTGAAACAATTTATTTTGCATTTTTGGAAGCTCTTCATACAGCAGCCATTATTTCTTGGAAAGCTTCTTTGCAACGAGGCTCTAAAGTTGTTGATACACCATTCAAGTATTTTTTTTTATATAACATTAGTAGCCTTGCATTTAAAACTTATCCTTTGTCCCCAATAGTTAGCTCTAGTTCGCACTAGTTGGTTAAGATGTAGTAACTAAATATATGGAAATAAATATTGCTACTACAAGTACTCACGTCGTCGTGTCACTATTCAATATTAGACATTTACTATTTTTGTTCAATTTCTGTTTGAAAAAAATTAACACTCGCCCACCTCACAATGCTCGAAGATGCGCCCAAGCCATATTTGTGATGTAAAAAGGAGGTGAGGCGTGCAGACAGGACACAAGAGTAGAGAAGTGGACTTCTCTACTCTTGTTTCCTGTCTGCACGCCTCACTTCTTTTTTGCATAATGAATCCTTACCGACTAGCTCAGCTTTGTCGTTCTAAGCCATATTTGTGCTTTCTGAAGTCTTACTTTGCTTTAATAATAGTGGCAAAAAGCAGCTTTTCAGAGAGAACTTGATTTTGTTGTTCTGTGTTTTCTGTTCTTCTGCCATAAGTATAGTGAACTGATAACTATATCGCATACACACAGCCTCTCAATGGAACAGACATTTATTTGATACACATGAATTTGCACCCTGTTCATCTAGATTTCCAAATTATGCTGATTGTGGCCAGACTCTAGTACGTACAGAAGCATGTCTATGAAGTGGTGTGAGGGTACATGTGCAGTGCTACTGTGAAGCTAGTTATAGTTTTCACAGCAATGCACCAAGTAAGGTTGTTGCTTAATTGTTATAAAGAAAGACAGCATCAGCTAGGCTGTAAGGGCGACAAAAATGATTTGTGCAATTCACCAAACATAGAAACAGATATTAATATGACTATAATGCCATGTGCTAGTTAGTATATCAAGTGAATAAGAGAGTGATGTAAGGGCTGTTTGGTTAATCTGGTTTATTTGTCGGGTTAAAACACAGGTTGTGAAGGTAACTTCAACATGTCGAGGTTGTCAACATGTCTAGTAATTATTTACGAAATTGGTGAGGTGGCAGTGAGACTCCCTGGGAAAGCAATACCTCAGTTGTACTAATGGTATGGCTTGATTATATAATTTCATCATTGCTTGTTTAGAAATATGACAGTGGGTTAGAACCTATGAAATGGCACAACAGCAAGGCTGAACATCCATCCTAACTTCTCAGAGGCTTAAAGAATGATAAACAGTTATGCTTTAGAGCATATTTTGGTAACAAATATATGCCATCTTCATTTCAGTGGAATGGAAAGAGGTGATTGAGCACAGCCATGCTATTGTAGCATGCATGAAGGAATACAGGAGAGCCTGGGGGCTAGTATATGTTAATAGAGTGAACAAGTAGCTGTGACTGGCAAGATTATTTTACTCCACAGAAGATGCTGCAGTAAGGTTCATGCAACTGTAAGCAATACGAGAATGAGTGAAAGATTACTTGTAATATATAGATTTGTATGGCAGATGAGAATGTGCACCCAATTTGCCACTACGCATTTTTTCTATTTTATGTTCAGCACAGAGTGAGTCACTATGGCTTCTTAACTGGAGATTTCTGCGTTCCATTTCACAGTGTTTATGGGGCTGCCTGCATTCATTTGACTACTTATGAAGTGATTGGATAATAGAACATGCCCACATTACAGATTTACATAGAACATAATATGAATTCATCATAAAGCTCCACCCAAAAAACTGTCTGTCGGTTATGAAAGCAAAACATGGCAACAAACATTCCCTTACTTTCTTGTGCTGCTGCACACATGCTGCAAATTAACTAATGTCTACAATGCAGACATTCTGTTCTTTCATTAGTTGTAGGTGCAAGTTGCTCTGACACAATCAACATGCATTCATTGCCTACAAGCTACAGCATATTATTATTGGTGTTACAGCAGGCATGGCAAATGTTCTCCCCTACTTGTGTCTTGTGCACCATATGAGCCAGCATTTCATTTCATTGTCATGTACCTGTTTAAGCTGTTACTGATTCAGAAAGGCAAATATAAAATGACTTACTACGTCAACCATTTCACATGCAAGATCACTGCACTCATTGCAAAGCTTATTGGAGCTTAGATCAGGGGGATGCAATCGTTGAGGCTCGAAGTACTAGGGGGCCTCAATGCTTGCGTCCCCTTAATCTAGATCTCTATATTCGCTTGATAATCTTGCTTTGCTTTGAGGTGAAGTACACATACTGTGCACCTGTTTGTTAGCCTACGCACTTCTCTTTCTTTTTAATGTGGCTGTGCATTAGCTAGCTAGGTTGTCACTACATGAATGAGATTAGGGCCATGCCCAACGCTATCAAATAACATTACTTTGCTATAGCTCACCGACTGTGCAAGCTTCTTTTTTATCTAGGGAAAAGAATAAAAAGAGAATGCATGCAAAAATGATGTTGACAGCAGCAAACGGTCTCAAGGCAGTCATCCTTGATTGTCGCCATTGCTGAGAGAGCAAGCATGCTTGTATTCACTTTGACCACAGGCTGTACATTGTTTAAATGCTGATAGAGGTATGGATAAATAGTGAACGGGCAGCAGGTTGGCCACTCAGGCCTTTATGCATGGGCATTGCTGCCTTGTGTGCCCTGTAAACCTCTGTCATCTCTTAAGGCATGAATGACATAACACTACTTCTATTGGCAGGGACATTTTTAGCACCAACAAGAAATGTAAACATTAGGTGAATTCACGCCTATATGGGGTGTCTTTTCAGCAATATGAATTAATATTTGTTTTCATGCAAGCATTCTTCTGTTGAAAACATATCTGACAAGCATCTCTGGCTGAAGAAGTAACTGTGATATGTACATATCACTTTTATGTATGTCATAATTGTAATCAATTGCTCAAGACGTACTGATGGCTAGTTGTTTAGTCATGACTTAACATGGCAGTGCAATTTGAAATAATGACGTAACATAGAATGAACAAATGCTAGCTCTGTGCGCTCCTGTACGTTCATTCGGTGTTACATCATTGTTCAGAAGTGCGATGCCATATTACATCATGTAAGCAATTGTAGGCTCACTATTAACTTGACAGCTACTAAAGAGACCTCAGCAGCAAAGTGAAACTAAATCAACAAGCCACTGTTGATGATTCACATGCGTGCTCGGTGACGAAGTGGCTTGTCAATCAACACAGCGGTATTCCGTGATAATAGAACCATCTGTATAGGAGTATGTTAATAGATAATGCTGCGGCGCTTCAGCGTGCTACGCTGTTGCTGTGACAGATCCCTTGCTCATTGGCTTAGATACACCTGTGTGTTCGTGTATGCGCGTTCTTCCAAGCTGTTACGTACAGGGTCTGGCCCCATCCGTGAAAGGAATGCACATTGGTTGGTGGCAGAAAACAGACCGAGTTTATTTTCTACAAGAGATGCAGATGAGAGCCGCATGTGTTTGACGGGGCAAACTCTCGGTCCCTGTCTAGTGGCCGAGACGCTGGGGGTGATGGAGAATCCTTGGAACTCGACTCGGGGCGGGGTCGCTTCCTGTTTCGTCTGCACTGGTGCCTTGTCCAGCCGAGGAGTGGTGGTGCATCGCTTGTACACATTTTCCTCCCTTCTCAGATGGAGTCGCCGTGGTGATCCTGAGGGTGTCGTTCCCACTGCAGGCATGGCTCTGCAGTTGTGTTTGGCACGGTCTCAGGGGCAGTGCCAATCTCTGGTTTGGTCACCGATGATTGCGAAGGCTTCAGCATTCCAGAGAGAGTGGCCTCTGATGACGTGGAGTTATCTGCTTTTATCCCAAGCATAAATGGGAGCGGGACACTGCTTGCGGTTAGTGTACAGCCCTTATCCTGTGTCACCAAATCTTCTGTTGGGTATCTCAAAACACCGGGCTTGATGTGGTCGCATTGTCGTCGCACTAACCTGTTGGGGCCTTTAATGAGCCACGATCTGTGGCCTAGCTTTTCCAAAACCGTTCCCTCTGTCCAGATTGGATTCCCTCCAAAGTTTCGAAAGAAAACTGCTTGTCCGACAGCGAGTACTCTCGACTTTGCATCCCTGTTGCAGTTGGTATGGATTTTGTTCGCTTTTGCTTGGGGCTGGATGCAAGTGAGAGCTGTATCCAGCTCACGCCCAAACCCAAGTGCAGCTGGCATTTCACCCTTTGATGTGCAGATGGTGGTGTGTTGCTCTAGAAAAAGTGGGCCAGCCTACACACGAATGTTCCGTCCTTGTTTTTGGCTAATGCTCATTTTGTTTCGAAAGCCATCCTTTCTGCTTGGCCATTTGTTGTAGGATGGTACGGTGTGCTTGTTACATGGGTCACCTCATTCTTCTTTAGGAAGCTCTCAACTTCTACTGAAACGAAGGATGGCCCGTTATCAGTCACAAGCTTTTTTGGGAGCCCAAAAGCTGCAAAAAGGTTCCAGAGTTCCTCAATCAATGTGGCAGACTGTGTAATTATGCATGGAGCACACTTCCAACAATTTACTGTATGTGTCCACAACAATTAGCGAGCATTCTGCCTTCTATGGGACCAACGAAGTCTGCATGAGCTGTGTCCCAAGGCGTTCTGGTGCGTTCCTATTTGGGCACTGGTGCACTGGCTGGTGCCCTTTGGTGTTGACAACAAGTTGCACAGTTTCTAGTGAGCCGTTCGATATCTGCGTCAAATGCATGCCTAACAAAAGTACCTTCGTGCACATGCCTTCATGACCACAATTATATGGTGGTTTGCAGGTGCGAGTTGAAGAAGGTAGTTTCTCGCCTTTGTTTTGGAGTTACCATCCAGGAGCCTCTAACAAGGCACCCTTCCTGCGCTGAAAGCTCAGTCTCCAGTTTCCGGCACGATGAAAACTGCTCTTTTGGCAGTTTATGAACTTCACCGTTTGAAACAGCCTCCAGCACTTGGGACAGGACTCATTCGAGTCATTCGTGCTTGTTGATGCGGTGAAAGCTCGAAGCTGAGCATGGTAGCCAACATGAGCACGTCTCTTGGGGGATAAGGTTCAACTTGTGCCGGTAGTGGAAGTCAGCTTAGAGTGTCCGCATTTTGGTGCAGTAGGCCAGGCCTGTACAGCAACTTGTAATCGTACTTTGCTAGTTTAAGGCACCATCGCGTAATCCTTGATGAAAAGACCCGGGGCGCTCGCTTTGTTTCACTCACGATTCCAATCAATGCCTGGCGATCTGTTATGGTCACATGCCGGCCAGCTATGTACTTATGAAAATGACTGATGCTGTAGATTACTGCTGCACTTTCTTTGTTGAGCTGGAAGTAGCTCTTTTTGGCACTTCCCAGTGTTCATGAACTGAATGCAATGGGCGCCTCTCGGCAAATAGCATCTTCCCGAGCGAGGACGGCATCAAAGCCGTACGGCGATGCGTCCACAGACAAAAGAAGGGGCTTCGTCCCGTCGTAGTGAGTGAGTACTGTAGATGCACGAATCATCTCCTTAAGTGCCTCGAAATTGACTTGATGCTTGCTCTTCCATTTCCAGGGCGTGTTTTTCTCTAGGAGCCTATACAATTCCACCACGATCATTGCTCTGTTCTCCAAAATGCAGTCGTCTGTAATTTCTAGTGCTGGCTCTCCAACGTGGTTGATCCCCTTCACCTGAATTTGAAGTGCCAAAAACCAATCTCTTCCTAGGAGGTTGCACCCAGTGCCCTTCATAACCAACAATGGCAGCAGATAGTCCTTTGATCTCAACATCACATGAACTTGTGCGGAGCCCAGGATGTGTAATTGTTTACCTGACCATGAGCACAAATCGAGCGGCTCGCATAAAAGCCACGGAGTGTTTTTCTTCCGCCTTCTGTAGGCCGTGTCCTCGCTTATCAGGGAGCATGCCGTACCTGTGTCCACCTCAAACTGGACTGGCTTTCCCTCCACTATCAAGTCCACGAGGAACTTGGGGCAGTGTGTACTATCTGTGTGCAGCTTGCAGCAGGATTTGCTGACAGGTGGTGGTTTGACACTGTGTGCCCGTAGCTGCTAGTTGTCGGAGCGTGGTTCCGTGTTTTTCTTTTTCTTTGAGATGCAGGCATGCTCGACATGACCTTCCTTGGAGCAGAAACGGCACTCGGCTGTCTTGAATTTGCATGTTTCAGGGTCGTGCAAGCCGTACGTCGCATCGATAACAATGTCGCGCTGATGTATGCTTGCCCCCTGGCTTGATTTGCGACGTCCTGTTAATTTCCCCCGAGTTTGCCACTCCTTTGATATCTCGCTGATGCCTTGACGCACTTTCCGCTGACAAGGTAAGTCCACAGTGCATTGAAATGTCAGGCTTTTTCTGCGAACAGTCTCGGCGAAAGATTTTCGTCCCAGACGCCAAGGACGAACCTGTCGCAGCATCACATCTTGGGACGGCATAGTTGGATTCGCCGCAGAAGCGGTCGTTTGGGTGTCAGGTGACGTCGTCGATACTGTAGCCGAAGGCAGCGCTCCGAAGTTGCAGTCGGCTGTCAAGGTTCCAAGGTGGCCGTTGGTCGGGTCTTTGAAACACGTACCGGCTCTAACGCGCGGATGTCCTGGTGTCGAAGTGCCGCCTAAGAAGTGTCACTAAATCATTTAAGTTGACTTCGGCGCTATCAGCGCGCACACGGTGTTCGAAAGTGTCGGCTCCACAAAGCGTGAGAAGTGCCCGCTTCTTCGCTGACGTCGCTCGCCACGAAGTAAAAGTCGAGGCGCTGGACCCACGATTCCCATGATTTGCCCGAGAAAGGCTCGACAGCGCCGTGCATTCGTCCTGTAGCCATGGCCTTAACTTCGAAAACTTATAGATCCGCTTCGCAACTCCTGCCTCATCGCCAGTGTTACGTACGGGGTCTGGCCCCATCCGTGAAAGGAGTGCGCATCGGTTGGTGGCAGAAAACAGACTGCGTTTATTTTCTTCAAAAGACGCAGGCGAGAGCTGCATTTGTTCGAGAGGGCAAACTCTCGGTCCCTGTCCAGTAGCCGAGACGCTGAGGGCGACGGAGGATTCTCAGAACTCCACTCGGGATGGGGTCACTTCCCGTTTCTCCGCGCTGGTGCTTCGTCCAGCCGAGGAGCGATGGTGCGTCGCTTGTCCACAACACAAGCTTTCGCTAGCACAGCTATAAAAAGTGCGCCAGTGCGCCGTACACAACCGAGCACATAGTGACGTATGTTGTCGCAACATTACGCGGTAGCAGTAAACAAATAACAAAAAGGCGGCACAGGTAAGACGACTGCACAGTGTTCCAAAGGTGGGTCACCACGTCAATGCCACACATGCAGCAATGAATGTGACAGTGCAGGAGTCGCGTTCTCACCATGATGCGGAAACTTCAACTTACATCGACAAAAATATGCTAGTGTCGTCTGCTGTTGGCGATAGGATGGATGGATGGATGGATGGATGGATGGATGGATGGATGGATGGATGGATGGATGGATGGCGGCTATACCCTTCGTAACGGGCGGCGGCTGGCGCCACCTAGCCTTTTGTCCCCCCCTCCTATTTTATTATTATTCTTTTTTTTCCCAACCTAGTTTTTACTCCCCTCCCCCCCCCCCAAGATAACTATCTAAAACAGTAGAGGAAACATTTTGTCCCCGATTTATGTTATTATCTATCCCTTGACTTCCTCCACCAATCCTCTAGCCTCCCCCTCGTTACTGCCACTCTTTTCTCATCTATTTGCCCTCGTTCCCCGGGAAAACCTAATGCCCCTTCCATATCTGCCTCTGTTCCCTCTGCCTGGGTCGGGCGAAGGGCTGTGCATCTCAGCACTATATGTTCAGTGGTCTCCATTTCTGCTCCGCAAGCTGCGCACCGAAGGTCCACGTCTTCAAATTTATCCCTGTATGTTTTCGTCCTCAAAACCCCCGTCCTAGCCTCGAATAATAGTGAGCTGCCCCGCGAGTTATCAAATAAGAGCTCTCTCTTAATCTCCTGTTTTTGTGACCTATACATTGATAGCGATGGCTTTCCGAGCATTCTTTCTTCCCACATTTTTCTTTCCGTCTCCTTCACCTCCTTTCCCACACTAGAACCACTTTGGATCCCCTCCCTCGGCTGTAGGTATCTATTCCTCAGCTTCCTCGTTCGGAGTGTCCACTTTGTGTTCAAACTTTTCATGTACAGATATTTGTACACTTTTCCTGCCCACCTTTTTTCCTCCAGTGCTGAGAGTCTCTGTTCAAATTTTATTTTACTTATTGCCTCTCTACCTTCAAATGACGTCCATCCCATGTCCCCCTGCACTCCCTCATTAGGGGTGTTCCCGTGTGCTCCTAAGGCCAACCTGCCTACACTTCTCTGTCTCGTTTCCATGCATGCCTGAACTTCCGATTTCATGCACAGTACTGAATTTCCGAATGTGAGGCCAGGTACCATAACCCCTTTCCATACGCCCCTAACCACCTCGTACCTATTATAGTTCCAAAGTGCCTTGTGTTTCATTACAGCCGAGTTCCTTTTCACTTTTTCAATCATGATTTTTTCCTGTTCTTCCAAGTACTTTTTGCCCTCGTTTAGCCATATGCCCAAATACTTGTATTTTTGAACATGATCAATCTTAGTGCTTTGTATTTCCAATGGCTCCCCCCTTTCTGCATTGTATACTATTACCCCAGACTTCTCTCTACTGAATTGGAGTCCCAATTTTTCTCCCTCCTCTCCACATATGCTCATTAGTTCCTGTAGTCCTTCTCGGGTGTCAGCAAGCAGTACTATATCATCTGCATACATCAGTCCGGCTAGTACTTGAACTACCTTCTGCCCTTCCAGCATATAGCTTATGTCGGTTCCTATTGTGCTCTGTTCTAGTCTCTTTTCCATTTGGCTCATGTAGATCATAAAAAGCAGAGGTGACAATGGACAGCCCTGTCTGAGACCACTTCTTATTTTAGCTGGCTTTGTAGTTTCCTCCTCCCATGTTATCTCTACCTCATTATCTGTATAAACTTGTTGTAGGAACTCTATCATCTTTCTCTCTAGACCATATTCCCTCAACTGGCTCCATAACTTTTCTCGGTTTACATTATCATAAGCTCCTCTAATGTCTAAAAAGGCTATCCATAGTGGTTTCTGCCTGGCTGTCGCTATCTCTATGCACTGTGTTATAACAAATAAATTATCATCTAGCCTTCTGTTCCTTCTAAATCCATTCTGCAGTTCTCCCAAGATCTCTTCTCGTTCTGCCCATTCCTCCATTCTCTCCTTCGCCATCTGCATTGCTACTCTGTATATGACTGATGTGATAGTTATTGGCCTGTAGGATTTAATGTTGTCCTTGCTTCCCTTACCTTTGTAAACTAATAACATTCTGCTTGTTTTCCAGTCCTGTGGAACATCTCCCCCTACTACTATTTGTTCAATAAGTTGTCGTAATTTTAGTTTACTTTTCTGGCCTAATATGCTTATCAATTTCATAGGTATGCCGTCAGGTCCTGTCGCTGTTCCCACTGGGACCTTGTGTTCAATTCTGTCCCATTCCTTACTTGTCATCCTTCTGTACTCCTCCTCTAATTCTGTCCTGCTGTTGTCATTATTCTCCATTTCGTTACCCACTGGCTCTGCAAATGCTGCCTCTATTGTTAACCTAATATATTCCTGAGCTTCCTCTCCCTCTACCTTTGTTCCATCTGGCGTGGTCAGTGAGTGCTGAACCACCTCTGTCTTCTTATTCTGTTGCCTAATGTGTTCCCAAAATTTCTTAGAGGCATTCCTGTCTTTTTTTCGTATCTCTAACATCCACTGTACCCCAACTTTTGCTATCTTGGCTTGAATTAATGCCATTGCTTCTCTTTTCATTGTAAGGTATTCCTCCCATTTAGTCTCCACCTCTTCTGGTGTGGCTCCCCTTTTCTTCGCTGCTCTGTGTTTTCTGCACGCTTCTTTGCGTTGCTCTACGGCTTCCTTAACTTCTCGGTCCCACCAGCTTTTCGGTTTATATTTACCCTGCTTACTTCCTAGTTTCCTAATCTGTCCCTTCTCTAGCTCTCGTTTAAAAATACCTATTAACTCGTCGTATGTCCATGCCCTTTGTGGTTGCTTGGATACCATGCTTTCAATGTTTTTCGCCACTTCTTGTAGCTGCCTGTCATTCAATTTGCTCATACCTTTCCTTTCTTTAGTTTCTACCAGTGGTACTGTCCTTCCAAAACTGATTTTGATTCGTTTGTGATCACTCCCCAGGCTTTTTGTACCTTCCTCATCAATTTCCATACATCCCAACCGTTCATACAGCTTGTGGGACATTAGGCAGTAGTCGATTGTCGAGTGGGTGTTATTTCTTTCCCATGTTATTTTCCCATCACATTTAATTTCAGTATTAACTATCACAAAATCATGAGCCTCACAAAAATCTACTAACATCTGCCCTGTTGCATCTGTCGCCCCGTCAAAGTATTCCAAATGTGCATTCATGTCCCCTAGGATGATTATCTCCCGTTTCATAGCTACCTCCCTGATGTCCTTGGCCATACATTTGAAATGTTCTGCATTCTCCTCTTTCGACCCATTCCCCGTTTTCAGATACACAACTCCCAGGATTGTCTCAACATTCCCTACGGTGCCCTTGAGCCACATGTGCTCACTGCAGCTCTCTCTTACCCTTTCCCAGTCCTGTCCCTTCACTAGCGCCCCAAGGCCTCCTCCTCTGCGTTCTTCCCTTTTTCTGTTGCAACCAACCCAGGTGTATCCCGCAATGAATGGTGGCTCTTCCTCATCTCTTAAATGGGTTTCGGCAACTCCATATACCTGAAAATTTTCCGTTTGTAACTGTTCTTCTATTTCGTCCCACTTAATCCGATTTCTTCCCCCTTGCATGTTGATGAACCCCACATTTACTGCCTTCTTCCTCTTCCTCCTCCTCCTCCGTGCTCCTGTCCTGCCCCCCCTCCCCTGTCCTTCATCTTTTAGGTTTTGGCTTGCAGGGTCGCCCTGCGCACCTGCAAAAAAGCCTGAGCCCTACGACCCACCCTCGTTCCTACCTGCCATCCCGCTGGTGTAGTGTAGTGGATGCCATCCGGGCCGAAAGGGGGGAAGTTTTTCCCTCCAATCATTCGGTTCACCTCCACCACATCACACTTCAGGGCTCGCCCCAACTCCCTAATCACTACATTCGCCGCCACTACCTGCTCTTCAATGAAAGGGCCCTGTCCCCTGATCTCTGGGACAGTACACAGGGCAATGTGCACCGCCTCAGAGGCCGCCCTTAATTTTGCGACTCCCTCTTGAATCTGCCTGCCCAGCATTCGCCCCCTATTCTGTAGGACGTCATTCACCCCAGCGTGCAAAATTACTAGGTTTCTTCCCTCACTGTTTTCCTTCAGTCTGCTTTTGGCTCTCTCCGCCACAGCTTCGAATCGAGCCCCCGGCATACGCTCAACCTTCACTCTTCTGTCATACTGTACTGTTCTGAGGAGTGCTGTTTGTATTCGCGATACGTTGGAGCTTCCAACGACCCAGACCTTTCGGTCTTCAAGCAAATCTTGCCTCCCTCCTGTCTCTGTCGGCTGGGTCTTCCCTGCCTCCTCGCCTTCTCTGCCTCCTGTCGTCTCATCCCTCTGCACCTGTGTCGCCCGTGGTCCCCACGTCAACGTGACCGCCCCCGATTCTGCTCCACTGGGCGATCCTCCTGCTACCTTTTCCTTCCGTTCCTGCTGTGTCTCCCTCTCCGCTTCTCTCGCTCTCATCTCTTTCAATTGTTTCTCCAATTGCTGCCTTTTCTCTCGCTCCTCACTCCATTTCCGTTCTGCAGCCTCCATTCTTGAGGCCCACTCCCTCTCGACCCTTTCCTCAAACTCTGCGCGTTTCGTTTTTTCTTTCTCCAGTTCCTCCTTTGTCCTCGCCATTTCACTCTTTAGCTGCTTCTCCAAATTCTCAATCATCTTACACAGCCTGCACACGAAGCCATTCCCTTCCGCCTCCGCCACGGTTTTGAATGTCGTTTCATCCAAATAACACCATCGTTCACACCTCTCACACTGGACGAGGTCCCCACCTTCCTCTTTGGCTTTTCTAGCCGGCCGTCCCATGGAATCTCTTGTCCTACTGTTATTTAACCGTGTAAAAACGAGGGAAAAAATTAACTATAATAAAGACCACTGGGAATCTCTAGAAGAATAAAGGGAGCTAGTAAAATAACCAAATCAATAACCAAAGGGAAAAAAAAAGGACAACACACACACACACACAAAAAGCACACTTTTAGCCCTAACTATTAACCCTTTAGTCCTAACTGTTATGTGTTGGCCACGACCTACTTTATCGCCCTGTTCTCCTGGCTTCGCAGTGCTCCAATTCTCTGCAACCTACGTTACTATGCTGGCCCTATCTTCATTTAGATTTGCCGCCGCTGCGATTAGAAATAAAAATAGAAATAGAACTTAGCTGTCGGCATCCGTCCGTCCGTCTGGATGCCGTATGGATGTCGTATGGCATCCGACTTTGCCGACTTTGAACAGTGTTGCTCTGCGCACTGCCGAATGTTTGCCAGCTTTCAACAGACGTCGCGTCCCCAAACCGAAGTGCGGATGCAGGCGCATTCGAACCGCTCGAGCTAAATAATATAAAAATAACTAATACTACAGCAAACGCAATAACAATATCTTGGCACGATGCGAAATATTGCTGGTCGCCAGCACTCGAGGCTGCCAACTCGCTGATGCATGTTGCCAGTTGCTGGTTACCTATTTCGACAACCAGAGGGCGCATGCGAACCGCAACGCATCATGCGGTTTCAGCGTAAATGCAATTTTGTGACCGATCGCGACGACCGCCCGTTTTTCACGATCCGCATGTATGCGGTGCGGCGTGCGGCGATGGGCGGTTTGAGCGTAAATCGGCCGGTTTAACATCCAAAAGCAACACCTAGGGCACCGCAATTGACGACTCCGCGTTATCTGTCACCTCCTAGCGTTCTATTACAGTCACGTGAACATAAGTATGCCGTCGCTCTTATATTGCGCTTCTATCAGAAGGCTGTGACCGCAAATGGAGCAGTAGTCGAATGGCAGGAGAACATGTGCATCAAAACGTCAAATAACTCTAACGCCGTCTCGACGGCATCATATGTGGTTCCTTAATTTCAGTGATTCTCATGCTCCACACGATAACCTGTAGAAAAGTCCCTGAAATCAGAGGAGACTTCACACTCATGCAGTAAGTGCGGCGGAAATATACCGTTTCTTTTTTGCTGTCTCCTATAATTCTTTCCAAGTTTATTTATGCACTGGCAAGCATTAGGATTTTTGAGCCGGTATGCAACGTTCAGGAGCTACTAGCTCACTCGGATATGCAATTAATGGACGCTGAAAAAATTACGACGCCAATGTAGACAGAGAGATTGGAGAGAAAAAAAGGGACAGGGAGGTTAACGACACCCACGTCCGGTTTGTTACCCTGCGCTTAGCAAAAGGCATTAGGGGCGAAATGAGAGAGAGAGAGAACCAGCTGCGCGCACACGTGAAGATACGAGAAGCAAGTGTGTAAACGGTCTCCCACCCGCGTACACGGTCACTGTAAAAAAGATCGCTTCCAGAAACGGTCTACATGTCCAGCCTGAGGCTCTCCGGAGAAGTTCAAGCTCAAAGTTCCACCAGAGATAACAAAGTCGCAGTTTCGCCCGGAAGGCGAAGTATCAATTCCGATAGCAAATTAATAGGCAAATTACTAGACAACGTAAGCATAGTCGTTTTATCGGCCGTATTGGAAACAATCGCTTACTAACTGAATTAACAAGCACGGTGTCAACGCGCACAGGCAAGCATGGACACATCACACTCGGATGAGCGCGCGGATAGTAGCTGTCAAAACGCTGGCGTCAGCAAGCGCGGCCGCAGCAGCGAGCCAAGTGACCCGCGGGCTGTCTATCGCTTTAACGCGAACAGCAGCGAGAACACAGCACGCAGCAAGTTACTTTTGCGTCCACTTTTGCCGCCGGTGGGATTCGAGCCCACAACATCCACATTGCGAGTGCGTTGCACTATCAAATGTGCTACCGCGAAGGCTGCCAATCGGTTCACTAACCTAGGCGTTCTTGATCACTAGATCCAGCTCTAGGAGTGTTATGCAGCGCCAGTCAGAGCCATGGTGGGGGGATGCCCAGGTTAGTGGACGGATTCGTGGCCTCCGAGATTGCTCGCTGGCAGGTTTTGCTCCGGCCGTTCCATTCAATGCGTTGCGCGCGCACCCTGCCGCCCCTGGATGACGCTGACGGAGTCGATGACGAAGTCGTCCACCCCCTTCAACAAGCAATGCGCTAGTCCTGTCCATTTCCTGCTTAGGACGTCATTTAGGCCACCTGCTACTATGACAAGGTTGCGCACGTGGGCATTTTCCGCGAGTTTTGCTTTTGCTCGCTCCATGACAGAACCCAGCGTCCGCCTCGGAGATGTCCCGACCGCCACTCTTTTATCGCCTTTCACTCTCTACACAATTGCTTTTGAGCACCTATCCAGGTTTGAGTCTCCGGCGATAATCACCATTTCACTCTCTCCTACCTCTCCCTGCTTCCCTGTGTCCTTTTCCGAGTGATTCGGCCTTGACAAGGCGCATTCATCCATGCGCTCCTGCTTTTTTCTGCTTAGCGGCCTCAAGGTAGGTGCCGCTCTTTCCAGCGAACTCCTCACCCCGTTGCCGGCATTCCACGTATTTTGCTGACACTCCCTCTCCTGTCACGTCAGGGGACTGCGTTCCATTGTCACGACCTTTTTTTTTCACAATGACGTCCCTGTTCAGCTTTTCCTCGGCTGCGTCAAGTCTTTTTTCCACTACCTTCCGTGCATCACGCCCCCTATTTAGCTCATTTTTGAGCTCTTCAACCTGTTTGACAAACTCTTCCTGGAAACCCTCCATTACCTTCAGCCTCGCATCGACATCACTGTGTGTGCCGATTGACTCGGTTCCCTCTCCCTTCTCATCCGTCCCCTCATCTGCCTTGAGGGACTGCCTGCTTTCCCGGCTTTCTTGCCATGTATTGCGCGGTCTTTTCTAATGAAAGTACTATAATACTATAATAATGCCGAACCCGTGCCTTCTAGCCAAAACCGATACGCACAGGATCTAAATCCTCAAAATGTCGCAAAGTAATTCAAAAGCAATCAATGCCGCACAGACTTAAGGTATGACACGCTTTCGCATGTGTTCAGCCACATGGCCACGCTCTCACTTTCCTACCAACACACACAGTAAAACCACTGATAGCTATTAGTCTTGCACTTCCAAGGTACTATTTAAAGGATATAACGACTTAACGTCCCACCCGGTTGCCCGTGTTGAAGCACGTGGCGCGAAAGGACGCTCTGAGTATCCTGCAATACCAAGTGTACAAGAAACTCACCCGCGCACAGAAAAAAGAGGGACAAAAAAACTACCCAATTTTTATTTAAAGGCTAAAAAAATCGGCAAATCATAAAGAGAAGCACGCTCTAAGCATGCACAAAAACTTATGATGTCGTCGCCGCCGCGGAGCCATAAAAGGCACGTCCATCCGCAACGAAAGCCCAAGCTGAAAAGAGGGCCAACTACCTTGAAGACACCACACTAAAAAATCAGGAGCGCAGGGGTCAATGCCCCATGTCAAATCCGAATCACGCTGAAAAGGACAAAGGCAAGCAGAGAGACGTAGGAGAGAGTGAAATGGTGATCATCGCCGGTCAACTCAAACCTGCCTAGCTGCTCAGAAGCAATTGTGGAGAGTTCGAAAGGCAATAAAAGGGTGGTAGTAGGGACATTATGAGGGCGGACACTGGGTTCTGTCATGGAGCGAGCAAAAACAAAGCTCGCGGAAAATGCCCACTTGCGCAATCTTGTCAGAGTAGCAGGTGGGTTAAATGACGTCCTAAACAAGAAAGGGACAGGACTAGCCCATCGCTTGGCGAGGGGGGTAGACGATTTGCGCGAGCTCTCCCCTCAAGTGGAGATCGTGGTGTGCACAGATCCTGAGGGGCCTGTACGAGGAAAGAGGGTGGAAAGAAAACTTGGCTCGACGTAACGTATTTGTGGGCCGGAAATGATTGCACAGAAAAGAATCAAGACGCAGTGGAATTCCTAAGTGCTGATATTAAGGGTTTCGGGAATGACACCGAAATTATGCTATTATGTTACATGAACGCCCACGTACTAGATCTAGATGACTATATCGACAACAGCAGGAGGTCAATGCTAAATCTTTGTGAGCACCATAACCTTGTTATCTTGAATGCAGGGCATAAGTATGAACGACAGATTACGTGGGAAGTGGGAAACCGGCAAACGACCATTGATTACTGTCTGATGACAGAAGGAATTCATGATAAGTTCAGAGAAATGGTCATTGATGAGGAAGGTTGTAGCAGCATAGGGAGGGACCATAAACGCCTCATTTTGAATATTGGATATGTAGTTGGGAAAGAAAGGAAGGAGTGCAAAATCGCCAGTCCAAATTTGAGCGCTGAACAAATAACAAATACAGTCACATTACTCGAGGAAGAACTTGGGAAATGGTCAAGTAAAAAGGGGGAATATCGTGAGCTTCTAAGTGTAATAAAAACAGAAATACTTAATGAGAAACAGCACGGTCGTTGGAAAGTAAAAAAGAAACCGAAAGGCTGGTGGAACAGGGAGATACGAGAAGCCATCTCCGAACGTTAGAAAGCATTCCGAGAGCACACGCAGGCAAAGAAGGCGCAGTTGCCGCAGGATGAAGTGGCCAGTAAATGGAAAATATAGAGGGAGAAAAGAATCTATGGTTCAAGTACTGGTGCATGGAAAGATAAAAGGTGAAAGGGAACGTTGGTTGTCAGAAATACGTGAGAAAAAGAAGCCCGCACCTAGAATATTTCGGAAACACATAAAACTATCAGGCAGGAAATCAATAAGCAAACAACATATTCTAGACGAAGATGGAAACAAATTGAAAGGGGAAGTGGCGTTAAAACAAATCCAAAAAATAACTGCTCAATCTTTCCAAGGCAATAACAAGGTTTTATTTGAAGAAAAAAATGAGCAAGAAACAGACCCAGGTGGAAAAGGAGCTGGTCCTGACAAATTCCAGCTGGAAGAAAGCCGAAAAGAAAACTCCTATGTGCAGAGCCACAGGGCTAGACGAAGTTCCCGTTAGGCTGATTAATGCACTAGCACCAAAAAGTGAGGGACCTGTGGTGAAGACAGTACAAACACTTGAAAAGATAGACGAATGCCAGACAGTTTGCGACAAAGTAGAATGAATTTCATTTATAAAGGTAACGGGGAGAAAGATAGAATTCACTCGTATAGACCGTTGACCATTACGTCGTAACATACAGGTTAGCAATGCAGGCAATGAAGATAAAGCTGCAGGATTGGGCAGAGAATAATTGCATTTTGGAAGAACATCAGAATGGCTTCAGAATAGGTAGGTGTTGAGATGATAACTTATTTGTTCTTAGTCAGTGTATTGAAGTATCAAGAGTAGAAAGCAGAACGTTATATGTGGCCTTTTTAGACATTAAAAGAGCCTATGTACAACGTAGACCGCAACACCTTGTAGGATATTCTGGAAGGGAAAGGCTTAGGTGACGATTGTCCGCGGCTTTTGAGAAAGATTCACTTAGGAAATAGTGTTTGCGTTGAATGGGAAGGGATGAGGTGAGAGTAGAAAGTTGATATTAACAAGCGACTGAGGCAGGGGTGACCTTTATCCCCACTGCTGTCTATGGTGTACATAGGGAGGATGGAAACTGCGCTAGAAGAAAGTAATATCGGGTTAAATCTCTTACAGAAACTGGCGGGTGCAGTAGTAGAGCAGCAGCTTGCAGTTTTGTTTTGTTCTAGTTAAGTTTGCGGCGAAGCTCGCCTCCTGAAATCATGAGTTCGCCGCACTGAAATATTGCTATCTCGGCTGTTAACGAGCCGATTTGCAAACAATTTGCGGTAGAACGCTCCCTCCAGGACGCGTAACAACTTCCAGCGTATAACCAAAATGTGCTTTAGGGCCTGGTGAGGCGCCCTTTAAGACAAGTTGATCCCCGGCATGGGCGACCCCGGCTTGAATAGAGGTTCAGTTCGAGCTGCCAGTTCTTCAGCCATCTATTGACAACGTTCGTCGATGCCAAGACGGTCGACGTGCGCACGCCGGGCGTCGGTAACTGTGTCGCTCGCACGGCACGCACCAATTGCTCACCGCGCGAGAGACCCAGCGTCAGGACCACAATCGAAAAAAATCGCCTCTTTTGCTCCTCTCACCACCGCCACGAGGGAAACCACTGGGAAAGAAGCGCTCGAAACCAAGCATATCGACCGCATCACGGCCTTTCTAAGAGCTTCTTCGACAATAAAAGAGAAAAAAACTGCCACTCTAACTGCCACCAGAATGTCCGCTTTGCCATTCAGAAAGCATACGTGTTAGTAAATGGGACGCCGAGCAACAGACGATACAACCACAGCGGTAGAAGTAGTTGTATATCCGGAGGCGATGAGTATAATGTTCGCAAGAATGCCAACGTTATATGAATTCATATGAAGGTAGACGTTAAAGAATATAAAATTCAACTGTTCCTTTCAGTATTTCATAAGATATTTGCCAAGGTAATTTGCAACATATTAACTAACCGCCACAACAGCTTGATTCGGGCGAGTTTTTTCATACTTATTCGCGTAGGTACAGCCCAACGATTTTTGGCAAGAAAAAAAAAAGCAGAGACAGGAAAAAACGCTAACTTTCAACTGAGTTTTTAGAAGAATTTCCGGACGCTTTTATGCAGGGGAGGAACCGGGCGCATGTGGAACAACACGTATGCGATTATACACGATAACAGTGTTGACCGAGGAATGAAAGCTTTCTATCAGATAGGGGAAGTCAAGGTGTACTAGTGCACCGATCCGCGGCAAAAAGCTTCTGAAATTTCTTTCTTGATCGTTTCACTTTTCTTTCAGAAACATTGCCTTGTGGAATAATGGCTCGCATGTGCACTCTTTGCAATGCACAGCCATATGGCGACCATACCCACTTTTTTACGTGGTAGGCATGCTGTCTGTCTCTGTTATTAAATCCCCCCATTGGCCTGCTTGACCTACATATATATCTTTCTACATCCATCGGTTTCTCGTAGACGACTTCTGATTGGCAATCAGTAAATCTGCTTCCATGACCAACGTCGCACTGTCGAATAGTTTTGTTGCTATTCTTATTTAGAACACACACTTTTGAAGGTTTACGAAGGGCGGTAAACAACAAATTGATTTCTTATCTGGTCACTATTTTCTTCAAATTATGAGAAAGCTTATTAACGCGCGGAATAACATGCAATGGTCTTTCACCCCTTTTTTTCCATTTATGACCAGTTTTTCTACATTTCACCTTCTTAAGAAGGGTTTCACAAACGGGAGCGATAGCACTGTTAAGGTAGTCAGCAGCTTTCAGTTTTTCCGTCTGGTTTCCTAAATTGATTTCTGCCTTGTGCTCACATGATTTGTTAAGGGCAACATGAATGCAGGTGGTGGCAATGCCTGTTTTTATTAACTCTGAATGGCCACTATCAAAATGGAGGACACTCTTATGCTCCTAGGCTGATAGCACCAACAAGTATGTTCATTAAAAGAAAAAGAAAGAATGATGCCTAATTACTAAATTCATTTGTCTCTAGGTAACTCAAATGGGAATTTGAATCCCCCGGAATGTTCTTTAAAGACGTGGAGCACGTCCGAAACCTTGTTTTTTTAAGACATTTTTTTAAGACATTAAAACATAGTTGCCCCCCTTCCTCGAGAATCGAAAGATTATTTATTTATTTATTTATTTATTTATTTATTTATTTATTTATTTATTTATTTATTTTCGCATGCTCCAGCCCAGTCTGGGCCTATAGCAGGAGTGGATAGTAAAAAAACTTACGAAAGGAATAAATACAACAAGCAACAAAGACATATAGCGACAAGATGATGAAGAAATGGTGGTCACTGACCAAGTCAAGGTGAAAATAACACAGAGACGTTTCGGGACCCGTAGTCACCCGTCAGTGACCGCAATTTCTTCACCATCTTTATACCTGACCAGACGAACTCTCGTCGAACTCTTGACGACTATATAGCAACAAGAGTTAAGCGCAGTGTTCAGGAAGCACAGACAAGAACTCGTTTCGTGGGAGAGAACTGTTGGCACCTGGTAGTGAATTCCAAGTTTCAAGTGTTCAAGGGATAAAGCTGTATTTGAAATTATTAGTTCGCGCATAAAGGGCTGTAATTTTAAGCGCACGATGCCTCCTACTAGAAAACAATTTACCAGAGGCGATATTACGGCAGAGGCGACGGGGAAGAATGAATAAGGCCGTGGAATTTTAAAAGAATTAACATGTCACTGTTCGAGGAGAGATGTTAGATTAAGTGAGGAGATGGCAGACGACGGTAAGAACTGGTGGCCATAACAATAGTAGATAAATCTAAGTGCTTTCCTTTGAATGGCCTCAAATCCGTCTAGTTCGTACTGCTTCAAAACAATACTACCATACTCAATTATATGGTGGACAATAGTTCCATATAATAGTAATTTAGTGCCGCACGGAAAATTAAGGAGCGTACGACCCAAACAGCCGAGTTCTTGTAGAGGTTTAGTCGTAATGGAATCAATATACGTATATGCTTTGACCAGGACACGTTAGTGGTGAAAGGGAGACCTAGTTACTTATATTCGGAAAAGCGTTCAATGGAATTATCACTATATTCGTGGCTGAAAAAGAACGGGCAAGCTTTAATAGAGAAGAACATAAGACAGTCTTACGCAAGTTAATATTCATTTGCCACACCATTAGGAAAATCTGACAAATGATTCGTCAAGGTGAATATCATCAAGGGGAGATGATATTGTGTCGTTTAATACGCAGTCGTCTGCATGAATTCGGATTTTGGATTATATCTCACGCGGTAAATCAGTGTAGTAATAAATAAAGGAACCGATCCTTGAGGGACGCCTGATGGCGCATGCACCACTAAGGAATTGATCGAGTTAAAGCTAATTGAGAGCGATGAGAGAGAGAGAGAGAAAATAATGCAGAGAAAGGCAGGGAGGTTAACCAGAGGTAGTTGCGGTTGGCCACCCTGTGCAGGGGGAAGGGTTAAGGGGGATAAAAAGAGAAACAGAGTGGAAGGGGGAGATAGAAAGAAAGGGAGACAAGCACGAACAAAGCGCGCACACTAAAGAGCGGTAGGGGGCGGCATTCTTAGAGTCTGTCGTGAAGCCCCGTGGGCCGCAAGAACCTTAATAGCGCGAGTAAGGCCTTCAACGCGGATGTTATTTCGGAGGATTGGCCTAAAGCTTTTAGTTCTGAAAGTGGACGATTGTCCAACTGGTCCAGTACTCTGCACATCACTTGTCTCTCAGCACTGTATCGCGGGCAGACACAGATAATGTGTGCGAGCGTCTCGTCGATGTTACATGTGTCGCACGTGGGGCTGTTGGCCATTCCTATGAGGAAAGCATATGAGTTCGTAAAGGCAACGCCTAGCCACAGACGGTAGAGCATGGTCTGTCCACGTCGTGGTAATCCAGGCTAGAGGTGCATCCGTATGTCCGGAGACAACGAACGCAACCGACACATGGTGAAAACATTTGAGTCCCACAGGGGCAAGGTACACTCACGGGACATCAATCGCAGCTCAGCCGCAGCGTCTGTTCGCGAAAGCGGAATGAAGACTCGTTGACCACTTTCATGTACAGGTCGGGCGGCTTCGTCGGCGTGGTCATTCGATGAGACAAAAAGCTCTCTATCTAGTTTACTAAATGAGGATAGTTAAGAATGGCATTTAGATTGTAAAGTAGTTTTGGATGAAGTACGACATCGAAAGGCTTTGGAAAAGTCTATGAAAGTAGCGTCAATTTGAAATCCCCTTAACCAGATTAGAAGCTACGTCATGCGTAAACTTGACAAGTTGTGTTATTGTGCTGAATCCACGTCTGAATCCATGCTGTACATTAGAGGGAATGTTATTTGATTCAAGAAATTCTATAATGTATTTGTAATTAGATGCTCTAGTATTTTGCATGAACATGGAGTTAGAGATATAGGCAGATAGTTAGAAATATGTTGCTAACTTCCTAACTTAGGTAACCGGAGCACCTTAGCCATCTTCCATGATGACGGCGCTATGCCATGACTTAGTGTGAAGTTAGTGTGAAGTTGAGTTGGATAGCGTGAAGTCCATACGGCACACCGAACCGATTCCAGTAATACCGAATTTTATCAATAAAGACATGATCATAGCACTAAAGAGAAGATCATAACCGAAGGCCTCCCAGAGCTTTTTTCGAACAGATAGCACATTTGAAGACAGCTCATCGGTGAAGTTCAAATCGGAATATTGTAATTTTGAGGCTTTTTTGAATATCTCAAGCTTATCCTGGAAATTTAAATCTTCATCATGACTGGGTGCCTATGGCCTTCCTGAGGCCGACCAAGCCTGTTACGCCACACAATTGACGGACATTGCCTCATCAGTGGCTCAGAAAACAGCCGTGAAATATTAGCTAATGATGTTTCGTGAGTTTCTCCAGTCCGTTCATCAAAACATTGTAGAAGTATATTGTTTCGACGGGAACCGTTTTGTAATTCATCACTCTTGGAAAGTAGCCATGTCACAGTAGTCGAAAGCGAAGCCACCTCAGCTGTGGTTTGGTGCATAGGTCAGTGGCCGCCACGGCGTTAGCCGCTGCGGTCATGCATTTGTCTTAGTCTTCGAGAAGTGAAGAACCAGATTTGTTTATTTAACGGAGGCAAGCTTTGATTTTACCATTTTACGTGAAAACCTGACTGCGGCTGTTAATTCCTGAATTTTATTTTGCACCTCACCGGACACAGGGCTAGAGACCGGGAATGATTATTCGAGAGTACCTATACGGCTTTCGAAACCGTCGAAACGGGAGTCAAAGGACGTCTTAAGATCAGCAATGCCTTGCGAAATTCGGTTTTGGCCAGCGTGAACCTGAGCAAGCATATCACCAACACTGTGCTGGGGGTGCTCAAAGTGTGAGTGCCAGCAACCGCTTGTGGCGACCTATGAAGGGTAGGGGTGGATGCGGGCCATGTGTTTAGCTCCGTGATGGTTTGAGGGCTCTTTCTAGGAGGCCCCGGGTTCGTCTCAACATCACCGCTCAACAAGGCGATGCTAGCACGATGCACAAGCTCCGCCGAAATATACGCAAAAAATAGCTGCAGAATTGTGGACAATGCAACAGCCACAAAAAGAGTCGTGAGATCGAATGCAGTAAGCATTATTAAAGTGACATACCTGCACAAAGAGCAGAATGCGTCTTAGCATGGTTGCGACGTTGCTGTCGCTTTGCCTACTGAAGAAAGCGGCCAGCGGTGCTGCTCTGATAGTCTCAGGCACTGACGTCATAGCCTTGGATACCAACAGCATTATTGAGATAACGATACAGTCGACAAACTTGCATACATTCAAAGCTTGCAGAAATGCTTTTGTCGATAACAGATATAAAAAGATGTCACAGAGCAGGAGGGCTAAAGATGAAGCCATACATATGCTGGTTCGTTAAATTAAATATTGCGCATCGTGTTTGATGGCAGTCTAATTGAGATAGAATTCTAAAAGCGTAATTATTGGCTTCAGTAAGTTGGCTTCAGGAAGTATTACTCTGCAGTGGATCTCATCAATATCAACGAGGTAATTGAGAAACCTATATAGCTTTCATAGATGATGAAAATCCATTTTATTCATTAGAGACACCAGAAATCATACAGACTTTCCATATTTGAAGAGTACAGGAAGCTTAGGAAGTTTAAGTGAAAATCATAGCAAATGTAAGCAAATATTCTATAGCTAGCTTATTGCTTCTCAATAAATTGGGGAAATACCTATCAAGAATGCGGTCAGGCAAGAAGAAACAAATTTCTCCAATGATATAGTCACTGCAAGCTTAGAAGTATCCAAGTTGTTACACTGGGAAGTACCTGGGCTGAGGGTCAGTGCACAATGTCTCATCATGATACGGTTTGCAGATGATACGGTTCTGTTGAGCAACGCTGAAGATAAATTGCAACAAACTGAAGAGTACATTAGCCAAGAAATTGCTAGATTGAGGTTCAAGATTGTTGTTCAGAAGACAATGGTAATATTCATAGCATGGCAAGAGAACAAGAATTCGCGATTGGTAACATGTCTCTATAATCGGCTCAAGAGTATACGTTTATCTAGCCATGTCACGCACAAGAAACCATGAATACTAGAAGTTTGAAATGAAAATAAAAATGCGTTGGATCATCGATAATAGGCATTACACAATTGTGACCGGTAGATTGGGGAAATCCTTGAATATAAAAGTGTACAAGTATTGAATTCTACTCTTTAGGGCATTAGCAAAGCAAGAAGAAATCAGTGCGCGTTTCACCAATTTGAAGCTGGCTCATCCAAAAAGAAGTACGGGTTTTGCCGCTCGACTCATACTTAAAATCTTGCAAGCACAAGGTGCAAGCCAGTCTACTAGAAAACGCTAAACGACTTGTCGAGGCCGGCCATCCTGCTCCGTTACTGACTTCAATGCCGGAAGTTTTGCTGAAACAGTACATGCTGGGAGTACGCAATGGAAGGGTACGTTTCGAAAAACAAAAATAAAATGTAGTAATTGTACCTATACTTGCCTCGCATTTCTCATCACCTTGGAAATTATTAGAACTGGTGTCCAGGAACTGTTCTCTGCTCTTGAGCGCCTGCAGTTTCTTTGCAGGTGCCTAAACAAAAAGAAAAGGCGGCGGTGGTCGCCTTTTCTGCGCAGCACCGCAGATGTTTTCTTGATTGCAGAGAAAATGTAGCTGATTCTGTTCCGCTCTCAGGTGGTAGAGAATATATAGGTCGAACTGGCAAGTGCCCATGTGAAAGATTAAAAGAGCACTATTATTACGTCAAGTCAGCCATTTACGGGCATTTTGGAGAACATTGCTTAAATCGTGGAACGGGACCGCACCTCAAGAGTATGAAAGTGTTTAGTCATTCCTGTGACAATATAACTAGGTCAATAGCCGAATTAGCAAATATACATGAACTCTATGGCGCACATGTAAGCGTGGCGTCCCTGACGATGACTAAAAAAAGAAGAAGTTTCTTGGTGTGTATTTCGAGGAATAAGCCGTGCCGATTAAGCAGCCTGCATCGACGCGTTGTATCTGTTTCTCTGTTTTCGGGTGTCGTGTGTTTGCTATATATTTTATACACTTCCGAAAAAAAAGTCGCAAGTCGGTACAGGGGTGTATCACCTTGTTTCGTCCTCGTCAGATCGGGCTGTTATTCGTTCACTTAAGATAAACATTTCATCTTCACAACTTCCTCTGTACGTTGCGCAACAGAATAATACAACAGTTCGCGAGTGTCCTTTTCCTAGCCAGAAACAATGATTTACATTTTGTAGCGCTCAAATTGGACTTGTGGCTGCCAAATGTTTCTATTCTTTTATAAAATTTACGAAATGCCTGCTGGCATTCCAGCGACGGACCCCGGCAGATTTCCAAAAAGACTGGGATTGAGTCCATAAAAGCATGTAGAAATATTAGAAGCTTATTGGCATAATTTGTGTTGTAATAAATTCCACCTCCTGCCAGAACGAAAACGGCGATTACGGCTGACAGCCAGACGAGAGCGTACGCGTCGACCATGAGTAGAATATAAGCATGCTGTTTATTGCATGTATTCCTGAGGAAAGATTCGAGAGTTTTTTTGGGGCAGGACGGATTTTGTCTTTTCGTGAAAAACACCTTTACTGCTTCCGGAAAAAGCTTGTGCATTCACTTTCGGAAGTGGTTGCAGTTTCACCCGCTATCGTGCGTTGATCACATATTGTTAGTGTTCGTCGAAAAACATTCAGCCATTGTTCGTCACTATTTTCGCTTGCAGCCGTGCCCACTGCAGGCGCGATTGCTCATGCAGCCCGACAGGCGTTTCTGTCCTTAAACATTACTGTGAGCAAAGATGACGCCTAACAAGAACTCCCCCCGCTGCTTTATTCACCGTGTAACCAGCCTAAAATGAGGGGACCCAGGAAGGTCCAGCTGAGTAACTTTGAAGACTATGTATATGTATTTTGTGTCCCCTTTAGAAACCAGCACCCTGCGTACAAATATATTAAAAATGCACTGGTAAAAACATTATTATGGTTGTGATGTACTGTACAATCAAGCAATACGTCATTGTAAGCAAAGACAGCAAGTGACGAGAAAGTAATGGCTTAGCATACCAAAGAAGCATTTTAAGAAAAAAATGTTTTATTCTCAAAATTAGGATGTCGCACTAAGTAAAACTAATAACATGTTAGTTAATAATATTGAAGCTCTGTCTATCCTGATGTTGGCTAAACTTATCAACTCCAGTGAAACCACCGATACCTTCTGCATAAAAAAATGTAGCAGACGTAAACGTCACTCAAAGATAGTGGCTACACGAAGAATTCCACCGGCTATAAAGCCAGGCGCTTCAATATAATTCCACGAATACTTTAGAGATCTGTCTCTATCAATAGAACGGCTGATGGCGAAGAGCTTGGTGAGTCACCCGATAATAGAGGCAGCTCAGGATTTTCACTCTAGTGAATCCTTCTCGAGCGGTAACTGAAGTGCACGACTTGAAATATTTTGTTTCTCTCGAAAGCCCACTGGCCCATATTGCATTCGCCTGCCCCCAAAGTTGGAAGGATATGAAAATTACATTTATATCTTTAGGGAAAAGGCTGGATGCCTGGAAAGCGCGTCCTGAAAGCGCAACTTTGTCGCCCAATATTGTGGACGAGTCCTGCCGCTCGAGAATCCTGTTCACACTAACTACGCCTACGAAGGAGGAAGTTGCAACGCTGCACCGTAGGACAAGCTGAGAACGACGTAGATGCTGTTTACTCACTGTCCATGTCCGCTGCCGATTGGGAAACACCAGCGTCCGCGTTTCGGCTTGAGGCACTTACTCGTGTGCAGATGTCTCCTTGCTTAACAGATTCTTTCTCTAAATCCCTTACATTTTCTTCAGAAATCAAAGGCACATCAGTAACTGTGGCTTCCCGTAGTGTGAGCGGTACCTGCGGTTCACTGACAGTGGCTAACGCTGAAAGGTAAGCTACTGCCTTGCTCCCAACTTCTGCACAGTACGTGTTACCGTCGACAACTGACGCACTGTCAACATTAGGTATGCCTGTTGGAAGACATATGCTCATGTCGTTGACAGCAGATGACGTTAGACTCGTGCCACTTGATTCTTCCGTCGCCGCAGCCATTGTGCCATGGGTACTGAGGCCTTCTACCTTAGGAGCCGACTTTTCGCCTCCGTATGCTTCAGAATGAAGCAAGGCAGTTGAGGAGAAGGGAGTGCCTGACGCCACACAAGTTGCTTTCGTGGATTTCTTGTGGAAATGCTCGGGGTGGTCTAGACAAATTGCTTCAAACTTGGGCCCGTCTCCTCCAATGTCAGTGCTTTCGCCTGCGGATTGGCACGAAAGAACTCTGCTCAGGCAATGTCCAACCGA